>NC_059158.1:140487715-140803965 GCF_019923935.1 Bubalus bubalis
CTTTTCACCCTTTCCCACCTCTGCCCCAGGAGGTTGACCTTCATCAATCTTCCAGCTGAATTTAGCCAGGAACAGGCTCCAGGATTCTGAAGGCAGGAGGAGAAAGGGATTCGGGTATCTCCCCCTGCTCCCAACAGCTCCTGCTGGCAGAGTTGCAATGCGCCGGCTGTCATCAGCCCCTCTTCTGAAGGTTTCCCTTCTCAGACATGCAAGTCCTGTTATGATGACCACTCCAATCTCTTGCTTCTTCAGACATAGGGTGGTAATGGCTCCTCTCTTTTGCTAGCCCAGGGCATTGCATCATCTCCAATCATTTACCTGAGCCTCGGCCACACCTGTGTAAATGACCCCTTTATTAAACTCTTCTCAATTACCCAGTTTGATTGAGTCATGTATTTCCTGCCAGGAACATGACTCACCCTCAAACCAGGAATGGCCTATTTTTAGCCCTTCTCCACCTCCCCAATCCTACCCATCCTATAAGGCTCAGCTCCCATTTTGGTTCAAATCTCACCTCTTTACTTATGCACTCTACATCAATATCGCCTATCTGAAGTGCTCTAGACTTATCAACCACAGCACACAGGTGTCGCCTGTTTCAGTCTCTTTATCATCCTCAGCATCACCAGCACAGCTGTAATATTCTTGGCTTACATCCTAACAACTCAGTACTGTGTTGGCTGAGTATTAGGCTCTCATTAATCTTTCTTGGGCTGTAGAGGTCGCTCCTTCCTTTGAAGGGGAGCATGTTCATCTGAAATCTTCAGAACATGTCACAGGATCATAGCTACAGTAGAAAGGAACTAGGGAGACACTTTGGCCCAGTTTCCCCATTGTGGTGATGAGAAAACTGAGGCTGCGAAAGGTGACCTAACAGTCCAACATTTCACAGTCAGGAGGTGGCAAAGCCAGAGGGGGCCCAAAGCAAGAATTTTTTCATTATTCTTTGCCACTCTGATACTGGTTTTAGTGTCTCTGTGTCTTATTACCAAAAATCGCACCTCTTCATACCTGAATACTTAGTTATTCCTTCCCTTTCAAAGACATTCAAAGACAGCATGCATTTGTTCCTCATAGTTAAACACCATTTCTTGAGTCCCCAGAGCTGTTACCTATTTGTGCATTATCCCCTGCCCTGACCACTTTAAAAATTCACCACCCCAAAGCTGGATTCTACTCTTGCCCGCATATCTGGGAAGGGGAGAATAGAGCCCTTTTGCTCTTGACTTTAATATTCTCAGATACATTCAGGACAACACAAAGAGATTCTGGCCATTGTCTGCAGCTTCACTCACAGCTACATGCTGAATAGGAAAGGGATCAACTACCCACATTTAAAATGTTCATAATTACAGACTCTGTCCTCTAAGGAGCACCTGGCTGCCTGTGGACATGCGCATGCACACACACACACACACACACACACACACACACACAGCACTGCATGTGGTTGGAAGCTCTTACTCTGTCCTGGAATCCAGGCCCTTTAAAGGTGCAACACTGGAGTTCCGAGCATTCAGATCAAATGCCAAGCTCCCGGTGCTTCCTTTCAGTGCTCTGACTGCTGCCTTGGGGACTCCTGGACATGCAGGGGTGAATTTATTCTCTGGGCTTCCCTGATGGCTTAGATGGTAAAGAATACTCCTGCAATGCAGGAGACAGGGATTTATCCCTGGGTTGGGAAGATCCCCTGGAGAAGGAAATGGCAACCCACTCCAGTATTCTTGCCTGGAGAATCCCATGGACAGAGGAGCCTGACGGGCTATAGTACATGGAGTCAGAGAGCTGGACATGACTGAGAGACTAACTGATGGAGAATGGTAAGCATGTGCCTCAATCACTGAAGTTTAGCAGGATTCGAATCTCAAGATGGGTGCTTCATGACACTACTCTGCTTAGTCACACCAGTCAGCTTCAGCATAGCAGAAGCGATGAAGATGGCAGACTGTGGCCCATGTCATGACCTGGAACACTGTAGCGCGGATCTCCATGGATATGCCACCCCTCCCGTGTCAGACACATCATTTAGTGCTACGCTTTTATTACATTAAAGAAGGCTCCACATAAAAATGTCAGCAGCTTCCATTGACTCATGGAATTGAGAACCATGCATTAGCTGCCGATTTAAATTAATTTTGCTTCTTGAACCATGAAAAATAGTTCTTTGAACAAGAATTCATGATAAATACACATGTGTAAAAGGCCTTTAATCATAATTATTTTAAATACATAAAACACGATTTAAGCCTCTCAGCCTCATTAATTTCTTATGGTATAAAAGAACAGAAACAACCAGTAAATGAAAAAACTGTAAGTCATAATTTAAGTGTGTTATGCATGGTCATTTAGCTCATTAAATGAAAAGATTCTTTGTAAACTCTGGGCCATGGAACATTTCTGTATTACCCAGTGATGGAAGCAACGATTTTCCTTTTGGTAAAGAACTAATTTTTTTTTTTTTTTATCATTTAGATCTTAAAAGAATGTCACCAACAGTTAAAACAGCCAGAATTAGGATAATGAAATCATCTTGTAACACCTTGGATGCCCTCTGTTAGAGCACTTATCTCTTGTCTTACCTGCAGAGTACTAAAGACCAAGGGTCATGGTCTCATGGTATGGCATGTAGTTAGTAAATATCAACTGTTCTGACTCTCTGCTAGGCAGTGTGCTCTATATTTACACAAGGGGACCCAAATCCTCCCCCACAACCCCATGGTCTGAAAAACGGTACGGTCTGTCTTCCATTCTCTGCAGCACACCTGTCTTCCCAAAGATCTCCAATACATCTGCCACTTCTGGTCATCCAATCTGACTGGCTCAGTGGTAAAGGAACCATCTGCCAATGCAGGAAACACAGGTTCAATCCCTGGATTGGGAAGATCTCCTGGAGAAGAAAATGGCAACCCGCTCCAGTATTCCTGCTTGGGAAATCCCATGAAATAAGAACCTGGTGGGCTACAGTCCTTAGGGTCACAAACAGTCAGACACAGCTGAGCGACTAAACAACAACATCAGTATGGTGAGCTAATATGATGTTCTTCAGGACATCCAGATGACCCAGGTCCCTTTAGACTATAGAAAGTCCCCTACATACAAATGAGTTCTGTTCTGAGAGTCCATTCATAAGTCCAATTTGTTCACAAGTCCGAAAAGTTAGCCTAGCTACCCAACTAACACAATTGGCTATATAGTGCTGCTCCTGCTGCTTTTCTATCTACATGGACTGTAGCTCACCAGGTTTCTCTATCCACGAGATTTCCCAGGCAAGAATACTGGAGTGGGCTGCCATTTCCTTCTCCAGGGGATCTTCCTGACCCAGGGATCGAATCCACATCTCCTGCTTGGCAGGTGGATTCTTTACCACTGTTCTACCCGAAAAACCCAGGCTACACAGTACTGTACTGGAATAGGTTTAGAGTACTTTTCACACAAATGATATATTAAAAACAAATGCAAACAATAAAGAAAACATTTTTAATCTTAAAGTACAGTACCTTGAAAAGTGCAGAAGTATAATAGCTGGCATACAGGGGCTAGCATCTACTGAACAGGCAAGGAGAATTCACTGGAGGAGGAATCAGGGGTGGGAGATGGTAGAGTTGAAGGATCACCAGCAGTAGAAGACAGAGGGCAAGTCGCAGTTCCACACATGCCTGACACTGATGGAATGTACATTCGCATATTTGAAACTTCACAACTTGGAGGTTCGTATGAAGGACACTTACTATATATTGTGATGGAGGGTGGGACTGTGAACGTACCCTTGATGTAAGACCTTAATGCACACTGTTGTCTGTTCCTCCTGAATGTAAACAGCTTTTGCTTCCCCTTCCTGACAGAGATGGAACAGAACACACAAGCCAAATCTATGACTGCACACCACGTAGTGACAATTGCTGTGTCAGTCTGCTAGAGAAAAGACCAACCTGGCTCAGTAACTGCATTTGGGGCTACTACCTGGCTGAGTTTGGAGAAGTCCATTGTCATCCTCTAAGGGACTTAGTTGCAGGTTCTCAATAACCAACACTTCTCAGCAGCATGGAAACTGAGTAACGATTCTGAACCAACCACAGAGTCCTTTATATCCCCATGTTGAAGATAAGAAAACTGAAACAGAATAAAATTCATTTTCCCATAGACACCCAGCCCTTGGGTAATTTAACTCCAATTATTTGAATGCAGGTGTATATAGTTCTAAATCCCATAGTCCTTCCACTAAGCCATAACTTCCGAAACAGTGCAGCAACGTCTCTGGTTGTTCTTCTACCAGTTCTGGGAGAATTTCAGCTTTGCTCACATTCTTCCCAAAGAATCGCTGGCTGGGGTGGTGGGGGCGGAGAGATTGGAGGTGGTGTCTGAACAGCAGGCAGCTATAGACACCAGTCTTCCTTTTCTGCTCCAGGTAGCCATGCTCATGTCTCCGGTTGCTGCCTGTAATGACAGCATTGAGTAAAATCTCCCCAACCTCCGCTTCTCCCCCACTTCCCACAGTCTACTTTAGAAAAGACAGAAAAGAACTGAAGCAGGAAACATGGGCAGGAAAGAAGGGAGAGAAAGCAAATGAAATTAATATGCCTTGAGAACCTAATAAGTACCAGGCTCAGTACTAATCTCTTTAGTCTGTTTCCTGATTTGCCTCTTACAACAACCCAATGAAATAAGGATAGCTTCCAGCTTATAAAGAAACCAAGGCTCAGAATAGATTATTACAGTAGCAGTTTACCTTTTCAAGTGGCCATGACTCCTTGGAATTGTGCTATAATGTAGCAAAGTCAGAAGCTGGTCTTGCCCAAAGTACCTTAGATTTTAGGGCTCTATCTGTCATAGATGAGAGCAAAGGTACAAATGTCTGTCACCTAGCTCTAATGAGCATCTATTAACCAAAATGTACCTATGTCACAAAACATCTCACAACAGACTTCTCAATTTTAAATATGCTCCTCTACTGCTCGCATATTTTCAGCCCCATCATTCTACCAGCCTAGTTCCCATGACAAATGGTAGGGACACTACCTGTTTTCCAATGATATATAATCCTGAGCTCTGGAAGTTTCCCATGCAAGTATGGGGTTTAATTAAACATTTTGGCCTCATAAACATCACTTTGGTCTCTCTCTGTGTTTCACATTATCAAAACTGCACATAACTCAAGAGCCAACTAGGCAAGGTAAGGATAGGAAATAAAAACAAAATATTCTGCCACAAAAGATGTTATGGACACTCTTGTACATACAAGGTGAACCTCACCCACTATTTGGTTCAGATAGACTTAAAATGTCACACACACTAAAAGTATATGGAAAAAAATTATTACTCACTGTATTAGTCAAAGTTCTCCAGAGAAATAGAACCAGTAGGATAGATGTGCGTATATGGGAGTGGTGTGTGTATATGGGAGTGGTGTGTGTACATGGGAGTGGTGTGTGTGTGTAGAGACAGAGACACACAGAGGGAGACAGAGAGATTTATTTTAAGGATCACA
Organism: Bubalus bubalis; assembly: GCF_019923935.1. Taxonomy (NCBI): domain Eukaryota; kingdom Metazoa; phylum Chordata; class Mammalia; order Artiodactyla; family Bovidae; genus Bubalus; species Bubalus bubalis. The sequence goes on from NC_059158.1 coordinate 140,493,201, forward strand.
CAGTTGTGGAATCTGGCAAGTCCAAAATCTGCAAGGTGGGCTGTCAGCCTGGATACCCAGGGAAGAGCTGATACTACAGTTGAAAGTGAAGGTGGGTTGTGGCAGAATTTCTTCTTTTTTAAGAGAAGTCAGTCTTTTTCTGTTAAGACCTTCAACTGATTGGATGATGTCAACCCACATTGTGGACGGTAATCTGCTTTACTCAAAGTCTACTGATTTAAATGTTAATCTCATTTTTAAAAATACCTTCACAGAAACATCTGTAATAATGTTTGACAGAATATCTGGTTACTGTGACCAAGCCATATTGATGGAAAAAAAAAAAAAAAAGACCATAATACTCACATGATAAGGCTTTCTGGGAAGAGCAGGCTGCTCCAAAACTGACTCAAGAGAAAAGGGACTGGCTTGGAGTTTTTACTGTAGTGAGTGTGTGAGGTCAGGGTGAGGGTTCCCAGACACTGGCAGGGGTTTGCATGCTTTGAACCTCTCTCCAGTACCAAAGCATCCAGACTTTCTTATGGATGTCTATCTGTGGGGTACAATGGGGAGGAGGAGGACTGAGTCTTCAAAGATGTCAGCAACCACAGATCAAAAAATGGGATCAGACTCTGTTACAAAAGGGTATTCATATTTTCGTCAGTTTAATGGATAAGAAAATAAAATGAGGGGCTTGCCTCATGGTCCAGTGGCTAAGACTTCACCTTTCAATGCAGGGGATGTGGGTTTGATCCTTGGTTGGGGAGCTAAGATCTCACAGCTTGCAGCCAAAAAACCAAAACATAAAACAGGCAATACTGTAACAAGTTCAATGAAGACTTTAAAAATAGTTCACATAAAAAAAAAATTTTTTTTAAAGAAAATGATAGAACTAGTGATCCAGGAAGAAGAAATATTAACCAGAGTAAGTATAAATGCTATTAGATTAAAACTGCAGACAGGAAGTCCACCTGAAGTCATTACCGTGCACAATGGACAGTGACCCAGGACACCACAGCCAGCAACTGGGATGTGGCCAGCTGCTACACTTCTAGGTTGAAGGAGGAGCTAGGCTTATTATTCTTAACACATGAATGATTCTTGTCTCTCCATATTGAGAGCACATTTGAAGAAGTTACTACCTAAAAGCCAGTATGTTTCTAGGTGGGGAGGAATAAAAAAAATCGGGAACATAGTAGAAATGCAGAAAAATAGAAACACTCTCCATCCAGTGAGATTACTCAGAAAGTTCCCAGACAGTATAACTTTTCAGAGAACCTTTTTTGCATTGCATGCTACTAAGAATGACATACCAGTGTCAAAATTCAGCACCCTCCACTCAGCATATCTAAGGGCACCTGAGAGCACTTTAGGTCCCTTTAAGCCATCACGAGACTTTAATTCCTCCTTCCAGGGAGTCGGGAGGGTGGTGAAATCAACAAGCCTATAAATTAAGTCATGAGTCTTATTTTCCCAGCAAAGCAAGTTCAGAATGTACCATATAATTCTCCAAGCTTGACATATCTCCATTAAAGGGGATGCCCACTGAGTGTGGGATTACAAAAAGAAATTACAGATTTTCTAATAAATGCCTCAAACTGCCAAGAAAATCTGGTTCTCAGGATATTTTTTTTCCTTTGTGGCTGAAAGTAAACATGTTCATTGCTTTATAGTTTCCTGAAATGATGACATTCTAGTGTAATTGCAAATTCCTATGACAGGCAAACAATTTCTACCGACTCCAGTGATCTGGGAAGGGCATTTATAATGGCTCAGGGAAGCCTCTATCACTGGATACAAGGACCAAGTGATCATCACAAGGACTTTCTGTGCCAAGAAGGAGCACTTGGTCATGTACTTTTCCATCAGCTTACAACTGAAACTTTCGCTCAGTCTCAAAAGGCATCTCTCCAAGTTCACGAGTGCAAAGATGGACTGCAAAACAAAGATTTCACCCAGAACTGCTATCCTTAAGGAAAGAGAAAGCCAACTGAAATATCTCCTGCTATTTTCAAATCATAGTTGCACAGAGAGTGAATATTTTTGTAAGTTGGCTAAATCATGTGAGCAAAAGACTTTATTAATGTTTGTTCAGTAAAATTTCAAGACTCGAACTATAAAGCTGAAGTGAAACATATTCTAGAAGAGTTATTTGGTATGCCAAGGAATCTAAACTTCCCAGATTTACTGGAAAATATAAGTGTTCTTGCCAATGATCTAGGCCTGGTGTAATCATTTCATAGAGAAAATCCATCCATTGCCCACATCCGCACTCATATTTCCAATCTCTGTGTCTCTCTTGGACCAAACAGATGTTGGAACCCACGGGCTCTGCTACTGCCCAAACACATGAACTGGGTCCTGCAGCACCTTCCTGAGATGATCCCTCCCCTCCCTTAGCAGGTCTAGCCCTTCTTTAGCCAAGTTATATTGTAAGTCACTGAATCATTGGTGTGTAGACAGGTGGGACTTTCCAGGTGGCGTTAGTAGTAAAGAACCTGCCTGCCAATAAGGGAGACATAAGAGACGCAGTTTTGATCCCTGGGTCAGGAAGATCTCCTGGAGGGGGGCATGGCAACCTACTCCAATATTCTTGCTGGGAAAATCCCATGGACAGAGGAGCCTGGCAGGCTACGGTCTATGGTGTTGCAAAGAGTTGGTCATGACTAAGGTGATAACCACACCACTGGTTGGCAGTGAGCACCCCCATCCCTGCCATCAGATGGAGTACCAATAGCCCCTGGCATACAGCTTGAGTGCAGTTCATAAACTTACCTAGTGGTGAGCAGGGACTCAATATACGAAGACTGGAATGCACCGGTGGAGGAATATTGCAGGCATCTGAGGGAGTAGGAATTATGAGGACTTTGGAATCAGACTGCTGAGATGGTTGGATGTCATCACCAACTCAGTGGACATGAGCTTGGGTAAACTCTGGGGGCTGATGACGGACAGGGAAGCCTAGAGTGCTGCAGTCCATGGGGTCGCAAAGAGTCAGACACGACAGAGCGACTGAACTGAACTGAAGGTGATAACACACACAGCCTGTAGGCAGGTAGGGTACATTCTTAGTGAAGTGCTAAAAGGAAGACTTTGCAAACAAGGAAGGGTCTTGTTTGACAGGAAGGAGTATGCCAGACTCCTGCAGACCTAAAGAGTTCAGATAAATCTAGGGATTCAAGATTTTCAAGGGCATCGTCCCACCTGTCCCCATTTCAAGTCTCAGCGTGTCACTCTTTCCCAATAGGGACCCTAAACTTAGTGTAGCCAAACTCTCAAGGTTGAGAATTAAATCTGTGTTGATGCTCCACTGCCCTTATAATTAGCCTTTTCTGCCTTTCAAAGACTGGAGATGAGAATATCATTATATGCTACCAAGTAGGCCCACTTGGTGAGAAATTACCCTTAAACTTGCCTTGATGTATCAGTGGTTCTCAGCAACAGCAGTCTGATTCCAAAGTCCTCATAATTCCTATTCTCAGATGCCTGTGATATTTCTCCACCAGTGCATTCCAGTCTACACATATTCAGTTCCTGCTCACCACTGGGTACGTTTATGAACTGCACCCAAACTATATGCAGGGGCTACTGGTACTCCATCTGATGGCAGGGATGGGGGTCCTCACTGCTAACCAGTGGCGTGTGTTCTTGTTGTTCAGTCGCTAAGTCATGTCTGACTCTTTACGACCCCATGGACAGCAGCACACCAGGCTTCACTGTCCCTCTTTATCTCCCAGAGCTTGCTCAAACTCATGTCCATTGAATAGATGATGCCATACAGTCATCTCATCCTCTGTCACCTGCCTTTCCTCTTGCCCTCAATCTTTCCCAGCATCAGGGTCTTTTCCAATGAGTCAGCACTTCCCATCAGATGGCCAAAGTATTGGAGCTTCAGCTTCAGCATCAGTCCTTCCAAGGAATATTCAGGATTGATTTCTTTTAGCAGCATGTGATTCAGCTCCAAAATCCCTGTTGTAGATTGTACCGCTTGGGAAATAAACTCGGAGACTCTGGGATTTGCCTGCTAGAAGAGTTTTACTGAGGATACTTATCAGGGGTGAAGGGAGCAAAATTAGACAGAGGGAATTTAAAGGCAATGCAGCTGCAATAGAGGCCTCAGCCAATCCTTCAGGAGCCATTGGAGCTGGGAAGCCCTCTCAGAGTTGCTGAGATTGAGACAAGGAGGTTGGGGCTCTGTACCACACATCAACCAGTTGTGACAGAGGATCCTTCCAGGGAGGAAGTGTGATTTGGGCAAGGCATCTCCCTTTGTCTGGGGCAATTCCTGGAAGAAATTCATCTGTCATCAGCAGCCAACTGTGCCAGCAGCTGGCAACAGATGGCTTCTAGAAAGCAGGATCTGAGTTGTGCAAAACAGCATCTACACCATCACTAAAGAGGGACTTGGAGCCAGAGAAGAGTTAGGACGTGCAACCAGTTAACTATAAATGCTAGAGAAATTTGATATTCATCTGAACAAAAATAAGAATATTTAATGCTATTCATCTGAAGCTAAAAATTAGGATTTCCCAACTTGCCAACATCCATTGGATCATCGAAAAAGCAAGAGATTTTCAAAAACATCTACTTCTGCTTTATTGACTATGCCAAAGCCTTTGACTGTGTGGATCACAAAAAACTGTGGAAAATTCTGAAAGAGATGGGAATACCAGACCACCTGACCTGCCTCTTGAGAAATCTGTATGCAGGTCAAGAAGCAACAGTTAGAACTGGACATGGAACAGCAGACTAGTTCAAAATAGGGAAAGGAGTATGTCAAGGCTGTATATTGTCACCCTGCTTATTTAACTTATATGCAGAGTACATCATGCAAAATGTCGGGTTGGATGAAGCACAAGCTGGAATCAAGATTGCCAGGAGAAGCATCAATAACCTCAGATATGCATATGACACCACTCTTATGGAAGAAAGCGAAGAGGAACTAAAGAGCCTCTTGATGAAAATGAAAGAAGAGAGTGAAAAAGCTGGCTTAAAACCGTGTACACCCGTGGCGGATTCATGTTGATGTATGGCAAAACCAATATAATATTGTAAAGTAATTAGCCTCTAATTAAAATAAATAAATTTAAATAAAAAAAACTCAACATTCAAAATACTAAGATCATGGCATCCAGTCCCATCAATTCATGGCAAACAGATGGGGAAACAATGGAAACAGTGACAGACTTTATTTTCCTAGGCTCCAAAATCACTGCAGATGGTGATTGCAGTCATGAAATTAAAAGACACTTGCTCCTTGGGAAAAAAGCTATAACCAACTTAGATAGCATGCTAAAAAACCAACATTACTTTGCCAACAAAGGTCCAACAAACATAGTCAAGTCTATGGTTTTTCCAGTAGTCATGTATGGATGTGAGAATTGGACTATAAAGAAAACTGAGTGTCAAAGAATTGATGCTTTTGAACTGCGGTGTTGGAGAAGACTCTTGAGAGTCCCTTGGACTGCAAGGAGATCCAACCAGTTGATCCTAAAGGAAATCAGTCCTGAATATTCATTGGAAGGACTGATGCTGAAGCTGAGGCTCCAATACTTTGGCCACCTGTTGCAAAAAACTGACTCAGTGGAAAAGACCCTGATTCTGGGAAAGACTGAAGGCAGGAGAAGGGGACAACAGAGGATGAGATGGTTGGATGACTCGATGGACATGAGTTTGAATAAGCTCTGGGAGTTGGTGATGGACAGGGAAGCCTGGCGTGCTGCAGTCCATGGGGTCACAAAGACTTGGACACGACTGAGCGACTGAACCGAACTGAACTATATGGTGAAGTGGCAAGATTTGTTGCTCACCACTGCTTGTTCTTTCTTCCCTAACTTGACATAGGGAAGTTGACTTGTGTTGGATCGTATCATCGACTCAATGCACATGAATCTGAGCGAACTCCGAGATAGTGAAAGACAGGGAAGCCTGGCGTGCTGCAATACATGGCGTTGCAAAGAGTCGGACACAACTGATTGACTGAACAGCAACAAACGTGACTTATCTATCCTGCTTCACTCACTGGTTAGAGCATATTCTTAAGTATTTTCACAGATCTTAAATGGGAATGATCTGAATTGTTATATATCATATATGTAACACTTTTCCTTCTATAAGGATCTCTGAAACCTTACAGATTCTTAAATTGTAGTGCTTTTTACTCATAAGCCATAGATATTATTTCAAGTTACATCTTTATAGAGTTTTAGCAGCAGTTCATAAGACTGGATTTCATGCTGCTTAGTCACCAAAAAGAAATGGGCTTTGCAAGTGGTGCTAGTGGTAAAGAACCCACCTGCCAATGCAGAAGGCGTAAGAGACCCAGGTTCAATCCGTGGGTCAGAAAGATACCCTGTAGAAGGGAATGGCAACCCACTCCAGTATTCTTGCTTGGAGAATCCCATGGACAGAGGAGCCTGGTGGGCTACAGTCCATAGGGTTGCAAAGAATCAGACACGACTGTAGTGACATAGGACACATACATTCACCAAAAGAACAGTAATGTTGTCCTAAAGAATTTTGTGCCATACCCTTGATTATGAGGTAGTGTAATGACCACACGCCTTGTCACAATCCTTGTCTGGGACAATGGGCTGCCTCCAGAATTGTTTATAGTATATAATAGGGGTGGGGGAGGGGTCTCCAGAACTTTAAAAGAGGGTTACACTTAGTCCAGGTCAGTTGATTAATTTTACTTTTTGGCTCTTAAGGTATTGACATATACTCCCCCCTAGCCCTAAAGACCTTTAAACTTGATAGAATCCCACTTCCTTCCATATTTTTTCTTATTAGGCAGTGGCACAATTACCTCAGATATTACAATGATGTCTAATGGGATTCAAAATATCCTACGATCATCTAAGTCCACAGTTTCTAAGATGATTTTTCCTAGGACATCTATTTAATATAAATATATCCATATTTCGTCGATTTCAAGGTGTATATTTTTTATACTTCACTGTCTCTGAAATCAGAACATGTCCTCAAAATGCTGTCATTCAGGGGTCAGTCTTGAGATAATATCATCACTTGCACATTTAATCTTCTATTGCTGCTAGACAAATCCACAAATTTAGTGCCTTAAAACAATACAATTTCATTATCTTACCACTGTGGGGTAAGAAACCTGAAATGGGTCTCGATGGGCTACATTCAGGGTGTTGGCAGGGCTTGCATTCCTTTAGGGAGGCTCTGGGGGAAGCTCCTGGCCTTTCCCAGTCTTGAGAGACAGCCCTGTTTCCTTGGCTCATGGCCTTCTTCCTCCACCTTCAAGGCCAGTGATGGTGGGTCAACTTTTCATATTGTACATTCTCCAGCAGCAATAGAAGACTAAAGATATGTATCTGTTTTGCCTCCCTCTTTTGCATTTAAGGATCTTTGTGATTAAGTTGGACACACATGATAATCAAGAATAATCTCAATATTTTTAAGGTTGGCAGATTGGCAAGCTAATTCCTTCTGGAACCCTGATTCACTTTTGCCATGTAATCTAGTCACAACTTTCAGAGATTAGGATACAGATATCTTTGGGGGCCATTCTTCTCCCTACCATATGCATTTTTTAAACTGATATGCAGTTGATATAGGGGCTTCCCCAGTGGTTCAGTGGTAAAGAAGACGCCTGCCAATGCAGGAGACTTGGGTTTGATCCCCAGGTGGGGAAGATCCCTTGGAGGAGGAACTGACAATGCACTCCAGTATTGTTGCCTGGGAAACTCCATGAACAGAGGAACCTGTTGGACTACAGTCCATAGGGCTGCAAATAGTAGGACATGACTGAGCATGCACACGTGCATATGCTCACATGACAGTTTAGCTTCAGATGTGCAGCATGATGATTTAATATTTACCACATGTATGTTTATCAAGACTTGTAAACTGGTCTCAGAGGTTTGGGAGGAAATCTCAGAGACAAGAGTGAAGCATTCTTTTAAAATATTTTGCATCTTAGTATCATAGAGGATATTTTGTGATAAAAACATATATGACTATCAATCACTATGAATTTAAAGTGACTCAGAAATCCAGTCTCTGAATGTGAAAGGAGTTTGGGGAACACTTCATCTAACTTATTCCACTTACACATTCAATTTTATCTATGCAAGAGTAATATTTATATGATTAAATATCTATGTCTATCATACTAAGTGAAGTAAGTCAGATAGGGAAAGACAAATATCATATGATAGCACTTATATGTGGAATCTAAAAACTGTTACAAATGAACTTATTTACAAAACAGAAACAAATTCACCGACAGAAAAGAAACTGCTGCTGCTGCTGCTGCTAAGTCGCTTCAGTCGTGTCCGACTCTGTGCGACCCCATAGACGGCAGCCCACCAGGCTCCCCCGTCCCTGGGATTCTCCAGGCAAGAACACTGGAGTGGGTTGCCATTTCCTTCTCCAATGCATGAAAGTGAAAAGTGAAAGTGAAGTCACTCAGTCGTGTCCGACTCTTAGCGACCCCATGGACTGCATGCTATTATATACAAAATGGATAAATAACAAGGATTTACTATATACCACAGGGAACTATATTCAACATCTTATAATAACCTATAATGGAAAAGAATCTGGCAAAGAATATATATATGTATATGTATAATTGAACCACTTTGCTGTACGCCTGAAACTAACATAGTATTGCAAATCAACTATACCACAATTTAAAAAAAATATACGTCTAAAGAAGTCTAAAAGCAATCTTAAAGTACAAGATTCTAAGTGCTAAGAAGCATTGAGTCATTGAGCTCTCCAACTGGCAGAAATTTTTCTTTATTAATGGTAAAAAGTAAATAATGACATAACCTAAACTCAATGGATCTTAGATTGACTAAAACAAGTACTTATTCAGATAGCCAATTTCAATATTTTCATATTTAAATAAAAGTAAAAATTATATGAATACATATGTTTTCCAAGGACATAACTTTGTTTTGTACCCCTGTGGTGATACTGCCATTACCACTAAGTGTAAAACTGAAATTGTAAGCATTGTGTATTTTTATTCAATGCAAGGAATTTGATTTCTCCATTAGAGAATAATAGCCAAAGCATTATAAATAGGTAATGAGAACAGGAGTGCTGAGGGAAGGGAAAGACAGGAATTCAAGGGAAAAAAGACTTTTTTTAAGTAGAAATTTTAACAGGACATACTCTATGATCACAACATAATAATATTAAAAGCAAACAATAAAAGGATGAACATAATCATCTGAGCAACTTGGAAACCTAAAAATATTCTTTTATATAAGCCCCAAAGATGAAGTAAAAAGAGAAATTAAGATACAGCAAGATCTTTGCAGAGGAAAATTTATGGCCTTAAATTATTTGTTTTTATAGATAAAAGGCTAAAAGTTAAAGAATTAAGTGCTCCCTCTCAAAAAACTGGGAAAACAATGACAAAATACACCTAAAGAAATTAGGAGGCAAGAATCAATAATAACAAGAGATAAAAGCAATGAAATAGAACACAAAAGAAATGGAAAGGATAGATACATCATAAACAGTTCATCTTTGAAAAAAATTTATAAAGTCATTTAAAAAAATACTCAAAAGCCAGATAGATATAAAAGTGAAACAGGATGCATTTTAACTACACATATAAAAGAGATTAAAAATTATAAGAATACTATATATAGATCAGATCAGTCGTTCAGTCCTGTCCGACTCTTTGTGACCCCATGAATCGCAGCACACCAGGCCTCCCTGTCCATCACCAACTCCCAGAGTTCACTCAAACTCATGTCCATTGAGTCAGTGATGCCATCCAGCCATCTCATCCTCTGTTGTCCCCTTCTCCTCCTGACCCCAATCCCTCCCAGCATCAGAGTCTTTTCCAATGAGTCAACACTTCACAGGAGGTGGCCAAAGTACTGGAGTTTCAGCTTTAGCATCATTCCTTCCAAAGAAATCCCAGGGCTGATCTCCTTCAGAATGGACTGGTTGGATCTCCTTGCAGTCCAAGGGACTCTCAAGAGTCTTCTCCAACACCAGAGTTCGAAACCATCAATTCTTCGGCGCTCAGCCTTCTTCACAGTCTCACATCCATACATGACCACAGGAAAAACCATAGCCTTGACTAGTCGGACCTTTGTTGGCAAAGTAATGTCTCTGCTTTTGAATATGCTATCTAGGTTGGTCATAACTTTCCTTCCAAGGAGTAAGCGTCTTTTAATTTCATGACTGCAGTCACCATCTGTAGTGATTTTGGACCCCAAAAAATAAAGTCTGACACTGTTTCCACTGTTTCCCCATCTATTTCCCATGAAGTGGTGGGACTGGATGCCATGATCTTCGTTTTCTGAATGCTGAGCTTTAAGCCAACTTTTTCACTCTCCACTTTCACTTTCATCAAGAGGCTTTTGAGTTCCTCTTCACTTTCTGCCATAAGGGTGGTGTCATCTGCATATCTGAGGTGATTGATATTTCTCCCGGAAATCTTGATTCCAGCTTGTGTTTCTTCCAGTCCAGCGTTTCTCATGATGTACTCTGCATATAAGTTAAATAAACAGGGTGACAATATACAGCCTTGACAAACTCCTTTTCCTATTTGGAACCAGTCTGTTGTTCCATGTCCAGTTCTAACTGTTGCTTCCTGACCTGCATACAAATTTCTCAAGAGGCAGGTCAGGTGGTCTGGTATTCCCATCTCTTTCAGAATTTTCCACAGTTTATTGTGATCCACACAGTCAAAGGCTTTGACATAATCAATAAAGCAGAAATAGATGTTTTTCTGGAACTCTCTTGCTTTTTCCATGATCCAGTGGATGTTGGCAATTTGGTCTCTGGTTCCTCTGCCTTTTCTAAAACCAGCTTGAACATCAGGAAGTTCACAGTTCACATATTGCTGAAGCCTGGCTTGGAGAATTTTGAGCATTACTTTACTAGCATGTGAGATGAGTGCAATTGTGCGGTAGTTTGAGCATTCTTTGGCATTGCCTTTCTTGGGGATTGGAATGAAAACTGACCTTTTCCAGTCCTGTGGCCACTGCTGAGTTTTCCACATTTGCTGGCATATTGAGTGCAGCACTTTCACAGCATCATCTTTTAGGATTTGGAATAGCTCAACTGGAATTCCATCACCTCCACTAGCTTTGTTCATAGTGATGCTTTCTAAGGCCCACTTGACTTCACATTCCAGGATATCTGGGTCTAGGTGAGTGATCACACCATCGTGATTATCTGGGTCATGAAGATCTTTTTTGTACAGTTCTTCTGTGTATTCTTGCCATCTCTTCTTAGTATCTTCTGCTTCTGTTAGGTCCATACCATTTCTGTCCTTTATCAAGCTCATCTTTGCATGAAATGTTCCTTTGGTATCTCTGATTTTCTTGAAGAGATCCCTAGTCTTTCCCATTCTGTTGTTTTCCTCTATTTATTTGCATTGATCGCTGAAGAAGGCTTTCTTATCTCTTCTTGCTATTCTTTGGAACTCTGCATTCAGATGTTTATATCTTTCCTTTTCTCCTTTGCTTTTTGCTTCTCTTCTTTTCACAGCTATTTGTAAGGCCTCCCCAGACAGCCATTTTGCTTTTTTTGCATTTCTTTTCCATGGGGATGGTCTTGATCCCTGTCTCCTGTACAATGTCACGAACCTCATTCCATAGTTCATCAGGCACTCTATCTATCAGATCTAGGCCCTTAAATCTATTTCTCACTTCCACTGTATAATCATAAGGGATTTGATTTAGGTCATACCTGAATAGTCTAGTGGTTTTCCCTACTTTCTTCAATTTAAGTCTGAATTTGGCAATAAGGAGTTCATGGTCTGAGCCACAGTCAGCTCCTGGTCTTGTTTTTGCTGACTGTATAGAGCTTCTCCATATGTAACTTCATAGCAAACAATCTGAAAACCTAGAGGAAATGGATGATTTCCTAACTGAATATAAATCACCTAAAATCAACCTAAAAAGTAAAAACATGATAATTACCACAGTAAGAGCTATTATTTTGAAAAGTCAACAGGGCAATATGGTGTTACCCCATCTTTCAACAATTAGAATTGCAAAAACACTTAAATTATTTCGGACTCTAGCCAAAGATGGAAAGCTCTAGTACTTTTTTTAAGCATAAGCTTAGTATCAAAACCTATTAAAGATGGCAACACAAAAAAGAAAAAAATAGGCCCATTTCACTATAAATATAGGTAAGATTCTAAACATAATATTAGCAAAAATATAACCAATGTGTCAAAGGCATAGTTAATATATGCTATGCTATGCTAAGTCACTTCAGTCATGTCCGACTCTGTGTGACCCCATAGACGGCAGCCACCAGGCTCCCCCGTCCCTGGGATTCTCCAGGCAAGAACACTGGAGTGGGATGCCATTTCCTTCTCCAATGCATGAAAGTGAAAAGTGAAAGCGAAGTTTCTCAGTCATGTCCGACTCTTAGCGACCCCATGGACTGCAGTCTACCAGGCTCCTCCATCCATGGGATTTTCCAGGCAAAAGTACTGGAGTGGGGTGCCATCGCCTTCTCCAATAGTTAATATAACTAAGGTTTATTTATGGAATGTAAAGTTTTTAATGGTAAAAAATCTATCACATAATTCCTTATATCTACACATTTAAGAAAAAAATCATTGAAAATATTAATAAATGACAAAATGTTATTTGATATGATTCAGCAGTCATCTCCAATTACAAACACCCTAAGAATAATAGCAATAGAAGAAAACAACCTACAGGCGGGTAATTAACTAAAAATCAAGAGTATGTATTATCCTAAATGGGAAAGCATTGCTAAGTATCTTAATTAAGAACTTAGCAGAAATGTTCAGTATCTTCATTATTATTTAATTCTGTCTTGGGGATTTTTGAAGAAAATAAAACATCTGGCATAAAAATAAGAAAAGAAGACACAAAACTATGTATTATCTGTTGGTAATATGAATGCATGACCAGGAAGCCTATGAGAAATACAAGTTTAAAAAAATCTTTAGAATTAACAAAATTAGCAAGAAAGCTGGATATAAGATAAATATCAACATCTTTTCTCCATTTAGGTCCCTAGCAATGATAAATATTATGTTTATAGTAGCAACAATAAAATACTTAGAATAAATTTTCCAAGAAAGACAGAGGACCTCTTTGAAGAGGACTGTAACCCATTGAAAGATGTCAAATAAGATCTGGCTGGTAGAAGGACATACCAGGTTCTTGATTGAGAAGACTTTACTTGATAAAAATGTCAATTTTCAAATGTAATACCATTCCTATTGGAATTTCAACAGGGTTTTGTTTTAGGGAGGTAGGAAAAGAATTAGATAGTTTTATTTTTGGAAAGGGGTATGTAAAAAGAATTTTAAACTTGTATATAGCATAAAACATGTGAAAGGCAAGAAAGAAACAATAGATATACAAAACATATTTGCATCAGAGATGATATATAAAGGGGTATATGCGAGAGTTGGACTGTGAAGAAGGCTGAGCGCCGAATAATTGATGCTTTTGAACTGTGGTGTTGGAGAAGACTCTTGAGAGTCCCTTGGACTGCAAGGAGATCCAACCAGTCCATTCTAGAGATCAGCCCTGGGTGTTCTTTGGAAGGAATGACGCTAAAGCTGAAACTCCAGTACTTTGGCCATCTCATGCGAAGAGTTGACTCATTGGAAAAGACTCTGATGCTGGGAGGGATTGGGGCAGGAGGAGAAGGGGACAACAGAGGATGAGATGGCTGGATGGCATCACCAACTCGATGGACGTGAGTTTGAGTGAACTCCGGGAGATGGTGATGGACAGGGAGGCCTGGCGTGCTGCGATTCATGGGGTTGCAAAGAGTCGGACACAACTGAGTGACTGTACTGAACTGAACTGGTATCTGGGCTTCCCAGGTGGTGCAGTGGTAAAGGATCTGCCTGCCAGTGCAGGAGATGCAAGAGACACAGGTTCCACCTCTGGGTCAGAAAGATCCCCTGGAGTAGGAAGTGGCAACCTGCTCCAGTATTCTTGCCTGGAAAATTCCATGGACAGAGGGGACTGGAGGGCTACAGTCCATGGGGTTACATAGAATTGGACATGACTGAGTGACTGAGCACACACACACACACACACACACACACATTTGTAATATGGGGCTTCCCCAGTGGCTCAGTGGTAAAGTCTGCCTGCCAATGCAGAAGACATAGGTTCAACCTCTGGGTCAGGAAGATCCCCTGGAGAAGGAAATGGCAACCCACTCCAGTATGCTTGCCTGGGAAATCCCACGGACAGAAGGGCCTGTCAGGCTACAGTCAGTCCATGGGGTCCCAAAAGAGTCAGACAGGACTTGGTGACTGAACAACAAGTTGTCTGTAATATACAAAGAGATCTCACAATATGATTTTTTTTAAAGGTAGAATCTAATAGGTGAGGATATGAATAGGCTATTCTTAAATAGACACAAATTTTCAATAAATATATTCTTTAAACTCATCCAAATTTTCAACCAACAAATTCACTTATAGTCAGGAAGATGCAAATTAAAGCAACAATGAAATTTTGTTTTACACTTATCAGAGTGGCAAAAACTAAAGAGAATTATAACACTTATTGCTGGTAGGGACATGGGGAAAAGATATTCCCAAATATTGCTAGGTACAAATGTAATGTATTACTGTCCTTTTGGGAAAGTAACATGTAACTTTTATGCAAAATTTAAAGTATATAATATGCTCCTTGACCCTACAATCCCAACTTCTTAGAACCCATCCCATAGAAATCAAAACACCACCGGTGAGGACAAATGTATAATGATGTTTATTGAAGTTTATTCATAGCAGAAAAGTAGAAATGAAGTAGCTAAATAAATGTGGCTCATTCACAACATGGAATATTAAGTAGCCATTAAAAGGAATAAATAGGAACTACTGTATATCAATTAATTTTGGTGGATTTCCACAAAATATTGTTTTATATTTGTAAATGTATATATAGGCCTGTATATAATTGTATGAAAACAAAGGGGAAGAAAATGAAAGGATAATTACCATTTGTTAACATAGTCTGCTGGGATGGGGAAGGAAGAAGAGAAGAGAAATGTGGGGACCCGGAAAAAGAGAAAGAGAAAAAGGAGATTTTTACTTTAAGAGTATGAGCATGATCAAATTATGTATT
Organism: Bubalus bubalis; assembly: GCF_019923935.1. Taxonomy (NCBI): domain Eukaryota; kingdom Metazoa; phylum Chordata; class Mammalia; order Artiodactyla; family Bovidae; genus Bubalus; species Bubalus bubalis. The sequence continues at coordinate 140,508,278 of NC_059158.1, forward strand.
TATGAAAAGTTATAAACCTATGTGCATGTATACAAAAAAAATTTTTTTGAATAGGGAAATCTAAATGTTACCTATTGGATTGTGATTGAAAAAACACGAAACTGAGTTAAGACCCAGGGGAAGGACAACACCATAAAGCACTACAGTTTAGTCACTATGGTAACCTGCAAAGTATTTTTGCAGAGCTGTTCTCACAGCTCCCACATGTACAATCAAAACAAATATGCTAAACATTAAAATTTAAAGAGAATTGGTCATTTTATTTGTTGTATTAACACATTTAATAGTGTCATTGTACATAATGTGAAATTTATGTTAAATCCATATAATATTATACAGTCAAGGCCATCTATTTTTGTTTATTTATGACTGTGGTTTGCAAAGGATGGATAGTATAAAGAAAAATTTCTGATGCTATAATACAAGGTGATGAGAGAGGCTACATGCAAATATAAGGTGTCCTTTTCAAACATATACACATGAAGGTATGCATATATACATATTTGCATACACTGTGCTGTTCAGTCACTAAGTCATGTCCAACTCTTTGTGACCCCATGGACTGTAGTACGCCAGCTTCCCTGTCCTTTACCATGCTATACCATATTTGTATATGTTATCAGATTTTAAAAAATCGTATCGCTTATGTGAGTTCATTTCCATAATGGTACTAAAAGAATTAACTATATTACCCGCTTTAGAAGATAAAATTGTAGATGAATAATGTAGAGTGCTTTCCATTATGAATTTTATCTTTTTTCTCCTTATAATTTTATGTACTTGCCTGCTAATGCAGGAGAGGTAAGAGACACAGGTTCAGTCCCTGGGTCAAGAAGATCCCCTGGAGGAGGAAACAGCAACCCATTCCAGTATTCTTGCCTGGACGATCCTGTGGATAGAGGAACCTGGTGGGCTACAGCCCATAGGGCTGCAGAGTTGGACATGAGTGAAGCAACTTAGTACACATATTACCCTCTTTATAAGATAAAATTGTATATGAATAATGCAGAATGTTTCCATTATGAATTTTGTATTTTTTCTCTTTATAATTTTATGTATAAAAATAATTCACTGTGAATTTTGTTAAAAAGAAAAAACACAAAAACCCAAAAATGATGGAAGATGAATTTTGGAGAAAGTTAAAACTTTTCTATTGTACTTAGTTTTCACAAGTATGAAGTCCCGAAGCAATGTGCAACAGGGTCTCACAAAGTAGTAGGTCTTTCATTAAATTTAGAAATAATTGTTACTAGATAATTAAAGAACATGGAAGATTGTTTCTCATCAGAGATATCACTTCTATCCAATGAAATCTTGGTATTTCTCTTGTTGAATCTCCCTGCTCTGTTCTTCAAATTCTACCTCTCTTTCAAGAAGCCCGCCCAGACTCCTCTAGAAGCATAGGATATTTTACTCTTACCATCTATTCTAACCTACTGATGCTATATTAGGTGGCTTGCATATTCTACTCCCTGCGTGGCTGTGAGCTCCTTGAGGGCAAAAACCAAGGCCTGGGACATTCTAGACCTGCAGTGTTGACTGCATGCTGCTGCTGCTATTAAGTCGCTTCAGTCGTGTCCGACTCTGTGCGACCCCATAGATGGCAGCCCACCAGGCTCCTCCATCCATGGGATTTTCCAGGAAAGAGTACTGGAGTGGGGTGCCATTGCCTTCTCCTACATACATGCATACAAACAGCCCATTTAGGTACCACTTATTTCCCATTTCTGTACTCTTATTTATGGTATATCATTCTTTAATATTCTCACCCTTCTCAGTAATTTGTGTCTCCTAAAAAACTGAATGTATTTCCCTCTGATGATTTCTTATTTCTACTGACCGTTTATGCCCAGCATAGAGATTTATCTCCTTCTTGTGTCCAGGCACTGCTTCAAATTGCTCTCTAATTACTCCATATGTTCATTCTTCGTATCTAAAGCTAGATCCTAGACAGAAATCATGGGGGCTGCTTTTTAAATTTTCAAATATCCTAGTACCAAGCACAAGTATTTTAATCATTAATTATGGTTAAATTAAGGAGCACAAATGTATTTTTCACTCTCTAGAGTCTCATTGTACTCTCAGATATGTTATTAAATTTATAATTCTTTGATTTGTATTTAATGGGTGGATTCGGGAGCATACACACCAACACAATGACTTCAAAATGCTGCTAGAATCACACAATGGCCCAAGGAAACCCTAGGAAAGTGATGAAATGAGTCTTTTTTCTTCATATCCCTACAAGATGACTCAAACTCCTAAACTAGAGATAGTCCTTGATCTTAATTGCCATCCTTATACATATGAAATTAACATCTCAAACTGCCTGCAAGTATCTCTCTGTCCAGACTTCCCTTAGAAGCACAATGAGACTGTTGGAAATGCAAAGAATACATGAGGTTGAAAAATAATAATAAATTAGGTGAGATAGGAATAAAGAACATATAACCCAAAGCATAATTCTTATCTGGTTTTCCACAGAGACTCTCTGGGGGTTAGTGTGAATTGCCTGGGAATAGATCAAGGAGGAGGGTATTTACCTGAGAAGCAACTGACAAAAATATAAAATCTACATGAATGATCATCAACTTAAAAAATAATAAAAGTACCAAAAAATGACTAGAGAACAAAGAAAGGATAAAAGTGCTGAAGTTTTAAGTACATTTATACACTCATTTTGCTTTTGTGAATCTTTACTACAAAATCTTATTCACTCTTCAAAACTAACCATGATTTGACTACAAAGACAGTTATAACTCTAAGCCAATTTTGAGCTAGACCTTTGCATTAAGAAGAAAAAGCAGAATCCAGTATTAAATGCACAGCACACATGAATGAAGAGAGGGTCTAAATGACTACTGAAGTGATATTTTCCCCTACACATATGGCATTGACATCAAGAATTCATAACCACTTGGACCAAGACCTAAAACCAGCTGTAACATGAAATCTGCTAAAGAAGTAAAGAATATTTCTGTATTGCATTAAACTTTGGTATCTTTCCAGAGCTATTATTTTAACAGATACTCATTTAACAAAGCACTGCACTTTGCTATCACTTTTTTCTCTCCAAGGTTAGTTCAAAGTGTAGGACCAAAACCTTACAGAAAGACATAAAGAGGAAGATCTGCATCTCTAATCATCCCAGTCGAAGATCACTTTTCCATACACTGATGTTCACATGAATCAGTACCCCAGCTGACATGTCTTAGATGGATAGAAATACCTAAACTTCATCATTTAAAATACAGATGCCTTAAAAAATGTATAATTCCAGATGAATAGTAATGGCTATTAACCTTACTAATATATATTTGAGTACAGACTGGAAAAGGTGGGAGCCAGCAAATCTTCAATATATTTTCAAGTATGCATAAAGGAACTGGGTAGTTTTTACACATAATAGTGAATTGTCTATATCTTTTTTAAAAAAGAATCTTTGTTTATTGACTTATGGTTGTGCTGGGTCTTCATTGCAGCACGCGCTTTACTCTAGCTGCTAGGAGCAAGGGCTACTTTTCCTTGCATTGCACAGGCTTCTCATTCTGGTGGTTTCTCTGGTTGTGGAGCACAGGCTCTGGGGCTGGTGGGTTTCAGTAGTTGCAGTGCCTGGGCTCAGTAGTTGCAGTTCTGCAACTCTAGAACACAGGCTCAACAGTCCTGGTGCACCTGCTTAGTGGCTCTGTGGTATGTGGGATCTTCCCAGATCAGGGATCGAACCCATGTCTCTTGCATTAGCAGGTGGATTCTTTACCACTGAGCTACCAGGGAAGCCCCAGTGAGTTGTCTATATCTGTATAGATAAACCAACATACCTAATAAGGTACACAAGTTTAAAGATAAAAAACCTTTGCGGCTAAAGCAGATATTTCCTACTTAAGAGAAGAAAGAAATTACAGATTATTTGAATCAGTGGTCCAAAAAGTCAAACGTACAAAATAATAGCCATGCTACCACTTCTCTGTGGCTAAAAATCCTGGGGCCTCTAATGAAGCCAAACCAAGGTTGGTAGTCATTTGCTATTGTGACTTTTCCTAGTAGACAATTCAACTTTTCTCACTCAGTTAAGAACTCTAACATTTGTCGCATTTTCAAGCTATTTTAATAACGCATTCATATGGCCATTTCCCCAGGCATTTTACCCTCTTGGGTAGGCAAGAGCATACAGGAAGGGACTTTGGGGTCAGACTGACACAAGGGCACGTGCTGGTTCCACCATTCAAAGCTATGTGGGTCTAAGCAAGTCACTTAACCTTGGTTAAGCATCAGTTTCCTTGTTAGAGAAAAGCATATCATTAACACTGGAGTGGCGGCTGCGTGGTACTTGAGCAACTGTGAGGAGATACCCCACATCCAAGGGCAGAGAAACCCCAGCAAGATGGTAGGCACTGGAGCAGCGGCTGTGTGGTGCTGGAGCAACTTTGAGGAGATGTCCCACATACAAGGGCAAAGGAGAAGCCCCAGCAAGATGGTAGGAGAAGTGAAATCACATTTAGAATCAAACTCCATACCTGCCAGAGATGCTCAGAGGGCTCAAATATACCTTGTGTGCACCAGGACCCAGACACCCACAGAGACTGAGCCAGAACTGTGTTTGAGTGTCTCCTGTGGAGGCACATGTCAGCAGTGGACTGCTGCAGGGGCAGGGGCTCTGGGTGCAGTAGACCTGTGTGTGGCATAAGCCCTCTTGGAGGAGGTCGCCATTAACCCACCATAGAGCCACCAGAACTTACACAGGACTGGGGAAAGAGACTCTTGGAGGGCACAAACAGAATTTTGTGTGCACCAGGACCCAGAAGAAAGGAAGAGTGACCCCACAAGAGACTGACTTAGACTTGCCCATGAGTGCCCAGGGCTGAGGCATGGGTCAGCGATGGCCTGCTGCAGAGTTGGGGGCACTGAGTGTAGCAGTGTGTGCATGGACATATTGAAGGAGGACATTATCTTCATAACCTCCACCATAGTTTGGCCTCAGGTCAAATAATAGGGAAGGAACACAGCCCTGCCCTTCAATAGAAAATTGGATTAAAGATTTACTGAACATGGCGCTGCCTATCAGAACAGGACCCAGTTTCCCTCTCAGTCACTCTTTCTCATCAGGAAGCTTCCATAAGCCTCTTATCCTTTTTCATCAGAGGGTAGACAGACTGAAATCACAATCACAGAAAACTAACCAATCTGATCACTTGGATCACAGTCTTGTTTAACTCAATGAAACTGTGAGCCATGCTGTGTAGGGCCACCCAAGACGGTTGGGTCATGGTGGAGAGTTCTGACAAAACATGGTCCACTGGAGAAGGGAATGGCAAACCACTTCAGTTGTCTTGCCTTGAGAACCCCATGAACAGGATGAGAAGGCAAAAAGACAGGACATTAAAAGATGAACTCCCCAGGTTGGCAGGTGCTACTGGAGATCAGTGGAGAAATAACTCCAGAAAGAATGAAGAGACAGAGCCAAAACAAAAACAACACCCAGTTGTGGATGTGACTGGTGATGGAAGTAAAGTCCGATGCTGTAAAGAGCAATATTGCATAGGAACCTGGAATGTTAGGTCCATGAATCAAGGCAAATTGGAAGCAGTCAAACAGGAGATGTCAAGAGTGAACATTGGCATTTTAGGAATCAGCACACTAAAATGGATTGGAATGGGTGAATTTAGTTCAGATGACCATTATATCTACTACTGTGGGCAAGAATCCCTAAGAAGAAATGGAGTAGCCATCATAGTCAACAAAAGAGTCCAAAATGCAGTACTTGGATGCAATCTCAAAAATGACAAAATGATCAGTTTGTTTCCAAGGCAAACCACTCAATATCACAGTAATCCAAGTCTATGCCCTGCCCAGTAATGCTGAAGAAGCTGAAGTTGAATGGTTCTATGAAGACCTACAAGATATTCTAGAACTAACACCCAAAAAAGATGTCCTTTTCATTACAGGGAACTGGAATGAAAAAGTAGGAAGTCAAGAGCTACCTGGAATAACAGGCAAATTTGGCCTTGGAGAACAGAATGAAGCACAGCAAAGGCTAACAGAGTTTTGCCAAGAGCAATTGTCATAGCAAACACTCTATTCCAACAATACAAGAGAGGACTCTACACATGGACATCACCAGATGGTCAAAATCGAAATGAGATTGATTATATTCTTTGCAGCCGAAGATGGAGAAGTTCTATACAGTCAGCAAAAACAGGCCTGGGAGCTGACTGTGGCTCAGATCATAAATTCCTTATTGCCAAATTCAGACTTAAATTGAAGAAAGTAGGGAAAACCACTAGACCACTCAGGGACGACCCAAATCAAATCCCTTATGATTATACAGTTCAGTTCAGTCACTCAGTCATGTCCGACTCTTTGAGATCCCATGAATTGCAGCACGCCAGGCCTCCCTGTCCATCACCAACTCCTGGTGTTAACTCAGACTCACATCCATCGAGTCAGTGATGCCATCCAGCCATCTCATCCTCTGTTGTCCCCTTCTCCTCCTGCCCCCAATCCCTCCCAGCATCAGAGTCTTTTCCAATGAGTCAACTCTTCACAGGAGGTGGCCAAAGTACTGGAGTTTCAGCTTTAGCATCATTCCTTCCAAAGAACACCCAGGGCTGATCTCCTTCAGAATGGACTGGTTGGATCTCCTTACAGTCCAAGGGACTCTCAAGAGTCTTCTCCAACACCACAGTTCAAAAGCATCAATTCTTTGGCTCTCAGCTTTCTTCACAGTCCAACTCTCACATCCATACATGACCACTGGAAAAACCATAGCCTTGACTAGACGTTACTTTGTTGGCAAAGTAATGTCTCTGCTTTTGAATATGCTGTCTAGGTTGGTCATAACTATTCTTCCAAGGAGTAAGCGTCTTTTAATTTCATGGCTGCAGTCACCATCTGCAGTGATTTTGAAGCCCAGAAAAATAAAGTCTGACACTGTTTCCACTGTTCCCCATCCATTTCCCATGAAGTGATGGGATACAGTAGAAGTGAGAAATAGATTGAAGGGATTAGATCTGATGGACAGAATGCTTGAAGAACTATGGACAGAGATTCATGACATTGTATAGGAGGCAGTGATCAAAACCATCCTCAAGAAAAAGGAGTGCAAAATGGCAAAATGGCTGTCTGAGGAGGTCTTACATATAGCTATAAAAAGAAGAGAAGTGAAAAGCAAAGGAGAAAAGGAAAACTATACCCATTTGAATGCAGAGTTCCAAAGAATAGCAAGGGGAGATAAGAATGCCTTCCTCAGTGATCCGTGCAAAGAAATAGAAGAAAACAATAGAATGGGAAAGACTAGAGATCTCTTCAAGAAAATTAGAGATACCAAGGAAACTTTTCATGCAAAGATGGGTACAATAAAAAACAGAAATGGTACAGACATAACAGAAGCAGAAGATATTAAGAAGAGGTAGCAAGAATACACAGAAGAACTATACAAAAGATCTTCATGACTCAGATAATCACGATGGTGTGATCACTCATCTAGAGCCAGACATCCTGGAATGCAAAGTCAAGTGGGCCTTAGGAAGCATCACTACAAACAAAGCTAGTAGAGGTGATGGAATTCCAGTTGAGTTTTTCAAATCCTGAAAGATGATGCTGTGAAAGTGCTGTACTCAATATGCCAGCAAATTTGGAAAACTCAGCAGTGGCCACAGGACTGGAAAAGGTCAGTTTTCATTCCAATCTCAAAGAAAGGCGATGCCAAAGAATGCTGAAACTACTACACAATTGCATTCATCTCACATGTTAGTAAAGTAATGCTCAAAATTCTCCAAGCCAGGCTTCAACAGTACATGAACCGTGAACTTCCAGGTGTTCAAACTGGTTTTAGAAAAGGCAGAGGAACCAGAGATCAAATTGCCAACATCCGCTGGATCATCAAAAAAGCAAGAGGGTTTCAGAAAAACATCTATTTCTGCTTTATTGACTATGCCAAAGCCTTTGACTGTGTGGATCACACCAAACTGTGGAAAATTCTGAAAGACATGGGAATAGCAGGCCACATGACCTGCCTTCTGAGAAATCTGTATGCAGGTCAGGAAGCAACAGTTAGAACTGGTGGAACAACTACAGAATGGTTCCAAATAGGAAAAGGAGTGCATCAAGGATGTATATTGTTACCCTGCTTATTTAACTTATATGCAGAGTACATCATGAGAAACGCTGGACTCAAAGAAACACAAGCTGGAATCAAGAATGCCGGGAGAAACATCAATAACCTCAGATATGCAGATGACACCACCCTTACGGCAGAAAGCGAAGAACTAAAGAGCCTCTTGATGAAAGTGAAAGAGGAGAGTGAAAAAATTGGCTTAAAATTCAACATTCAGAAAACTAAGATCATGGCATCCAGTCCCATCACTTCATGGGGAATAGATGGGGAAACACTGGAAAAAGTGACAGACTTTATTTTGGGGGGCTCCAAAATCACTGCAGATGGTGACTGCAGCCATGAAATTAAAAGACGCTTACTCCTTGGAAGAAAACTTATGACCAACCTAGACAGCATATTAAAAAGCAGAGACATTACTTTGCCAACAAAGGTCCATCTTGTCAAAGCTATAGTTTTTCCAGTAGTCATGTATGGATGTGAGAGCTGGACTGTGAAGAAAGCTGAGCGCCAAAGAATTGATGCTTTTGAACTGTGGTGTTGGAGAAGACTCTTGAGAGTCCCGTGGACAGCAAGGAGAGCCAACCAGTCCATCCTAAAGAAAATCACTCCTAAATATTCACTGGAAGGACTGATGCTGAAGCTGAAACTCCAATACTTTGGCCTGCTGATGCAAAGAGCTAACTCATTTGAAAAGACCCTGATGCTGGGAAAGTTGAAGGCAGGAGAAGGGGATGACAGAGAATGAGATGGTTGGATGGCATCACCAATTCAATGGACATGAGCTTGAGTAAACTCTCGGAGTTGGTGATAGACAGGGAGGCCTGGTATGCTGTAGTCCATGGGGTCGAAAAGAGTTGGACACAACTGAGCAACTGACCTGAAAATTTGTTCAACTTGGAGACTGCTGCAAAATACCCAACCCAATACCTGCCACACAAGACATTCAATAAATAGTAGATCTTTTGGTATTTACTGGAGAATCAAGGACCGTTTGACCTAAATACTCTTGTAAGTTGTCCCTTCCCCAGTTGTGATGCCATGTCAAACACATACTGAACACAAGGCAGCTAGAGAGGAGGATTTTGTTTGTTTTATTCCAGCTGTCTTATTGCCCTGCCTTTCTTTCATACAAGTACTCTTTCTTTCTGCCCTGTCTCAGCTCAAAAGGCATCTTATCAGTGAGGCATTCTCTGACCACCTTACAAAGATGCAAACTGCCCTAGACAACCACATCCTCCTCATTCTGCTTTTATTTTTATGTCAAACTTCATCTGACAGGTGTGTAGGGTCTTAGTTGTGGCATGTGGCATCTAGTTCTCTGCTCAAGGATCACACCCAAACCCCTGCATTGGGAGTGTGGAGTCTTAGCCACTGGACCACCAGTTAGTACCCTGACCATTTTTTCTATTCACTTATTTATTTGTAGACTATTACTAGAAAGCAGTGGAAACAGTGGCAGATTTCATTTTCTTGAGCTCCAAAATCAATGCAGATGGTGACTGCAGTCATGAAATTAAAAGATGCTTGCTCCTTAGAAGAATAGATATGACAAACTTAGACAGTGTCTTAAAAAACAAAGACATCACTTTGCTGACAAAGGTTCATATAGTCAAAGCTATGTTTTTTCCAGTAGTCATGTATGGATGTAAGAGTTGGACATCAAGAAGGCTGAGCGCTAAAGAACTGATGCTTTTGAACTGTGGTGTTGGAGAAGACTCTTGAGAGTCCCTTGGACTGCAAGGAGATCAAACCAGTCAATCCTAAAGGAAATCAACCCTGAATATTCATTGGAAGGACTGATGCTGAAGCTAAAGCTCCTGATGAGAAGAGCTGACTCACTGGAAAAGACCCTCATGTTGGGAAAGATTAAGGGCAAGAGGAGAAGGGGGCGACAGAGGATGAGATGGTTAGATGGCCTCACTGACTCACTGGACATGAGTTTGAGCAAGCTCCAAGAGATAGAGAAGGACAGAGAAGCCTGGAGTGCTGCAGTTCACAGGGTTGCAAAGAGTCAGACATGATTAAGTGACCAAACAACAACAACTAGAAAGCACGTTCCCTGAGCGCAAGGGCCTTGTCTCATTCACAGCTCTATCTTCCAGGACACTGCCTGACACACACAAGATGTTCTATAAATAGTTATTGAATAAATACTCTTCTGAGAAGAATAAGCTGCCTCCTGCCAGGTAATGACCTGAAAGCAACAATAGACAGGCACTTCTTCCAACCCCTCTTTGGGGTCTCCTTCAAGGAGGGGATCTCTGTGCTCACTTTCAGGCTGAAAATGCAGAATTTGGGGAATGCTGGTCGCTCTGATCTATTTATCACATTGTTATTCACCCTTCTTTTACTTTTCTAAATGCCATCTCTCTTAATTTCAAACTTTTAGGAAAAAGCACTGGGTCTATATTATTTTCTACCACCAATAACTTTTAGGTGCTTAGTAAATGCTTAGAGGTTAGGATTTTTCGCTCTGTGGAAAACACAAAGCCCCCTGAATTTTAGTTTATTAAAGATAATCTTTATACTCTGGAAATAGTACACAGCATGTTTGATGATATTTCCTATGTCTTTGAGATTTATGTTATAAAAATGACACAATAGAACACATGGAAATGACTGCAATTTTAATATTTTACAACAGATTTAAAATAAATTTTTTATTTTTTTGTTACTGTCATTTAAGGTTTTGTGTAAGCTCATCATGGTGACAATAAAAACAATGAATATACCAAGTAATTCAGAAAAAGCATAACTTTACCAGAATTATTTATAATGGCTGCTCCAAATTGCTACTTTCCTATGTATCACATTAAATAATGAACTAAGAAAATATTAATAATCAAAATATACTCATTCAGTGGACTTATTCTCAACTGAAGTATCTTTCTCTAGCAAATAGTATCACCATCAGAGTCAAAACATGTGAACTTTATTTATAAAACTCACAAACTCTATACTTCTTAAAGCTGACTTCACTGGATTGCAATTAAGAGACTATTGACCTTCTGGATGTTGAGTGCACTTGGTTTTAACTTTAAACAATCAACTCTAGGTCAGTCATTTCTTCAAGTCTAGATTTTAATGCGTAATTGAAGATTTCAGATCACATACTCATAAGCTGATTAATTGTGACTGACACAGTCTCTGCTGCTAAAGTCTGGATCAATAGCAAATTTACTCATATTACAAAATTTGTTCATGCAGTGATTTTTTTAAGTGCTATTCTTAAAAAAAAAAAAAAAAAAAAAAAAACAAAAGAAAACCAATCTGCTTACCCTCAAATGTCCCTTCTGGCTCAGAAAAAAAGCAGTAAATATTTAATAGCCTTTTAAATGTCTAATTCTTTACAAAGTAAGCTGTATTAAATGGTAGAACTCAATGCTTTTAGCCTCATGAATCAACTCTACACTGGTGAGATCTAAATGTGACCAGTAATACTCTTTCCTTTTCAGCTTCTCAAGAAACTTAAACTAAATATACCAGAAAAAAGTAAAACATAAACAAATCCTACATTTTATTTTATTAGAATCACAACCACAATTATTGCAATAGAGCATTATTGATAGGTAGTATGTTAGCTCATAAGCTATAGAAATCGTTTCTAATGAGAAATATGATATTGAATAGTGATAAAAAATATACTTTCAATTTCCTTTTCAATCTATGCTCATTAGCAATAGTGGAGGCTAAATCAAGTAGAAATGAATTTCAATATGCAGGATGAATGAATCAATTTATATTGCAGTTGAAATTCCATGAGATAAACATATATTTACTCTAAGAAGTAAAAAGCTATGTCTTCCACTGTCTGGATAGGAATACCTGAAATTTCATGCTTTGGAGTGCTTTAATTTTTTTTATTTACAAAAAAGTCACACACCCAAAATGCTATTTTAAAATCAAAGAAATCTGTTCGGAATCTCATTTTACTATTTAATAGAGCAGCTGAAAAATGACTTAAAGATGTGGCCATATGGTGTGAAAATCCAGAATCAAGGAAAGAATGAGATACTGTAAACATGTAGAAAGCAATAAGAAGAGGCAACTCTGAGCTCAGTTAATGAAAAGCTGATGATGGAGACTGTCTTTTATTGATGACATTTGAGGACAGTGACTCACTGGTGTTTTCCAAAACATGAATTCTGCATTTCAAGTGTTGGAGAGATTCGGCTACGTCTCTTTGCCTCAGCCTGCAATTGTTTGCACAGAAAGACTCCATAGAATAAATTACTGAACCTTACAGCACAGCTCAATTAACTGAATGAAACAGGGAGAGAAAAGCTCCAATCTGGTACCCACAGAACAGAAACTGGCATCATTTTTACTTAAAGACTGTTCAAGTGGATCTACAGGACATTTAAAAGACAGTCTGAATCTAAGTAATGCCAACAGGAAGATGTGGGAGGCACTCACACTAACACGTTGCCCTCTGCTGACCTTTCCATGGGGAGTTAAGAGTCAGGTGTCTGCATCTGGAGTCACTTTCCTGTGTGCCTTCATGAAGAATTTCAGTGCCTCCACCCTGTTTCTGCAGTCTCATACATACACTGAGCCAGACTTTCTGTTCCCCGGAAGTTCCACATGGTTCCTTCCCTTAAATGTACCTCCTCGGTGTAACTTAACTTCATGCAACAAAATCTCAAGTCTGTTGATGAATGATTAAACCATCTATGCTTAAGAGCTGACTAGTTCTGACATTCTCAGTGCTCTGAATTCAGTTATTTGGACATTAATTCATTTGACAAAGATTTTCTCATGCCAGGCACTGGTATTACCAAGGTGAATGAAATAGTCTCAAAGAGCTCACAGTCTAGCGAGGAAAACATCCTTGCAAACAAAATTAATAACAGAGGAGTTAAATATGCCAGCCAAGGTATGCACAGTTTTCAGAGGGGACTTCCGAATTGGGGAAACACTACAGTTTCTGCTGGGTTATGGTTTACCCAAATCCACAGAGCAATTTTAGATTTAATTTCTTAGGAAACACGTGGATGCTTTGAAGGCATCTGAGACATTTCCCTTGCTTCCTTGAGAGTGAAGTGTGGTCCTTCCTACCCAGCCCTTCCCCTTAATTCCAGCACGTGGGTGGGTGGCAGAGGGAGATCCAAAGGGGACTGCTCTGAGGCTGACTTGCAGACAAAGAACTGAAGACTCTGCCCCTTGGCTCTCGCAAACCACTTGGTGACAAGACAACAATAAAGGAGGAATAATGCTAACAATCATAGGGTTTTGCTTACACATTAACAACCGACTATTGCCCTCAACCATACATGATCCCACAGTCAAATAAGTCAGTAGCTGTGGAAGCTGCGAAAACCACAACTTAAAGGCTGAAAGACCCACATTGTACCAATGGTGTTTCCTTAAAAACAGACGACATCCTAGTCAGTAGCAAGTGCTGAAAACACAAAGAATGACTGAAAGAGAGGAGGGGTGGGTGTGTGAGCAAGCTAAGAGATGTTTGCGAGAGTTGAGAAGAAATCCTGACACACCAACCTGACCCCTCCCCACAAAATCACTGGGTCTCCTTTCAGCCCAAGGCCCCCTCCTGCCTGGGGAATCTGGCCTCATTCCAATGGCAGTGCCCTCGTGTGCTGCATTGAAAATAAAACAAAGGATGCCATTCATCATATTTTTCAACAACTGGTTTCTTTTCTTAGTTTGGAAGAAAAACTTGGCAATCATAAAGCTCGGTTTTTTATTTTTATATATTTTTTTCTTACTGTCAAAATAAACTGAAAAAGAAAAAAAAAAAATGCCCAATGTTAAGAAAAGAAAAATACACAAAACCCTTCAGAGCTTAGTCGGCCACACACTGCCATTCGGCTGACACCAAAGCGTGGAATGCAACACTCTTAAGTTCTCCCAACCCAAAGGGCTGGCTGCCTTCTGCTTCTGTAAGATGTGGCTACTTAGGGAAATTCACATAGGCTCCCAGTGTTAACTGTGCTGCATATTTACTTTAATCAAAGTGACATTTCCCAGATGGTGTTATCCAGAAAACCTCATTTGAAATGAGGAGTATAAGAGAACTCAGTTGTACATTCCAGGGAAAATTGGATACAGGTGTTCCCCCATTTTAAGAAGCCTCAGTTTACAAAACCATAAGACGATGAAACAGATACATGTATGGCATGTGGCCAGCACTCTTACCCCCTTAGAACTGGGTACCTGGTACCTAGAATGGGAACCAGGCAGCCATATGAAGGTGAGAATGAAGAAATGATAACATCACTCCTTTACCGAATGTACCACCCTAACACACCCTGGTGTTAACTCGGAGCCTAACATTTTGTGGTTCCCAGACCCCACCACCACCTCCACTCGGGGTGGGGAAGAGGACAGGTGAGAAAGAAAATGTCTGGAGCAAGAAACCACTCAAAGATATCTCTGAAAATTAGTAGACCAAAAGGATCTCAATGGACATGAGTTTGAGCAAGCTCCGGGAGTTGGTGATGGACAGAGAAGCCTGGTGTGCTGCAGTCTATGGGGTCGCAAAGAGTAGGGCACGACTGAGTGACTGAACTGAACTGAAAGGATTATACTGATTATACATGCCAAGACTCTATGCTGCAAATAGAAGGTTTCCTCCATGGAAAGCGAAGCATAATAATGACATTTACTTTAGTATTTAAACTATTGTGATGTGGGTTCTGAAAGAAACAGCAGGCATCATGCAGCCTATATCCTAACCCAATGGTCTTAGAAGATGTTTCAAAGGAAATGACTCATTGCTCCAGACACTAGAGAGCAATGGGTAAAAATCACAAGCTTGAGAAAGGACAAACCTAAATGCAAATCTGGTCTTGCAACTTATCAACTGTATGACCTCAAGGAAGTCACTTAAGCTCTCTGAGCCTCAGTTTTTTGTTTTTACTCAACTTAGGCATTTCTGGTGCTGCATATCAGAGGACGTATTCATTTGTGACAAGCCTCTGGCCCTGTTTTGAGTGTCACAACTGTGAGTGAGCCATCACAGTTGGGGAGGGTGGGGGCGGTAGTTCCTGGAAGCCATTTCCCTACTGGGAGAGTTGGCAGTAACTTAGCTATGAATGGAAGTGACTATGAACCACATACATGTATCACACTAAATCCTAATTATCCCCAACCCAGCCTCCCTTTAACTTGGTCCAAGTGCCCATGGCCACTCCCAGAACCAGCTACACAATCTGTGGGGCCCAGTGCAATGAAAACTTATTCAGAATTTCAATGACAACAGAACACTAAAACACGCAGAGCACCCTGGGCTACTGCGCAGGCTGGAAGCCCATGAAGCTGACCTGGCCGCTCCAGTATCACCTGTCACGAGGAGACGTTTCAAGAAGTATTATTAGGAAGAGACAGCAGTTTCAATAAACTGTGACTAAAGATCTTATGTTTGCAAGTTTTACAAAATCATACAAGCCCATGAGTTTATGACCAGGGCCTGTCCCAGGCCTCACAAGGGCTTCACACAAGCGTGGGCACTTGCAGTTTAGATTTCATTCGCACAGTGGTATATTTGCCCTGCTAAAACACAGTAGGTGCTCAATAAATACGTGGGAATGAAGCCTTACCCTCAGAGACTGTACAGTCTAGCCAGCAAGCCAAACAAGAGATCAATAAAGCCCTGCTACAACTCAGCATATCAAGTCCGAAAAACAGAATTGTATGAAGTGTGGGGACATGAATTCAAAGTAGAAAAAACAAAAGACTCTACAGTCGGCCAGGAGTTCTGGGGTGCTGGCTGCACAATTCAGATTCACCCTGGTCCTAGCTGCAGTTTTGGCACCATCTGGTGGCAGTTTTCCTCCCTGATTTAAATATCGATGGGCACCACCCTGGGCTTCCCTGACAGCTCAGCTGGTAAAGAATCTACCTGCAACGCAGGAGAGCCGGGTTCAATCCCTGGGTCGGGAAGATCCCCTGGAAGAGGGCATGGCAACCCACTCCAGTATTCTTGCCTGGAGAATCCCCATGGACAGAGGAGCCTGGCAGGGTGCAGTCCATGGAGTCACAAAGAGTTGGACATGACCACGACTAAGCAAAGCACAGTACAGCACAGTGTGGATCACCCTAGGTCCTATGGCCATCTTGGCTCTTTCAGGACAGTGGGAAGATTCCAGGAATCTCCCCATTAACTGTGGCAAGTTTTGTGGCTCAAGCCATGGAAATTCATCTGGAAAAAACCTGGGAATAGGGAGATTCATCCTCTACCTCCTCAGTTGGTGAGGCAGGGATGTACTTAGCAGCAGCACTGGATCAGTCCTACAGAGGAGGCGAAGCCAGTCTAGGGGAGGAAACAGTGAAACTAGATGTTGATGGATCTTCCAGGAGGAGGAAGGAATAAACGGGCAAGAACTCCATATACCATAATTGTGTAAAACACAGATCTGAAAGAAATTTTAAATGAGAAAAGAGTACAGAGGCACTGGAGAGCAGTCTAAGTTCTAGAAGTTTCAGGATTTTGAGGTGGGCCATCCTATGAAACTGCCATGAAAGGGGAAGTTCAACCAACTGGATATACAGTTTCTGAAACTAGAGACAAAAGCTGGCCAGGCCTAGGACAGAGAGGCCTGAAGTCCTGACGATGGGGGTCCCCTGCGCTGTTTAGGGTTAGAGTGGTGGTATAAACCTGTAGAATAGGTATTATGGTGGGAGGAGGCTCCTGATTGACTGGATGGGCTAAAAAGAACTTTGGGGATTTTATTTCTTTACAGTCCTCTATGGGTTTTATTTCTTTACAGTCCTCAAAGGGTTGTTGGGGAAAACCACATAATGGTCCTTGACACTTAGTTGGAATTAAGTGAAAGATAGCACAATTAACCATGTGAAAAGAGTTCACTCAAGACTTCTTTCCTGCATCTTGCTCTTTCATCTTGCTTTTATCCTTATGAAATAGTGGAGTGGATATGCAGGAAGCTGAACTATTAAACATAATTTTAAGGTAGACAGAGAGTGAAAAGTGAAGTCGCTCAGTTGTGTCCAACTCTTTGCGACCCCATGGACTGTAGCCTACCAGGCTCCTCTGTCCATGGGATTTTCCAGGCAAGAATACTGGAGTGGGTTGCCGTTTCCTTCTCCAGGAGATCTTCCCAACCCAGGGATTGAACCTGGGTCTCATAAAAATTCTTTATACTTACTAGAAACAATATAGTTTTATAACAATAGGTCATTTCTAGACTACATCAATCATAGAGATTACTTTCTCCAGAGTAGTTGGTTTCATGAAAACAGAGAAGTTAGGAAACTTCTAAGAAGTTAGGAAATGGTGACTAGTTGCATATGGGGTTTCCTAAGAAAAAGTCAGTAGGATGGTGCACAGAAGGTTTGAGAAAGATGTTTGACTAGGCACCTACCACCAGCTAAAAACCATCATCTATCTGGCAGGTGAAGGAAAGGAAAGACATGCCCTATTAAAAGATTGAAAAGATTTTAATTCTTTAAATAATATTAGTCTACATTTTTAATGGTGCAATAAGCTACTATAAGAAAGACATTCACTGGAAAACTCCATCCAGTGATTTACCATATTTCCCATCCTTACCCCAATTCAATACTTGGCTTTCCATTAGCTGAAAGAAAAGCAAGACCGTCAGAGGAAACACAGAATGTGACAACAAGAAAACGATGAAATTCAGAGACTACAATGCGAATGAGAAGGCGAGTAATCATCAACAAGCTGTTTGCATCAGGAACTACAGATCCACACTGAGTATCTTCTGCCTTCTCCTTTCCTTCCATTTGGTCTGTTGATAGTTTGTTTCTGACAAGATCCAGTCAGGAAGACGGAAATCACACTAAGTATTTCAAAAGAAATAACACTGAAATTTTGGGGAACAGTTGTTGGAGAACTAAAAGAGCTAAGAGAGAATCTGGTACCAGACACCTAAGGAACTGCAGGAAGCACCAGGCCCTGAGGCTGGAGGAACATGGGAGGAGGCAGTGTACTTGGAGCCTAGAGGCTTAGAGAGGCCTTGCAGACGAGCTGGGGCTCAGCCACTGCTGGAACTTCTGAGGGGCCTGATGAGGCCAGTTCCGAAAGTACCAAGAAAAAAAGCTAGAGCCTGGAACCAAGAGCCATTGTATCAGGTCAAGAGCCACTGCTGTGGTGGGGCTGCCAGAAACCGCAAGGAAGCAGCAAGAGCAAGCCCCTATGCTTCTTTAGCCCTGCAGCCTCGCGTCTGGCTCCGGGGAACCAGCTAGCAAAGAAGAAAGGCGGTGTGCAGGGTCCTGGCAGCATAAGCAGTGCAGGGAATGGTCGGTGTGGGCTGAGAGACAACAGCTGAACCGTACACACACCATGCATTTAAAAAGAGAAACTCATCGCATAGTTAGGTCTCTGATGCATATCTTAACTCACAATAAACTAATTTGCCCCAAAATACTGCAAATAGGGCAAAAGAAGTGACAGAGTAATCCAACATCAGGCTGAGTTCAACCAGAGCCATGCTCACCAGGACCTTTCCGTGCACCTTAGGGGAGCACTCTCAGAGACTGCTGTTAGTGTCCTAAACGTTCTTACCTATGAAAAATGGGCTCCTGCGAAGCCATGTGCGGGCCTGCTTAAAACAATAAGCTTTTCTAACCCCCAAGCGCGACATACTCCGGGAGCATGGTCTGGATGCTTATCAAACAAGTTCCTGAGCCATTCTCTGAAGTTTCTGGGCAAGTACAAACAACAGAGTCAAATAAATGCCTTTTAAAAGCGAGGCAGTGGAGCACGTACCCTGTCAGTGGGATCTTCATATCCCCACAAAGTAAACAGTAACATGAGAATATTTATACTAAACAAAACTGTATATCAAGTCTGCTTTGGCTCAGCCAGAGGGAATGATAAATTCCTTGCAGATCTCTCATAGAGTGGTCCTTTGTGGTCCACGGACGCCACTTCCAAGACAGTACAAACCAATTACAGAGCAAGGCTTTTCATTATGTTGAGGAATGAAAATATCACCCCCCATTTTGCTTTATTTTACAGTTATGTTTCACTTAGCCCGCCCCTCCACCTTATGTTAAAGACATTTTAACATCGTGGAGTTAAGCCCAAATTCAGGATGGAAACAAATGACATTGCCCCTCACCACCACCAACAAAAGCCCTTATCACCCTCATAGACTAGCTTTTTGCTTTCCTTATCCCTCTTCTAACAAACTAGAAGTTGAAGTGGAAACTGGGGTAGAGTTTATAAAGAGTTTATGAAGTTTATGAAGAGTTAATAAAACGTAAACTCTATTTGTCCACATCAATTCTGTCCCGTTTACAATAGGCACAAGTCATGGGCAAAGTCATCTGGCAGGAGACAGCAGTTAAACAAGCTATGAAGCCACATTCCATACAATGTCCACTTTAAGGTCCAGTGGACAAGATACTGCAGAACATTAGCACAAAGTGTTGGTCTGCTTGTAATAGAGCAATATGAGGAAAAGTTAATATGAATTAGGGTATTTGTTAGTTTGTGTATCTGTAGTTTGGTCAGATTTTCTCAACCCAGTTTGATAATGCTTATCATTATAGATCCAACCAAGCTGCTTCTGTCAGCTTATACATAGAACGAGCTGATGATACCATGTCTGTCCCTACGATAAACCTTCAGCAATTTACAACTGTTTCAGATTTTCTGGAGAAACATGGTGGAGCAAGAAAGAAAGGGAAGACAAAAAGACAATAGAAAAAACAGGGAAATTACAATATGAACAAGAGGTAAGGAGTAAAATTGTCCTGGTTTTGAAAATTATTTGTAACAAAAATAGTAAATTATTGTTTTAAATGGATAGCTGTATCATAGGCCAAATTTAATTAACTCTATTTTAAACCAATGAACTAAGCCTCAAATGTAGTACTTGAGTTTATCATAATAGATGAAAAAGGGAAAAACAGGTCTTACATGCTTGTATACTTTAATGGATATTACAAATTTGACAAAATTTTATTTACGAAGTGTGGGGCTAGTGAAATTATCTTATTCAGATTTTTTTTGTTTTAAACTTTTATGAAATTAATATATAATTTTCAATAATTAATTGTAAAATACACATAACATTTACCATATTTAAGTGTGTAGTTCAGTGGCATTAAGTGTTTGTATTACTGTACAATCATCACTACTATCCATCTCCGGAATTTTGCTTTTTTTTGCCTTCAAGAACTGAAACTCTATACACCCATTAAATAGATGTTTGGTTGTAAATAAGCCTTGCTCAAAACCAGCAGTCTGGACTACAGTGATATGAATCTGGAGAGGTTAAGAAGGGAAATGGCAAATGAATCAACTGCTACTACATCCCCAAATGACACAGTGACATCCTGTATTTTTACTCTCAATCACCTGCTTAATGAAAGTGTTAGTCACTCAGTCGTGTCCGACTCTATGCGACCCTATGGTGTGTGGCCCGCCAGGTTCCTCTGTCCATGGAATTCTCCAGGCAGAAGTACTGGAGTGGGTAGCCATTCCCTGCTCTAGGGGATCTTCCCAACCCAGGGATCAGTCCTGGTCTCCTGCATTGTGGGTGGACTCTTTACCATCTGAGCCACCAGGGAAGTCCCACCTACTTAACGGTGATGACCAAAACTGAAGCAAAGCTCCAGGTGAGATCTGGAAAGAGTGCTGATATTTCATTTTTACATTACAGCTTACAAAGTACTTCCATTTAATTCCCCAGAACACAATCTGGGTGGAAACTCTTTTCCCTATTTTACAGGTAATTAAACTATAGCTCCATGAAAGATAACAAGGGCCAGAACCCAAGCCAGAATCTGCTGTCCAGTGCTTGTCCTATTAGGCCACATGGCCTCTGCCAAAGCAAGAGAAAAGCAAGGCATGACTACTTCACAGCTCTCCCAGATCCACTGGGTCTAACTGGAGAGCATCTTCTCTTTTCACCACAGCAACTACACTTCCCTGCATCTGAAAACCACACGTGGTTCATCATTACTCCATCTTTGTTGTATTTATATTGACAGCAAAAAGAAAACACCCAAAAAGTATAATTCTGAAACAAAATTAATGCAATTGCAGTCAAGAGTCAAATGTAAGTCAAAAAAAATATGTTAAGATACAGACTCCCCTGGTGGTCCACTGGTTTTAGAATCTGCCTTCCAATGCAGGGGATGCGGTTTTGATCTCTAGTTGGGGAACTAAGCCCATGGGCTGCAACAGGAAAAGCCCACATGCTGCAACTAGAGAAAGCCTATGCACCGCAACAAAGAGCCCCGCACCACAACTGAAGACCTAGTGCAGCCAATGTACAGATGGGATAGATTACCAGATCCTATGGGCTTCCCAGGTGGCTCAGTGATAAAGAATTTGCCTGCCAGTGCAGGAGACACAAGACACCTGGGTTTGATCCTTGGGTCAGGAAGATCCCCTGGAGGAGGAAATGGCAACCCATTCCAGTATTATTGCCTCTAGAATCCCATGGACAGAGGTGTGTGGTGGGCTAGAGTCCCTTGGGTCTCAAAGAATTGGACACAACTGAGAATGCATGCATGCACTGGATCCTATAAAAAGACTGAGTTCAACCTCTTTTATTTTTAATTAATTAAATTCACATTATGTGCTCTTATTAACCAAAACCACAATTTATTTGCTAAACAAAATCTATGGAAAATTTTATTTCGTTGTGTTTTATAGGTAGAAAAACGCCTTGTACTAAAAAACATAAGCACTAAGGATTTACATAAAATTGCCAGAATTAGCAAGTGGCTTCTTTTAGTTCACAAAAAGGCAACATATTTTGATTTCTTTCAAATAAAATTCTTCCACCAATACCCTTCACTTCACTCAAGAGTAATAAATTCCCTAAACCTTCAGACTTCCATTTAAATTCCAAAAAGGATAAATATAATCCCTTGAAGTCATGCCCAACACCACCATTCCACATCCCCACATAAACATAAAAAAATTAGACAAATCTGGCTTTTGGAATTATCTCCAGAATGAACAGTAGGTCATCCTAAATAAGACAAGAAAGAACAAAAGAACATGATTAGTCTTTTATTTGGTAATTTTAGTTTATAATTCTCCCCATTTAGTTACTTAGTACTTGATTTTTAAAAGTGCACATTAAAATAAAAATGATTACTCAGAAAATGAGAGTTGAATACAGGACTTTGGAATAAAGAGCTCAGGAACACCAAATAAACAGAGTCTATTTTTAGTTTAGTTCATGATAATCAAAGATGATTCCATAACTATGGCCATTTTATCCAGCTCATTCAGGGGGGCTTCTAGTACACCCAAGTGCATGAACTTGATACAGAGGAAGATTTCACAAAGTTTCAGTGATGA
Source organism: Bubalus bubalis (assembly GCF_019923935.1). Classification (NCBI taxonomy): domain Eukaryota; kingdom Metazoa; phylum Chordata; class Mammalia; order Artiodactyla; family Bovidae; genus Bubalus; species Bubalus bubalis. Next base: position 140,530,663 of record NC_059158.1, read on the forward strand.
CTAGAAATATCATAAGGCAATTACAATCTATAAATACCTGTTGCTGTCGTTGGACAGAGAAGGCTTCTAGTTTTCCAATTCATACCTGGAACCAAGCTCTTGGATCTTCTTGTCTTCACATGCCAATAAGAAAAGTTTGCAATGCCTGATATTTTTTTCTTACAATTTCAACGAAACCTTAGATTGGCTCACATGAAAACACCTTCACGTATCTTCCAGAACTCCCCAATACTTTCTCTTATTGCATATTCAGCACAGCTCTTGCACTCTTGGGGTGTAAATCCAATTAACGCTCTCCCTATCGTACCAATTCCTCGATCACTTGCCAATTTTTTAACTTGAGCTTCTATGTAATGAGGAGATACATAATAAAAATGGTCCCCAAGGACACTGTAAGCCATGTATTGAGAGCCTTTGGAGGTTTCTGTAACTTCTTGATCTTCAAAACTCTCTACATTGCAAGCTATCTCAATTTTCCCTTCATGAGGAAAAGCCATCGTTTGGACGCCCTTCAGACCATTCACATTCGAGCCCCGAATGGCACTAGCAATTTCTTTTCCCAGAGCCAAGTCTTGAGAATCTATGGTAACATTGCAGTTCATCACGTATGGGCTAGCGCCGATGCCTGAGTCATTAGAAAAGCATGTTAGTCAAGCAAAGTAAAGCCTCACCTTGAAGATTCTATTCTTTACCCAATTCTCTTCTATTCTATTAACTTTACTTAATTTTATTTTAAAATAATACACAGAAATACTCCTCATTCTCAACTCAAGAATTTTCTAGAAGTCATACATATTTTTTACCAACAGAGTTATCTGAGCTATAAATAGATATTTTTATCTACTCTAAATGTATCTGGATGTTTACTCTAGAATGGTTAAGAAAAGCTCAGACTTTTGAAAATATCAGCAGATATTTCAAAAGGCACGTTTGAAAATTAAATATCAATAGCAGTAAAATGTATTGGCCTTCCATTCATTTCCAAGGCCATCTCCGCAGGGGCTGGAATTCAGTGCCAGGTCTATGGGTCTGGGAGACAGGAATAAATCACACTCTGTATTCATCTCTTCCTCCCCAAACACAGACCTGTCATCACTGAGCTAGGTTAAGATCATATTCGAATGAACCTCAACAGTCTTGGCTAGTAAAGGAGGTCACTAAAAAGTGACAAATAGTCTTGGAATTGGGAAGGACAAAGGGACTCTTGTGTCTCATGATGATGTAGGTTTGGCAGGGCAGGATTTGGAGCACTATGTATACCTTCTTGGTATAACCAGTTGGAGGTATCTCTTTCTTCCATCCTCGGCTTCCCAAGGGACTAGGACTGTCATTGCTATTCCAGAGCCCAGTTACTCTAGAGCATGTTTTACCCTGCCTTGGGGATGATGCAGCTCATATTACATAAATATCCCTGCTCTAATTATAGTTTACATTATAAGATGGACAACTTGGTTAAATTAGCATTGGTATAAAAAGCTTAGGTTTGCAGTTTCCTCATTTTGGGGCAACTTCACATTTCTAAAAGCAAAGTTGACTAGGGATTGATGAGGGATAAAAGGCTGACCTCATCTTCAGCATAAGACACTTTTTTAGCTACTATTTCAACATCATTTTACTGTCATTGCTTTTTCTTACTACTTTCAAACTTACTGCTCACGATGTCAGTATCCAACGAGAGATCCTGTTGAATTCACTCTCCCCTTGACAGCCGTGGTTTGGGGGCTCTGCTGCCTAGCCTGGGTACTCTCATACTAATAGACGTTTTACAGAAAATCAGCACACGGAAACCACATTTCATCTTTTTCCCACACATGTACATAATGAAACATTTCAACTCCCGAGGCTGGGCCTCTTTCTACTGGGAATTCTGCAGGAATGAATCAAATTACAGTATTTCTCCATAATGCTGATTTCATAAAAATTAAATTTCCTAACAGTCAATACATATCTCTCTCAACCTCATACACCAATCACTTACTCTAAATATCTTTGAGAATTATATCAGTTTTAACATTTCACAGAGTACAACTGGAAATTTTTTTTTTTGTCAGTGCTAATGTCATTCATTAATCGAAAGCATCGAAGCATAGTCTCTCTCTCCTCTACCCCTGAACAGGTAGTGTTACAAACAATCCAATTTCCTCGTATCTGATACACATACCCTATTCTGACTCAAGAAGTGGCCTCACCTTTATCACCATTCAAACAAATAGCTAGATCATGCTCAGAGTTTGCTGAAAAGTATGTGTGTGTATATATAAATATACATATATAGAGTTTCATATGGGGGGCGCTTATACTAAGTACTATTCAAAATATCTATTGGGTCTATTGTGCTCTGCTATTCCAGAACTTTGATATGCCTAGCCAATGTTCAGATATTTATATGTAATTTATCAGCTTGGGGGAGCAAGTCACTTTCAAGGCAAGTTCATTCATATGGACCCAGGGCCTCCTGACAATATGGTAGCATGGACCATTTGATCCCTAAATACATGGGACAGGACTTCCTCTAAATCCTCTAGTAGATTGCAAGGCACCTTTTATCCCCATGTGCCCAATAACTGTCCCTTTTGTCACCGAGTTTCTAAAATTGATCATTCTTGCTAATAAATGAATTCATTACCTCAGATAAAAGGTAATGTAAACAATAGTTCACCTAAGATAAATTATTAAATGCATAAGAAATTTAGATGTTAAGTCCAGAGCACAAGAGTGTCACAAAGAATTCACTTGTCCCAACAATGACTTAATCAATTAAAATAAAACTCTACTTAAAAAATTCCTTCAAAAGCATACTTTAAAATTAATTATTTCTTAGAAAAATAAAATTAAACATAAGAAGTAACGTTTATATTCTCTTTTGAATAAAGTAAGAGTAATCACTTATATAGAGAATGATACTTTCTGGTATATGTCCTTGTTACATGTATTTTAAATTCTTCTATTAAGCTTTAGCTATACAATACTTGATTTTGTTTTACCACTATATCTTATTCAAGCAGTGAATAAACAGAGACAAGTCAATGAAGCTGAGAAGTTTCTGGTCTAAGCAGGTAGTTAGTTTTCACCCTGAGGGGTTATAAGGCCATGATCCATTTCTGCCTTAGGAAAAAGAAAGAAAGGAAGAAAAAAAAGACAAGAAGAAAGGAAGGAAGGAAAGAAGAAGGAAGGAAAAAGAGAGAAACTGTTTTCTGCCCAAATGCACACGTTTCTAATTCTTCCATTTAATTCTTCCCAAGTCCAACACCAATATGGTGATCCAATTCTAATCAATCAAATTCTGCATTTAAATCTAGAAGTCCCACTGACCTTATTAAGATGCTGAATTTGACTTTTTATGCTAATTTAAACTTAGTAAAAATTTTTTAAATAAGGGAGGCAATTAATCCCAGCAAATCGTATTTCTAGTTAAATGTCATATAATTAAAGTAATTCCATTTTTTGCTCTAAAATTAGAAACCTGATGTGAAAGTTTGTTTCTCAGTTTGCGGTTTCGCTCGGCTCCTGCCTCCCGCAGATTGGCACTCGGCTGCTCTGGCGGCAGCATGAATCTCACTGCAAAGCTGAAATTCCAATTTTATTCCAAAGCAACTGTCACAACGCCCTGAAGCAAGCTAAAAACAAGGAAAAAAATCTTTGGTATGATTTCACTTTCCATGTGTTCTTTAATGAAAAATTTATCATTCTAAATATTGGTGTTTACTCCTAAATACTTTTTTTTTAAATCAAAAAGAAACTGAGATTCAGTTGCTATTATTTCACAGGGAAATATAACAGGCCTGATGTTTTCCTGACAATTCTGTTATTTTCCTGTGTGGAAACACTGTATTTATCATATACTGTACGGCTGGTGATTCAGATATTGTAGAGACCTTATGGTGAACTGATATAGATGTAAACTCTTTATGCCAGATTGTTTAAGCATAAAAAAAACAAATGCACTTAATTAACATCTGATGTGTAGTTTTTACAAACACAAATGCAATATTTGTGTTTGAGCACTGGCAGTAATGGCTGTGAACCATGCTATTAATGTCTGGTTTAAAGATGCTTGTGGTAGGACCACGTCTGGAATAACAAAAATAAAAAACTGCATTCAGACAAAACAATAGTGAAGAGCCCATTAGAAAAAATGGAAAAGCAGCACTCAGAAAAAACATTTTTTTTCCCTTTAGATCAAAATTATTCTCAAAAATTGTTCCAGGCACCATCACCTTCAATCAATCAATGGTGAAAAGATTCTCAATATTTTCCTCCAACAGAAAAGGTTTTATTTTAGGGGGTCAGAAGTTTGCCAAGAGATGTATTTAAAAGTTCTCTTTATTATATTAAGCTCTTCTTTGATGGCTTAGCTTTAAAAGATGCGTGAGGAGGGAACCGAGGTAGTGTTTTGGAGTATATGGCATTTTTATGTCTGAAGAGAGAACTTCAAATTTATAGATTGCATTACAGTTTGAATAAATAAAGAGATTCTCATGAACTAATGTGTGGCTCTCTTATTAAATATGTTTTTACTGAAACCTGCTGAGTGCCAGGAACCATGCAGGTTACTGCGTGTAAAAACATGAATGTTAAACAAAGATAAAACCTAGCCTAACTGTGGGCCTTGCTTCAGAGTAACAAACAGAGCAAGACGACAGACTTGGAACTCGGGTTCAAAAATATAAACAGCTGTTATTACACTGAAAGCAATTAGTCATCATTACATATTGGTATTTTACATTTTTTAGAACATGTATTAAAGAGAAACCACAGCTGAAACAGGACATTTGATGACTAAAGCCATAAAACTCAAACATAATTGCTAAGTCCGATACTCCCATGGCGGGAAGAACGCAGGACTCTTGTGCATGTGGCCAAATCCACAGAAGAGAAAGCTAAGTGACACTGTGCGGCACGGGGCTGGGAATGGCTCCCCAGGGGTCTGAGTTCAAGTTCCACTTCTTCAGGAACACTGCCTCTGCTCAGCTGTCTTTCTGCAAAATAGCTATGACATTTTCCCACTCTGTGAGGAACCGTTAAGCCTCAATTTCTCAACTCTGAATCTTTCAGAGTAACAGCAATTCAGAGACGAAATCACAGGGGTAGATACATGTTAACATCATCATGGAATGAAGCCAGCCCAGGTGAAAGCAACCTCAGGTGACTTCCCTGCTCCCAGGTTTTCTATAGAAAAGTGCCTTTCACTAGCTCATGCAGAGACATAGTCCTTCATGTTTCAATTACGGGTGACACACTTAATTACACATTGAGACTTTCATCTTCCATCATCCAAATAGATTTACAAGCAAACATAGAAAATTACAGATATAGGCTCCTGAAAACAGGACTCATTCTCAGGCTAGAAATTATTTTTCAAAGACTAGGTAAAATTTGGGGTATGCAGTAAATGGCATTATTCAATGTCAAGAAAAGTGCCTGATGCAGCAGCTTCTCATTTACAGAGAGAAAGAAGTAAGCAGGGGCAGCTCTCAGTAACCCACTCAAATAACTAAACAGAAGTCCCTGATTCCAAGATGCGCCAGTTACCTCCATCTATGATTCCTACGGCATCATGTGAAACTACAGTTCAAAGAATTGTCCCTCATTTTTAAACAATGATGCATATATGCAGGCCAGTCATACAATATATCAGCCAGCAGTGTTTAAATTATCCCATAAATGTTTAGGGTTTTAAAATATATATGTATAAAGTATTTATTTATAGATCTAAAAGTATCAACTATTACTGCTTTGTCCTTATTTATGTTCCTCATGAGTTGGCCAACTACAAACTTTTAAAAGGAATTTGGTTTAAAAGATTTTGTGTGTTTGGCACTGACTCTGGGTGTTAATCATTTCTGAGGTCACTTTTTTCTCTTCTGTTTATAATATTCTCAAGGAACTTCAAAACAGAAACCTGTTCCCTTATAGATTCTGCTTCCTTTCGGGTACTGTATAGATTAATTTGTCATTGGAAAGTTAACTGTAAGTGTTCAGTTCATAGCACCAATCATTTCTATTTAAATTTTTTAGGAAAAGAAATAAACATAGCAACAATGTGTTGAAGCTTTTCTGTTTTGATGGGAAGAGCGGAAAATTATGTTGAGAAACACTGATGTAAATAAAGAATGTTAGAAAAATATATAAAGCCATTAAATTTAAAAATAAGGAGGGAAATTGCCACAGTTGTGAACTAAGCTTGTTGAAAAATTAGATGAATAATATTTCTACCCTAGTGACAGAGGTGCTAGAAATTCTACTGCAATAGATATTACTTTTAAAAATGAAACCATTTTACTCCTTCTTACATATGAATTTCTTAATGGATAACTTGGGCAAGTAAGGTAATCTAAGATTTCAGTGGATCATGTGACTTAAACTCGAATTACAATCTTGTTCATGAAACCATTTATCTATACTCTATGTTCCTCTCTGAAACATTTTAATTTTCTATTAGAATCTGCTTTGAGCCTATTAAATGAGTCCCTCAAGGAGTAACGGTCTACCTAAACTTGGCAACTTATAATTTTCATGTCTTTTGCACAAACTAAAGAGTCTACCACTTGAAAGGAGATATTAGCAAAAAAGACATATGGGGGGAAAGTTGTGCTGCTTTTCCTTTCTTATTTGACTCTTTTTTGTCAGCAATATGAATGAATGCACTGAAATCCAGCTTCTACAGACCTGATAAACCTCAATAATTGCCCTTTATGAAAGATGATGGAAATAATAACAAGATCAATTTAAAGAAATAGTGAAAATAAGTTGGAAGCTTCCAAGAATTTCCTTTCCTTACAAACATATAAGTTAAATAAAAGAAATAGGTGCATATATATTTTACAATATTGAAATCACACTACACAGCTTTGTATCCTTTGGCCTTGACCCTGGATGTTCCTTCTGCCTGAGTCTCCTGTCCACATTTCCACGTGGCCAACTGCCTCTCTCCTAGTCTTTACTCCAGTGCTGCCTTCACAATGAGGCCTACTTTGGTTTATCCCATCTGAAAACCATAGTTTACTCCCATTCCGGGCACATGATGTCCATTGCTCTGTCTGATTTTTTTATTTTTTTTTTTGGCTGTAGCATTTATTTTCTAGGGACTTCCCCCATGGCTCAGCAGAAAAGAATCCACCTGCCAATGCAGGAGACCTGGGTTCAATCCCTGCGTAGGGAAGATCCCCTGGAGAAGGAAACAGCAACCCACTCCAGTATTCTTGCCTGGAAAATTCCATAGACAGAGGAATCTGGTGGGCTTACAGTCCATGGGGTCACAAAAGAGTAGGACATGATTTAGTGATTAAACAACAACACTTGTTTTCTAACATATCATATAATTAATTATTTATTAAGCTTGTAATTTTCTGTTTCTCTTTTCACTCTCTTCACCTATTCCCCACTGGAATATAAATTCTTTGAAGGCAAATAAATTCTATTTTTCCATTGATAATAGTCCCTGGCACATTTAGGTACTTAATAAATATTTGTTGTGTTAATTAATAAACTAAAAATTTTCTCTACATTGTACTGTATTTTCCACTTGTCTAAAAATTCCTCCAAACCTTCACACTTAATTGCTTGCATAATGGTCTCTCACCAAGGTATTCCATAGTTTATTTAATCACTCTCAAATTCTTAACATTTATATTATTTCCAGCATTTATTATTATAAATAGTTCTTTGATAAACATACTGGTACATAAGTATATGTACCTTTTATTGCTTCCTCAGGAATAAATCTACTTACTTAAGATAAATCTAGAATTAGAATTTCTGCAAAGCAGTTACATATATTTTTAGAGCTTTTGATGCACATCACCAACTCACTTCCAAAAAGTTTATATCAATTGATACTAATTTATACCATTAGTTGCATGAGTGCCTCTAACTGCATCTTTACCAGATGTCATATATTACCTTTAAAATACCATCTTTAAACATTTCTGTGTCAATCTTGGCATTTTAAAGTAAACTTAGGATTTTCAGATGTTGATCAAATTCTCCATGTAAATCACAGATCTCCATGTGGAGTAAAAAATAGAGAAGGAATCAAAATCCCCAATGGGTTGTCCATTCCAAACAAACAATGTAAAATAGGTGAGATTATCAGACAATCATTAGGTGAGATGGGGGATCACTGTTCACTTTGGTTTAAACAGTTACAAACTCAGTCTGTTCTTAGAAGATTGAACATGATTAGTGATAACATGAACATTTAGTTTTTAACTCAGATACGCTTTTCAGAGCAGGTTAAAGTTCTTTCCAAACACCAACCCATTCAGCCCCACAACACTGCAGAAATGAGACTTAAGTTTTCCTAGGGACTGTCTATGCTATGCTATGCTGTGCTATGCTATGCTATGCTATGCTATGCTAAGTCACTTCAGTTGTGTCCGACTCTGTGCGACCCCATAGACGGCAGCCAACCAGGCTCCCCCGTCCCTGGGATTCTCCAGGCAAGAACACTGGAGTGGGCTGCCATTTCCTTCTCCAATGCATGAAAGTGAAAAGTGAAAGTGAAGTCGCTCAGTCGTGTCCGACTCTTAGCGATCCCATGGACTGCAGCCTACCAGGCTCCTCCATTCATGGGATTTTCCAGGCAAGAGTACTGGAGTGGGGTGCCATTGCCTTCTCCGAGGGACTGTCTAACCCAGCACTAAATCCTGTTCTTCTGTTCTCTAGTACTAGGATTCCTGCTTCTAATTCCCATCCTCTAACTGTAATCTCAGTCACCCGGCACTGTGCTGACTAGGTTTGTGGAATAATCCTTTCGGTTTTCAGTGAGGCTCAAATTAGAAACCAGGAAATAGCTTTCTGAAAAGTTAGTCACAAACTTACACTTCTCCGTTTGTGAGACAAATCGTGGGAAAATATGTGAGGTTCAAATTGGCAGGGAGCAATCAACTTCTTTTTTTTCCACAAGTAAAGACTAAAACACATTTATAATCACTTTTTAGATAAATCTTTTCTCTAAACGGAAGGAAAAAATGGTCCCTTGGTACCATGTTTGGCACTTAATAGTCATCCTTTCAACTTTAGTCTCATGAGGGAAAAATAATTAATATGGCCATTTTAAAGATATGGGAACTGAGGCTTATTGAGCTAAGGAACATTCTGAAGTCACATGGCCAATGAAGAGCAAGGTCAGGATTTGAGCATAGCCTCAAAGCCTGCACTCTGGGAGTCTCTGGTAGCTCAGATGGTAAAGAATCAGCCTGTAATGCAGGAGACCCAGGTTCACTCTCTGAGTCAGGAAGATCCCCTAGACAAGGAAATGGCAACTAGTATTCTTGCCTGGAGAATTCCATAGACAGAGGAACCTGGTGTGCTGCAGTCCATGGGGTGGTCACAAAGATGGGACACGACTGAGCGACTTTCACTTTCAAAGCCTACACTCTTTTCATTGTACTGCTGTAGCTGATGATGTCATTGGTTTGAGAGCAGAATTCTGCACCAGGGATTAGTAACCAAAAGCCTATGTGTAACTGTGCCTTGAGGAAATGTGTTTCTTAAGGTCGCCCACCTCTTGCTTCTTGGGACCTAGTATTTCAGTAACAGCTAAGATATTAACTATCAAAATGTGGCCTAACATGGTTTAACTAGTGATCCCTACAGAAGATATTAGGGGATAAAAAAATCAAGACTCAAATAAATGGACCTGGGATGGTGAAGTGCAGCGAGTGATACAAGAATCAAGACTCAAATAAATGGCCCTAGGATGGTGAAGTGCAGCAAATGGGGATGGAGTTTTTGATAGGGTGCCATTGCCTTTTCTGAAGATATGCTCTAAGCAAGGTGTGGGCAGGAGTAGCAGAGAGAGACATGAGTGGATGAGATCCAGGGCAAGGGAGAATACTGCTCCCTGTGTTTGTTCTCTCTGTTCTAGAGCCCGCAGTGTAGAAAAGCCTCTCTCCAGGGTGCCTCCACCACTGACTGCCAGGTGTAAGCATCAACCTGGACACTCTGGATGTACTGAAAGCCTTTCTCACCAGCTAAAAGTAAGCTACACCCACATCCTGAGCCGCCAGGTGTCTCCTGATACAACCTCATGCCTGGCCAACAGGACCCATCAACCCAGTGATAACCATTCTCATCATCAGTGCAGCCACTGATGAGCAGGGCTCATTGCCTATCATGAACATCCCTCTTGGGGGCTCTTATCGAGTATCTGATGAGGGCTTCCAGCCTCCCTGAGTGGCTCATGAAGGCGTGAGTAGAAAGAGCTGAGAGGAGAACTTCAAGCAAGTCAAGAAAGCTCCAGCTGTAACCCTCCTGCATTACGTGGGAGAGACCAAATGAAGGCAACCTCAGGATTCTCAAGTTTAAAAACCAAAGCGGAAAAAAAATCCAGACTGCGAACCTGTCAAACCACATCTTCTGGCAGGTGCAGCTCCCAGGTCAGGTTTAAGAGCGCTGAAATCCCTCCTGGTGAACCAGCCCAGCTGCTTCCTTCTCTGGACAAGGGGGCGCTTCTCGGGCAGATCGGCCTCACCAAAGAGAAACACACTGCAGCCAGGAACACTGAGGACCAAATTCTCAGCGAGGCCTATGGGCAGCGGGAAATTTTAACAAGACTAAATTAAAGTCAGTACCGCTGAAAGAAAACAAAGCACAGAATTTTCTTATTGTGGTAAAATACACTTAACACAAAATTTACCATTTTAACCATTTCTAGGTGTACAGTTTAGTCGCATTAAGTGCCTTCCCATCACTGTTATAATCATCACGACTAAAGGGGATATAATTCACACAAATTTTAAAATTCAAAGTTTGAGCATAATTAACTTTTCCTTGGTTAGTCTCATAATAAAATTTATGTACAAGGCTTCCCTTGTGGCTCAGATGGTAAAGAATCTGCCTGTGATGCGGGAGACCTGGGTTCAATCCCTGGGTCAGGAAGATCCCCTGAAAAAGGGCAAAGGAAAATCCCCTAGAGAAGGAAATGGCAACCCTCTCCAGTATTCTTGCCTGGAGAAATCCATGGACAGAGGGGCCTGGTGTGCTATGGGGTCGCAAAGAGTGGAACACCACTGAGCAACACTTTACACTTTAAAGGAGGCTAGAATTTCTAAGCCATTACAAATCTAATTCCATAAGGAAAATTTATCACCAAGGTGAATGAAATCGGTACCTTCAATTTTTGAACAATTTTATAACAGCTCCAAAATGTGTATACTGTTAGGAGAAAGAAAAATTTAAGAATACAAGGGCCAGATCCACACTGTCCAATATAGCAACGCCTAGCTACACATGCCATTAAACTTTAATTAATTAAAATGCAGTAAGTTGTTTTTCAGTTGCAGTAGCCACATTTCAAGCGCTCAGTAACCACACGTGGTCTCCCTATTGGACAGCATAGATACAGAACATTGCCATCATCATAGAAAGTCCTTCTGGATAGCAGCACTGGGACAGATATTCTGTAAGAAGCCTAGTATCTAAATACAATTTTATGGAGGCTACTCTGAATATCAATGCTTTTTCACCTTCTTCTTCCACTTTTACATCTAGATTCTGTCTCTGACCTTATCTTCTCAAGATAGATTACAGAATTGCTTTCCTGTCTTTTTCTAGAGAACTGCTTCAGGGAACTGCTGTTTTCATGTCACTAAGTATAGTCCCCAATAAGCGAGGATAGAGATAACATAATTTATTTTCCCGATGTTTTTTGTTTTTTTTTTAATTTTATTTTATTTTTAAACTTTACATAACTGTATTAGTTTTGCCAAATATCAAAATGAATCCGCCACAGGTATACATGTGTTCCCCATCCTGAACCCTCCTCCCTCCTCCCTCCCCATTCCATCCCTCTGGGTCGTCCCAGTGCACCAGCCCCAAGCATCCAGTATCGTGCATCGAACCTGGACTGGCAACTCATTTCATACATGATATTTTACATGTTTCAATGCCATTCTCCCCAATCTTCCCACCCTCTCCCTCTTCCACAGAGTCCATAAGACTGTTCTATACATCAGTGTCTCTTTTGCTGTCTCGTACACAGGGTTATTGTTACCATCTTTCTAAATTCCATATATATGCGTTAGTATACTGTATCGGTGTTTTTCTTTCTGGCTTACTTCACTCTGTATAATAGGCTGCAGTTTCATCCACCTCATTAGAACTGATTCAAATGTATTCTTTTTAATGGCTGAATAATACTCCATTGTGTATATGTACCACAGCTTTCTTATCGATGTTTTATTTATCTTATCGATAAAACCGATGTTTTATTTTAGGTATTTTATTGTAGGTATTTCGGGAGTTTGGTGGAGAAGGCAATGGCACCCCACTCCAGTACTCTTGCCTGGAAAAGCCCATGGATGGAGGAGCCTGGAAGGCTGCAGTCCATGGGGTCGCTGAGGGTCGGACAGGACTGAGTGCCTTCACCTTCACTTTTCACTTTCATGAATTGGAGAAGGAAATGGCAACCCACTCCAGTGTTCTTGCCTGGAGAATCCCAGGGACGGGGGAGCCTGATGGGCTGCCGTCTATGGGGTCGCACAGAGTCGGACATGCCTGGAGTGACTTAGCAGGGAGTTTGGATGCTGGCCTGGGAGGGCAAGAGTGTGGGCCTCCTTGATTTAAAGGTGCATCATGGGACATCCAAGGCTGAGACGGAGCCTTTAGCCACAATAAGCATAGGAAACCTCAAACTGCAATTCTGAAGTCTGGTATTTGTTTCTTTATAATGTAGACTGCCACGTTGATTGGGAGGGGTGAAATGTGGAGGACATTAAAAAAAGATTGTGTACCTCTGGGTCGTACAAAATCTAGGGAAATGTTCTTTCTTCCTCTGAGTCAGGTAGAGATGCCAGCATTAGAAACCCATGATATTGTTGACACCACAAAGCCAAGAAAATCTCCCAAATTTACTAAGTGATCTCTGCTTCTTTAACACTACTTTAAGATACTAATGGACCACAGGTTTCTGGGGGGGTGGTTGGGGCCAGATGCCAGGGACACAAACAGTCAACAGAGCTTTAGAAATTGCAGGATAATCTTTAGGCAGTTACCTAAATACTCCCCTCAAATCTGGAATGGCAGAGAGCTAGGGTGGCAGAAGAAAGGGAAAGTGGTTTAGAAGAGCTAGTTAAGACAACTTAATATCTGAGGACTCTCCAAATTATTCCCATCACTGATATTTGGTCCAACCATAATTTACAGTGACTCACACTTTGGCTGTTGCAGGAGCCTAAAGCACAAACTGTGATGGGAAAGCCTCTCCCAAGTAGAGACAATGTGACCTGTCTCCTGGGTTGGCCCAGCTCCTGACCTAGACAGGCCAGCGCCTCCATTTGGAGCTACAGCTCTGGAGTACTGTATAAGCGTACAAAGCCCATGGTGCTGTAAAGGAGGAGTCTTGAAGCTGTTTCCTGAAGAGCAAAGCAAGGGACAAAGACAGTTGCAGTAGCAGTTGACAGGGTTGAGGGCAGGGGTACATAGTAGAAATAGCACGAGCTTTTGAGGCCAGAAGATACTGGTTTGAATACCATCTCTGTTCCTTAATAGCTGTTTGAGATCTTGAGCAATTTTTTTTTTTTTTTTTTTTTTTTTGGCCGTCTCTGAGCTTCAAGTTCTTTATCTATAAGATGAAAAAATTAAAAAAAAATTCTTCCTCTAACGCACCAAATCCTTATCTAGAAGTCTGGTGATTAAAAAGAATAAAAATAAGCATTTACCTTCCCTTTCCTATATAAACTGTATTTCAGTGTAGCCAGATAGCCTGAACTGATGAGGGAAAGATTTTTTAACTTAGAAAGAAACTCTTAACTAATAAATGTGGAAGAAAGCATTAGAAGATCACTATTTTGGATCTCCTATGAAAATAACTGTTTCAGGGCAAAGATCATCAATGGATGAAACCCTCCTGAAAAGTCAATTACGAACAAAGGTAGTTCATCTTTACATCACTAGATGTGAGATAATCAGAAACTATGGCTTCCTCACAGAATACATACAAAGCTCACAGCCTACCTCTGAATAACTTTTGCCAAAAAACAAAAACAAAAAACCGTTCAAGCCAATCAAACCTCTGGAGCTAACCTAAAGTTTGTAGGAAAAGAAAGGGATAAAGATACAAATTACATGACACCACCAGGGATCCAATCAAACAGATCCAGAATGTGGGAATTCCATAGGACAAGTGACCCAGTTTCTGCAACCAGTGAATCAGAAGGAAAAATGTGGGGGTGGGGGGTGCATGCGGGGAACTGGATTCTATCAAAAGAGACAGGGATACAATAATCACCTCTCTGTGTGAATCATGTATAGATCCAGATTCAGACAAGCCAATCACAGAAAGACATTTACTTGGATTACATACTGGATATTAGATGGTACCAAAAAAATGATCATTTTGATGGATGTGATAATGGCATTATGGTGATATAAAAATATGCTTAGATATTTTAAATAAGCCAGGGTGAAAGAATATGACTTCTGAAACCTGCTTTAAAAAATCTTTAATAAAACTAAAAGAAAAAAGAGGGAGATAAAAAGAGAGGAAAGGGAAAAAAATAAAGGAAGTAAAGAAACAAGAAAGAAAAGAAGCTATCCCATAGAATGGATAGAGAGATTAAGATTAGATAAACTAAGAAAAGCATCGATTGAACACAATGCTGGGTGCACAGTGCCCAGCATACATTGCTTCTTTTCCCCTCTGCAAGCCTACCCCTCTGTTCTGAATTCTGAAAATTCCAAATACCTTCCTGTACTGTTATGTCCCTACTTACTCGAAATTCTCACATATTTAAACAGCACTCCTCTGCCATTATCTCTTCTACAGCAATTCATGATGGAAAGATTCAAACTTAATTTTTATTCTTATAATGAAATTTTATTCTTATAAATTCTTAATTTATATTCTTATAATTCTAATAATGAATAAGACATTTCATTATTCTCATGCAATGAAAGACAACCAAGGCCAAAATAATATTTAGCATTAGAGATAGTACACTATACTCTTCATACTCAAGGAAGTAACTTTTATGTTTCTAATGACTGTAACCCAAAGGCCCATGGAAGGTTAAGTATTTGTAATGTCGCTGAAGAGTAAATTAGATTGTCTGAATTTCAGAGAAATGTCTCAAATTTGGTCAGAAGAATACTTGCTAGCAAGGCATTTTACTTGTTATATGAACTGCATTTTAAAAAAGGGTTTTAATTTTATCATTTTATTTTCACAATTAGTCTATGTAAAAATTATCCCCTGTACTATAATTACAAATGCTCACATCATGCAAACAAACAGGCCTGTTAAAGAAGATAAAATTATTGAATCTTTAAGCTCAAGTCTCACAGTTTTTAGGTAAGTGGCATTGTTTAAAGGAATAGTTCTGTGTGCATTTCCTGTAAATTGGGTGTTCCCCCAATAGTGGAATCAGGCATTTCCAGAGCAGGGACTTTCCACATTTTCAGTGAGTCCCAGGAAACCAGAACTTCTGAACTTATCCCTGCTTTGTCATTGCACTCCCTCCATCCTCCACTGATTTAATTTCTTCCTCTCATGTTCATATAGTGGGCTTCCTGGTTGCTCAGATGGTAAAAAAAAAAAAAAAAAAAATCCATCTGCAATGCAGGAAACCTGGATTTGATCCTTGGGTCGGGAAGATCCCCTGGAGAAGGAAATGGCAACTCACTCCAGTATTCTTGCCTGGAGAATACATGTAGTACAGCTTTTATTGAGAGAACATCAAATCTAATCTACTTGTATTATATAGTTAATCGTGGACTTTTTTCCTCTATCTAGGTTTCAAACTCCCTAAACAATCAACACTTGTTAAGTTGAATGAATTGAATTTGGTTCCTAAGCACTTTGCAGATGTTGGACTCTGCAAACCTGAAATGGCAGCATCCATTCCAAACCTACACGTGGAAGTAAGGGGTCGCTATGCTAACAAAAACGAGAACAGGGTTTAAAGACCAGCAGACATCCGATGTATCCCCAGTGAGAAACCATGTGTTCAGTTTTCCATCACCGGCATCATGTTTTACGAGCTGTCTTCCAGCCCCCAGCTGTCAGAGCCACCCGCAGCTGTGGGCTACCTGAGACAGTAACGTCAGAGAGGAAACATCTGAATCACCTTGTACCAACAGAGTGTGATGTCATCCTGCTGGCTTGAAACAGATAAAGCAAAACTGCAGCTTCCTAAATTGTTCTTTATTAAAAGATCAGTATTTCCTAGTTTCTCTGCCATTCTTGACAACTTTTCCCTACCACTGTTATTTGTATTTCTGATCTTTCCATTTTCATTAGTCATATTCTAAAAAGGCTGATTTAATGACAGTATTTTAAAACATAATGCAACCTTTACAGTTAGCTGATCTTCTGTACTTAAAAATTATTTTTTAGTCATTTCTACACATGTATAACTATCATTTACAGCCTTACCTCTAGAGACTTCTATTAGTTTGGTTATTCCTCTTTGCAAAAGGAGGATCAGCACAATGAGACAGGAGCTTCATATCCCTAACACAAATGCTTATTTCTGAGCCTGTAATGGACTTAACTATGGCTGAAATGTAGTATTTTATTGAGAATGTACAATATTTAAGACAGTATTTAAGAATCCATCTTATAAAATGTATTCACCTGCCTTACACTAACACATACTTCATGTCTACAAAAGTATCTGATTATTCTTTCTCTTTCTGCTTTTGTTTATTTCAGGAGCATTTCAGGACTACTGATGTAAATGGAGTTAAGATTTAACTGTTAAACAGAAACTGCATTTCAGAAGCTCAAAGAACATAACTGATAAGCTTGGGTTTGTTACATTTTTGATGGCAGTCAAAATGCACAGCTAGGAAAAACCTCAAGCCTGTCATTCCCTTTCCACTAGGAATAGATAAATTCTATTTCCCCGGCTCACAGTCTGAAAGTAAGGCTTATTATTATTATTTTTAAACCAGAACTCTAATGATACTCAAAAAAGCCTACTTACACATTCTCATCAGGACATACCAATCAAAAAGTGTATTTTTCAACCCCATCACCTCATACTCAATAAAAAGCAGAGGGAAAAAAAGCACAGAATCTAAAAATTAAACTGAGTGCTAGACTTGAAATCTTACAAGCATCCTCTAGTTTTAGTATAGCTATCTTAATATAGCCAAGTTTCTTGTTTAGTTGATTTTTTTATTTATGTATTTTTTAATGAGAAGGAAAAAAAAAAGATTCTCTACCAGAAGCCATAAAAATCTCTCAGATGGTAAAACAGATAGCCCTAAAAGTTTTTGCCTAAATTCATACACATACCTAAAATAAAACTGGCCGATTAATCTTGCTACACTACTTTGAAAAAGAAGACATTTGAAAATACAGTGTAGTTGTGATGCTTCACTCTCTCTAATTAAGTGCAGACTAGGAAAAATTATTCTTAGTTTAGTCTATGGAAGGGGGGTGGTGGTAATTTCTCTCTTTGCAATTCAAAATTATTTTAAAGATGGAGTGTTTCTTTTCCAATGTCTTCATTAAACAGAGCTGTTAAGAATTGTCTCCCAACCATCCCCAAAGAGCACAAAGCTACCCAGTATTCACCCCATATGCTCGGCTTTGAAGTGTGAAGCTGTGACCATCCCACCAGACTCTTACGCCACCATCAAAGCCATCTCATTATGCCCAGCGCTGAGAGTTAAAGCGCGGGGCCGTAACCACTCCAACACAAACACTGCATTAACAAAGCAACCACAATATTCCTCCCCCACATGGCTAGAACTTGAAGAAATTTTTACCATATGTACACATGCACGAGATACGAAAATTTATTGTGCTAGAACATCACTGAGAAGTACATTAAACATGCTGACTAGAACTGGATGTTATTCTAAGGGACTGGAAAAAAATAAAATGCAGCTGATCTTTATGATGAAAGAGCAGAAACATTATGCTGAAAAACAAGATCAAGTGCAATTCCTAAATTGCATTTCTACTGACACATTCTGTGGCCTGTTCTTTCTTGAGGGAGCAGAAAACAATTTAGCCGGGTTGGGGGCAGGGGGTGCAAAACTGCTGCATATCACTGGATGCTACTGTTTACCCTATCGCATTTCCTTTCTAAAGGACAAATAAGCTTACAAATAATGCTATGCTGACAACAGCGTCTATAATTCAAAATGAATAGTACTTGCTAAAAGAACATCATTTCACTTGTGTCTCTGAGCTGTCAATTAACCATTGGCATGGCAGTAAAAAATAAAATGCAAAGAAAAAACTTGTTATGTATTAATGGAAACAAGGCCAGAATAAGCACTTGATTTTCATATAAAAATTAATCTTTGAAAATATTTTGAAACATTTGTACCTAAAGATTCCATTCTTTTTTTTTGCTCTAAAGAAATCCTTACATTTGTATACAGGAAAGTATATTCAAGAATGTTCACTGCTACATTATTTGTATTGGAAAAAATGAGAAACAACCTGAATGTCTATAAATAGAATAGAAAAAATGTGATATATGTATATTATGATAACTATACAGCAGTTAAAGGGAATGAACTAGATAGATTTCCATGATATCTTGCTGAATATAAAACTTATAGTATAAGAATCTTCAATATTATATGTATACATATTATATATACACTATACATATATAAAACACAATCGCTTTGTTGTATACCTCAAACTAACAATTGTAAATCAACTACACTTCAATTAAAAAATAAAATTAAAAAATTTTAAGTGATAGTACAATAGCATTTAGACTACAAACACATACAACAAATACTGTATGGACTTATGAGTAAATACATAGGTAGAAATAAAAGTATGGGGGAAATTCTTGACTGAATGTGAGCATACTATGCCATAACTCGGCAGGGATGTAGCTGATGGACAGAGGTGAACTTTAACCACATCTGTAATGTTGAAATTTTGAAAAAGAGAATAAAAAGTTCTAGGCAAGGTCGAGTAAATAAACAGCTGTGAGAATCCTCTGTTCTGTTGCTGTCTTGATGGAAAACTATGAGTAAGTTTCTTAATATTTCTAGGTCTGTTTTCCAGCTATAGAATAAAAAAATTGGACCTATCCTCATGTGCCCCAAAAACCTTAGCAAATCATATAATTTCATGACCATATAGGTATCCATAAAAATACATGAACCCGCCTGCCGATGCAGGTAGACATAAGAGATGTGGGTTCAATCCCTGGGTCAGGAAGATCCTCTAGAGGAGGGCATGGCAACCCACTCCAATATTCTTGCCTGAAGAATCCCATGGACAGAGAAGCCTGACACGCTATAGTCCATAGGGCAACAGAGTCAGACAGGACTGAAGCGACATAGCATGCATGCATAATATATTAGTAGTCTAGAACACATTTTACATATATGCATTTACTTTTTATTTCTTGGTTGTGCCACATGGCTTGTTGGATCTCAGTTCCCCGATCAGGGACTGAACCTGGGCCACGGCAGTGAGAGCCTGGAATCCCAACCACTAGGCCACCAGGGAACTCCCCCACACATAGATCTTTATATCCAAGAATCTTACTGTTTCCTTGCATATAACATACACTTTCATGGAGATATGTATACATAGAGCTTGTTATTCCTTTGTAGGAAATATGCTGCAGATTTCGTGCAGACATGATACTCTTTCTTTAAAGAATTACACTTCCTTGAGTGACCTAACATATGGAACTTACACTGCATTCAGTCACTTGCTTTATTGTGTCCCATGTAAACAACAACAACAAAGGGTGTTCTCTCCTATTTCAGGTGCAGATTTCATGGCCCAGCTTTCTTGGGGAGAGGAGCTCTACTATGCTTCTCCTATAGTCCCCATAGCCTGTCCTATGGTAAATGGAAACATAACAAGCACCCCAACACTGCTTGGATGCTCACAAATACCTCTTCATTTATCTGCATGGCAGGTCTCTGAAATGGGAACCAAATACCATTTCAAGATAAGAACTGACATGGAAGAAACTGTCTGCTATAGGACTTAGAATTTTAGAGTTGAAAGCACTTCACAGATCTTCTGCCTGAGAGGTTTGCAAACATCTTGTCGTTCAATCCCTTTCTCAAGAGGTACTTTATTTAGAATCTCAATAACACAAAACAAAGAAGAGGAATCCACTCTCTTTATGGTGGAGGGGGATAACCTAGGCCCCCACTGCTCAGCAACCCCCTCCATAAGGTCATAGAGAATCACTAAAAATAGTGACAGCTCTTTCCTGGTGCAAGGCAGGGGACCAGGGGCTTTACTTATGGGCATTATTTTTCATAACCATCCTGACAGGACGATATTATTCCCCATGGTAAAGACTATAAAAGAGACTAGACAATTTTCCTTAAGTCAGTTGGCAAGTAAGTAGAATATCTAGGTTTGAGCTCAGGTTTACTCAGCTCCAAAAGCCTTATTTTGTCCACTTACCATCTGGCTTTCCTGTCTAGCCATTCAATGTGATGTAACTGTTTAGGTCACAGTGATCAAAACCTCATGGGCATATGTATATTATAAAGGGTGGGTGGGATTGAAATTGGCCTGTGGCTTCCTTATAGTGCATCCATTTCACAAGGACCTCTTATTCTCTTTCAGTGAGGATGTTAAGAAGCTGGGACTCCCCAAAAGAGTAGTTCAGTTGAGACATGGCTAAGCTTTGGGGATAGCCAGGAAGCCTTCTGCTGGCCAATGGATCAGCAATGTGTAAACAGCCTTCAGTATAAAGTCAACTTCCCACAGCAAGAGACAGTAAAGGTGGCTCTTCCACACAACCAGAGATACCCAAATGCCAAACAAATAGTTTGCATGAGGCAGTCTGCATGCTCCTCATGCATGTCTGGCTCTCATACCTCTTCCATCTTCCTGGCCACTGGCCAGTGTCAACACTCGACAACCTCTTAGTAGTCTCATGTCTAGCCCGAACTCTCACCACTTGCCCCCAAAACAGGGCAAGTCTTCCCATCCCCCATGCACAATCTGTCTCCTTTTTATCACCTCTCAGGGGATGCCCATTTCCAGGCACCCATGCCCACCACTTTAAATCTCCTTCTGAAAGTATACAAACAATAAATGCTGGAGAGGGTGTGGAGAAAAGGGAACCCTCTTAAATTGTTGGTGGGAATGCAAACTAGTACAGCCACTATGGAGAACAGTGTGGAGATTCCTTAAAAAACTGGAAACAGAACTGCTGTACAACCCAGCAATCCCACTGCTGGGCAGACACAGCAAGGAAACCAGAATTGAAGGAGACACATGTAACTCAATGTTCACTGCAGCACTGTTTACAATAGTCAGGCCATGGAAGCAACCTAGATGTCCATCAGCAGATGAATGGATAAGGAAGTTGTGCTACATATACACAATGGAGTATTACTCAGCTATATAAAAGAATGCACTTGATGCATTATATGCATATATAAAACGCTTTTGATGCATATAATGCATATATATGGAATTTAGAAAGACAGTAATGTTGACCCTATATGCAAGACAGCAAAAGAGACACAGATATATAAAGAACAGACTTTTGGGCTCTGTGGGAGAAGGCAAGACTGGGATAATTTGAGAGAATAGCATCGAAACATGTATATCACCATATGTAAAACAGAGGACAAGTGCAAGTTCGATGCATGAAGCACAGCACTCAAAGCCGGTGCTCTGGGACAACCCAGAGGGATGGGGTAGGGAGGGAGGTGGGAGGAGGGTTCAGGATAGAGGGACATATGTACACCTGTGGTTGATTCATGTCGACGTATGGCAAAAACCACCACAATATTGTAAAGTAATTAGCCTCCAATTAAAATAATTAAAAAAATAATAAAATATCTCTAACAAGTAAAAATAAATATTTCATAGACTCAATAAAAACAATATTTTATCTACCATCAATAACATGTGTCAGAACTCTGTGCTGTTTAAACTCAATAAAGTGTACCATGTGTGGGATAATAAATAAATAAATAAATAAATCTCCTTTTGAAGGAAAATGCTTCTTGCTCACTACTGATGTTTATTTCCACATGTAGAGAGTACTGCTGGTCTTACTGGCTGTTATGAGTTAAACTGTACCCCTGCCAAATTCATCTGTAGAAGTCATAGCCCCCAGGATATGAGAATGTGACCTTATTTGGAAGTAGGGTCATTGACATATAATTAGTTAACATGATGTCACATATTGGATTAGAGCAGGGCCCTAATCCAACATGACTGGTGTCCTCATAAAAGGGGACTTTTGTACACAGACAATATACAAGAAGGATGCCATGTGAACACGAAGAGAGCCATCCACAAGCCAAAATGGAACAGATCCTTCCTTCCCTCCCAGTGCTCAGAAGGAACCGGCCCTGACGACACCCTGAGCTTGGACTTCTAGCCCCCAGAACTGTGAGATGATAAATTCCTGGAGTTTATATCACCTAGTTTGTGGCACTTTTGTTACTACAGCCTTTAGGAAATTACATCACTTGGCCTTGCTCCCTCCCAACATCCATTCCCTGATGCGGAGTTTGGGAGAGAAGTGGGGTGTGCAGAGGCCTGCTCCTCCCTCCTCTCTTCCTTCTTCAGAGGTAGCTGTCCGCAGGAAACGCCCATTCCACTCCATCTCCTCCTTGCCATTAGCTTGCCAGGGTCAGGCCTGAGCTGTCTAGTGCTGCCTGTAACTGGTTGGATGTCTAATTCTCCAGGTGGGTAAGCTGAGCTGTCACATTAGTTTTTATCAGTAATAAAGTTAGTATTTCCACTTCTCATCTGACTTTCTCTACTATTGAATTGATTCAAGATTTGGGAAAGGAAGACAAGTACTATTTGTAATGCTCTCCTCCCAAAGCCCAACCCCAGTCCTCATCTTCCTGGGAGCAAACAGGGAGGTGGCCTTCCTTCTTTCTCGACTGTATTGCTATGGAATACACTTTGTAACCTGCTTTCACAAGTCCTATCCTTTTGGTTGCCAAAACTTCACACACGAGTTAATGTTTTCCAATTTCTCCATCTCTTCTTTTTTTAAATTTTCTTTCTCAAGCCTTTATCAAAAGGCTTGTATCAAAAGGCCTGTATCAAAACCTTTTGTATACATATATATATATATATACACTATATATATTATCTATATTTTAAAACACTAATTTTTGCCTAACTAAAAAATTTATGATACTCTGGTTCAAGATGACAGAGTAGAAGGACATGCGCTCACCGCCTCCTGCAAGAGCACCAAAATTGCAACTAGCTGTTGAACAACCATCAAGAGAAGGATGCTGGAATCCACTATAAAAAGACACCCCAGTCCAAAGAGAAAGAAGAAACCACAGCAAGACGACAGGAAGGGCACAGTCACAATAAAATCAAATCCCATACCCACCAGGTGGGTGGCTCACAAACCACAGAACAATAATCCCTAAGAAGTTCTCCCATTGTGAAGATTCTGAACCTCATGTCAGGCTTCCCAGCCTAGGGATCTGATAAAGAGACTGTGGGTCACCAGGGAATCTGACTTTGAAGGCCAGTGGGATTTGATTATAGGACTTCCACAGGACTAGGGGAAACAGAGACTCCAGTCTTAGAGGGCACAAACAAGATTTTGTGCACACCACGATCCAGAGGAAAGGAGAAGTGACTCCACAGGAGACTGAACCAAAACCACCTGCTAGTGTTGGAGGGTCTCCTGTGGAGGTGTGGGTCAGCAGGGGTCACCTCAGCGACGGGGACACTGGCAGCAACAATACTGGAAGGTGCTCTTTGGTGTAAGTCCTCTTGGAGGTCACCATTAACCCTACCATACCGCCCACAGACCCCAGAGCTGGGTCACCTGAGGCCAAACACTCAACAAGGTGGGAGTGTAACCCCACCCAGCAGTAGATAATTGGATTAAAGTTTTACTGAGCAAGGCCCTGCCCACCAGGGCAAGACCCAGTTTTTCCCACTGCCAGTCCCTCCCATCAGGAAGCTTACATAAGCCTCTTAGCCACCTCCACCAGAGGGTAGACAGAAGAAGCAAGAAGAACTGCAATCCCACAGCTAGAACAAAAACCACATTACAGAAAGTTAATCAGGGTGAAAAAGCAGGAAGTTATGTCCCAGATGAAGGGATAAGATAAAATCCCAGAAAAACAACTAAATAAAGTAGATACAGGCACCTTCCAGAAAAAGAATTCAGAATAATGATAGTGAAGCGATTCCAGGATCTCAGGAAAACAATGGAGAAGATGCAAGAAATGTTTACTAAAGACCTAGAAGAACCAAAGAACAAACAAACAGAGATGAATAATACACTATAGTAGGAATCCATAGTAGAATAACTGAGGCAGAAGCATGGATAAATGACCTGGAAGACAGAATGGTGGAAATTACTACCACAGAACAGAATATAGAAAAAAGAATGGAAAAAAATGAAGACAGCCTAAGAGACCTCTGGGACAACATTAAACACATCAACATTCACATTAGAGAGGTCCAAGAAGCAGAAAAGAAACAGAAAGGACCAGAGAAAATATTTGAAGAGATAATAGCTGAAAATTTACCTAACATGGGAAAGGAAATAGTCAGCTAAGTCCAGGAAGCACAGAGTCTCAGGAAGGATAAACCCAAGGAAGAACACCGAGACACATAGTAATTAAACTGATAAAAATTAAAGACAAAGATAAAATATTAAAAGCAACAAGGTAAAAATGACAAAAAACTTGCAAGAAAACGCCCATCAGGTTATCAGCTGATTTCTCAACAGAAACTCTACAAGCCAGAAGGGAATGGCAAGATATATTTAAAGTGATGAAAGCCAAGAAGCTACAACCAAAAATACTCTACCTGGCAAGGCTCTCCTTCAGATTTGATGGAGATATCAAAAGCTTTCCAGAAAAGCAAAAGAAAATTCAGTGCCACCAAAACAGCTTTAAATCAAATACTAAAGGAACTTGTCTAGGCAGGAAACATAAGAGAAGGAAAAGACCTACAAAAAAAACAGTAACAGGATCAGACATCTCAATAATTACTTTAAATGTAAATGGACTAAATAAATGCACCAACCAAAAGACATAGACTGGCTTGGTGGATGAAAAGGTGCTTGTATGTACTTCCACTTATCACATCATTCAGCTTGACCCCCCCCAAACTGTATGTAATTATTTTATATTGTTAGGTTAATCATGTTTCCATTATGTCTTGCAATTGTAATTATCTTTTTTTGTCCTGCTGTTGACTGTAAAAACCGATTAACATCTTTTACTATTGTGATTACATAACTATTACTCACTTAATACCACTGTATCATGATGGTCAACAGAAAAATAATAGAATTCTATATCACCAAAACTATCATTTAATAGAAAAACCTGTGATCACTTTTTAACATCCAGATGACAATCAGAGTTATCTTGGAATTATTTGAAAAATACAAAGGCCCAGATACTGCTTTTTTTCTCCAAACTCCAGATATATTTCTAATGAGTACTCATGTTTAAAAACAACTATGTGTGTGTGTATATATATATATATTTTATGAATAATATGTATATCTTAGAAAACTTATGAATGTTTGCCTAACTAAAAAATTTATAACATTTTGACTCACGTGTTTGACTTAGTGTGAAAAGAATGCTAGATTTCTAATGAAAAAAATAGACAGGCAATAAGCAACAAAGATTTACTGTATAGCACAGGGAGCTATAATCAACACCTTATAATAACCTATAATGGAAAATAATCTGAAAAATAATATATATGCATAACTGAATCACTCTGCTGTGCACCTAAAACATGTAAGTCAACTATACTTCAATGAAATGTATATATTAAGAAAAAATTTAAAAATTAAATGGCTCCTAAAAATTCACACACAAACACTGATGGCTACTTCCTCACTCTCATTATAACAATTCTATTTCCCTCAAGGTAGCAGATAACTTAGACTATCCAGGAAACTGTCATGTATAGACTATGAAGGTAAGAGAGGCACAACAATTTTTATCTTGAGACATTACCTGATGATATATTTTGGTTAATTAAAAATGGAATGTGAGTTATTCAATATATGCAATTTTGAATCATACAATAAATGAAAATCTAATAAATAATGCTATAATTATTATAAAAGCATTTCAGGATAACCCGTGTTGCCATCATGACTATTATCACATGCTCTGGGTCTCCTGAGAAGCACACCCTCATTTGCCAAGTGGAGAGCAGGTGGATAGGCTGGCAGACACATGAGGGTGTACAGAGACTTGTGCTGATGCACTTAATTTTACAGGCCCATCAACGCCACTAGCATCACTACATTATTTCTTCAGAATTTTTTTATCCTAGTGGCCTAGAAATCACTGCATATACTAGGAAGGACAGATGGAAAGGAATTCAGGAAAAGCATAGCCAAGGTTAGAGGTCTAGGCTCAAAAAAGTTAGCATCGTATCAATCATTTGCTATAAATCCTCTGTTAGGTCAATATTGTCTAAAACAACATTAGCAATGACATAAATGTAATTTCTGGGTGCTATATACACACACACACACACACACACAAACACATACATATATATATATATATACTGAAAATCAGAAAACTTAGAACCTCTAAACTTTAAGACCCCAGACCTGCCTATGCTAGTATAGGGTGAGTGTTAATATCTCCCACAGTGACCCATGACTAATCCTGAGTATTCTAGGAGACCCCTTCCCTAGGTGAAGTGGTGGTGGGGTAGGGGTCTCCCAGTTTTAAACTATAGACTTTTAGACTAGGGAAGAATTATGAAAAGTATAAAGTCAGGCAGCAAAGATTTCATGAACTCCACCTACTCATCCCAATTAGAAGATTCTTATAATACACATGTGTGCTGTGCTAAGTCACTTCAGATGTGTCTGACCCTGTGCGACACTATGGACATTAGCCCACCAGGCTGCTCTGTCCATGGGATTCTCCAGGCAAGAATACTGGAGTGGGTTTCCATTTCCTTCTCCAGAGGATCTTCTCAACCCAGGGCTCGAACCCATGTCTCTTATGTCTCCTGCATTGGCAGGTGGGTTCTTTACCACTAGCACCAACTGGGAAGCATAACAATTATTTTATTAATTAAATAAAATAATAATACACTTATTCTTGTCAAAATTTTCAATAAAGTCTATTCAGTACACACCAAGAGTGAAACAGGAAAGAAAGAAAAGCCAGTACAAGGGTGTGTTATCACACCAGTCATTGCTGTGAGCAACTGGGGCTTGGTCTTGCTGGAATGGGCCTTAGAATTGTCCATCCATGGCTCAGGTACCCCACTGGCCAAGGGGTGCCCACAGAGTGTTTGTTAATGTACTTGGACTTCAGGTTGCTGCAGAGCCAAAGCGATAGAAAGAGAGCAGCTTTTGCAAGTTTGACTGTGTGTGTTGGTAACTGCCAGTCATGGGAGAATAACCTAGTTTATCCCAGTCCTTTCATTTGGCCTTTTTCTTCCTCATGAGTAGCTCTGTTTTACAGTGGTAGATATAATCTTGTTGCATTTATTAAGCCTATAGCAATACGCATTTATGAACAACCTAATAACTCTTCTTTGTAGTTAAAGTATACTCAAGTTGCTGGAAATCAATTTGGATATTTTAAGTACTTTCCCAATGCATAATCCCTTTTTACCAGCTTTTTGTCTGATGGCAGTATTCTGTAAATCTCAAAGTAAATGCTATGTCCTTAAACTATGTTAACATATGCTTGTAAAATCAACCATTGTTTTTATGCTATGGCAATGAGGGTAGTGTTAATGGTAGAGAGAACAATATCAGAACTCAACATCTATACTGATTAATAGCAATGAAATCCAAGGCTGTTTTATGAGATGATCTCCATAGCAACTGGAGAATCAGAGTAGGAAATTCTTGAAGTAAAAAGTTGTTCCTGATTTGCCAGATCAGCCCATGTTTTGACAATCTGTAATAAGGTAATCGAAGGGTCTTAAGACTACCACACAAGTGTTGATGTCGTGTGAATCTGTCATGGCACATGTTCTCCAAGACATAAAAACACTTGAAACATCACCTAACAAGGCTGATAAATCTAATCAAATTCATTAATGGTCATATATTTTAAGGTAAATTAAAAAAAAACCAATCATGTAAGTGCTAAATCTTTATTTATGTAACTTACTTAACTAGCATTTTATCTTTCCAATCTTCTAAATAATGTCAATTCACAAAGCATTATATAAACATCATTTCATTTGATTAATGACATAGCACAAAAAGCAAGTTTCCATATGATTTACAGTACTCATAGCTATGGTCTAGACTTTCAAAGCAGAATATTATGAAATCACAGGTTAGTTAAGCCCACTTTCACTGGCAAATCATTGGGGGGATTTGTCTGAGCACCTCCTGCTCTGACCCCACCCCTCCATCTTCATTTAGTCCTTCTTAGCAGCAGCAGGAAGGTTTGAGTGTGAGTGAGAAACAAGGTCACATTTCAGAGACACTGTCTCTGGCACATGAAACACTGAGCAAGGAACAAGTGGAAAACATACATGCAGCGCAATGGCCCACAGTAATCAGTCTATAAAAAAATAATTGAAGTCTAGAAATTGAGACTAAATACCTTTGATTATGAGGTAGAAGTCAGAAAAAAGAACAATGTTCCTGTAAATTTATCTTTGGTTCCAATTAGGTGAATTCATTGCACTCTTGAAGGATCCAAGATAATCAAAATCACCAAGAGGAATCAGAGAAGTAGGGACTTCCAAGTAAAGATGAGAGTGTAGATCCATCCCTATGTTTACATTCACTTCTTCCAAAAATCCCAGAAAAAAAGATGTCAAAGAGATCTATTTGCAAAGCATTGATTCCCTCAAACAAACAGAAATGGAAGAGGAAGCGACGGGACTGGAACTTGGAGAACGGATATAAGACAAGCAGGAGACCATGGACAGCAGAGAAGCGGCCTGACTTACAGCACAGGCACCTGGAAATGGTCACAACTGGTGACCTCACTCCGGGATAGAAGCTAAAGCCATAGCTCCAAACAGGGAGACTGGTGGAAAGTCTGTTTAAGCAGCAGTTAGATCCCACCCCCTCCATACGGATGGGGAACTGGCAGAAGACATAAGAGATAAACACTGTGTGTGTCTGGACTAGGGGATACAGCTGAGGGCAGTGGGGATTCAGGAAAAGAGGGGAATGAAGGGAACATTGGCATACTAACTGCTGAGACTCTTCTAGTCTCTTCTGCAACTCAGTTCCTAAATCATGGACAGCTGAATACTCCAGGCTGAAGACTGGTGGATTCTTCTTTAGGAAACCAGAAAAACCCAAGAAGAAAGACCCCAAAGATACTGAGATAGTAGAAGTTCTCCAAAGAAACAACCCGGCCACAAACCTCACTTACATCCTCAGATTATCCACTCAGTCTTTCAGTGTCCACTCTTGGAGTAAGCAGCCAACCAATGATCATCTGACATCTGAGGAAGGTATTAAAACAAAACAGGAGAAAGCAACCTGGGGGTGTAAGTGGGGTAGGGAGGTGCGAACAGACAACATGCAGAAAGAAGAAACTGTCAAAAATTATACATTGCTACTATACTCATGAGATGTGACCAGGATGTTATTTAGAAAAATGAACACTCAGAGAGTAAATAAAAGCACCTGGAAACTAATATAGAGGAAATGAAAAACTTATTGAAGGCTTTCGATATAAAGTAGAGGACATTTGCAAGTAATTATTGTAAAAATACAAAGTGATTTAAAAAAAAGGGAGAGAGAGAGAAAGTAAGTGTAGAGAACCAGTACAGAGTTCCAGTAACCAAATAATGGGGCTTCCAGAAAGAACTGAGAAAACAGAAGTCATCAGTGGAATAACGCAAGAGAATTTCCAGCAATGAAGGATGAGTTTCAAGGACTCAAAGGACCTACCGTGTGTCCAACATAATGGATGAAAACAGATGCATGCAAAGGCACATCATAGAAATTTGAGACCGCTAGAAACAAAGTGAAGATCTTACAAGCTTCCAGAGAAGGGACAGATCATATACAAAGATCAAGAATCATAATGGCTTCAGAAGTCTCAACAGCAACATGGAAATAAGAATTGATACAATGTCTTCAAAATAAAGGAAAATAATTTCTAACATATAATTCTATACCTAGGCAAACTAAAAATTAAGTATGAAGGTAAAATAATGGCATTTTCAGACATGTAAGTTCTTAAAAATTTATTCTCCTCCTCCCCTCTCATTTTTTATAAAGCCAGAAGAGGATACATTCCACTAAAACAAGGGCATAAAATAAAGTGGGGGTGGGGGGGAGAGAAGATGTGGGATTCAGGAACCAGGATATCCAAAATGCAGAAAGATGAAGGGAAAACCTAGGAAAATAGTAATAGGAAATGCTATGATGACAGTTATCCTTAACAAATTTAGAGTAACTGGTTCTAATCAGATCAAAGAGTTCTAGAAGATAGTTGTTTAAGAAGACAAAATTTATAGAACAGTCAATACATGATGTGTTTTATCTGAATGCAGGGATAAATGTTATTACTGACAGAGTCTGGTGTTAAATCAGTGGTAAGTATATAAACAACTTGAGTAAACAAACAATCAAAAAGATAACAATCAATTCTAGCAAAAAAGAAAAGGTTTTACAGAAAGACTTCCCCAGTGGCTCAGATGGTAAAGTGTCTGCCTACAACGCGGGAGACCTGGGTTTGATCCCTGGGTTGGGAAGATCTCCTGGAGAAGGAAATGGCAACCCACTCCAGTATTCTTGCCTAGAAAATCCCATGGACGGAGGAACCTGGTAGGCTACAGTCCATGGGGTGGCAAAGAGTTGGACACGACTCAGCGACATTTACTTACTTACTTAAAATAATAAAAGTCGAAATGCTTCATTGTGAATAATGTTTATATAGTGATAATAACATGACCACTAAATACTGATCCAAAAAATGTAAGTGTGTGTGTCTGTGTGTGTCTGTGTGTCTGCACGCACACTGGAAGTGAGGGATGTGGTGAAAGGAAGCTAAATTCTCATCTTCTACAGTGAGAAGTCAATAGACAATGCCTAATCAGTCCATTCTAAAGGAGATCAGTCCTGGGTGTTCTTTGGAAGGACTGATGCTAAAGCTGAAACTCCAATACTTTGGCCACCTCATGCGAAGAGTTGACTCATTGGAAAAAACTCTGATGCTGGGAGGGATTGGGGGCAGGAGGAGAAGGGGACGACAGAGGATGAGATGGCTGGATGGCATCACCGACTCGATGGACATGAGTTTGGGTGAACTCCGGGAGTTGGTGATGGACAGGGAGGCCTGGTGTGCTGTGTGATTCATGGGGTCACAGAGAGTCAGACACGACTGAGTGACTAATCTGAACTGAACTGAACTGAAAATTGAAAAAAAAAAAAAAAGTACCAAAATAGGATTTGAATCCTAAATAATAAGATAAAAGAATTGAAAGACCTGGCTCAGGGGAGAAGGAAATAGAAGGATGTGCATAGTGAGGGGGAAGGGAAGTTATGTAGGTCTTCAGAGTTTGGGGAACAAACTATGTACATTTGACTTTTAACCATGTTTATGCCAAGGGAACATTTCAGGCAAAGATGGGCTTGATAAAGGACACAAATGTTACGGATCTAAAAGAAGCAGAAGAGGTGGCAAGAATATACAGAAGAACTATACAAAAAAGATCTTCACAACCCAGATAATCATGATGGTGTAATCACTTACCTAAAGCCAGACATCCTGGAATGTGAAGTCAAGTGGGCCTTAGAAAGCATCACTATGAACAAAGCTACTGGAGGTGATGGAATTCCAGTTGAACTATTTCAAATCCTGAAAGATGATGCTGTGAAAGTGCTGCAATCAATATGTCAGCAAATTTGGAAAACAGCAGTGGCCACAGGACTGGAAAAAGTCAGTTTTCATTCCAATCCCAAAGAAAGGCAATGCCAAAGAATGCTCAGACTACTGCACAATTGCACTCATCTCACACACTACTAAAGCAATGCTCAAAATTCTCCAAGCCAGGCTTCAGCAGTATGTGAACTGTGAACTTCCAGAGGTTCAAGCTGGTTTTAGAAAAGGCAGAGGAACCAGAGATCAAATTGCCAACGTCTGCTGGATCATCGAAAAAGCACTGGGATGACCCAGAGGGATGGTATGGGGAGAGAGGTGGGAGAGGGGCTCAGGATTGGGAACACGTGTATATCCGTGGCAGATTCATGTTGATGTATGGCAAAACCAATACAATATTGTAAAGTAATTAGCCTCTAATTAAAATAAATAAATTTAAATTAAAAAAAAAAGAAAAAGCTAGAGAGTTCCAGAAAAACATCTATTTCTGCTTTATTGACTATGCCAAAGTTTTTGACTGTGTGGATCACAATAAACTGTGGAAAATTCTGAAAGAGATGGCCATACCAGATCATCTGACCTGCCTGTTGAGAAACCTGTACGCAGGTCAGGAAGCAACAGTTAGAACTGGACATGGAACAACAGACTGGTTCCCAAAAGGAAAAGGAGTACGTCAAGGCTGTATATTGTCACCCTGCTTATTTAACTTATATGCAGAGTACATCATGAGAAACGCTGGGCTAGAGGAAGCACAAGCTGGAATCAAGATTGCCGGAAGAAATATCAATAACCTCATATATGCAGATGACACCACCCTTATGGCAGAAAGTGAAGAAGGACTAAAGAGCCTCTTGATGAAAGTGAAAGAGGAGAGTGAAAAAGTTGGCTTAAAATTCAACATTCAGAAAACGAAGATCATGGCACCCGGTCGCATCACTTCATGGAAAATAGATGGGGAAACAGTGGAAACAGTGGCTGACTTTATTTTTGGGGGCTCCAAAATCACTGCAGATGGTGATTGCAACCATGAAATTAAAAGATGCTTACTCCTTGGAAGCAAAGTTATGACCAACCTAGACAGCATATTAGAAAGCAGAGACATTACTTTGTCCACAAAGGTCTAGTTAAGGCTATGGTTTTTCCTGTGGTCATGTATGGATGTGAGAGTTGGACTATAAAGAAAGCTGAGTGCTGAAGAATTGATGCTTTTGAACTGTGGTGTTGGAGAAGACTCTTGAGAGTCCCTTGGACAGCAAGGAGATCTAACCAGTCCATCCTAAAGGAGATCAGCCCTGGATGTTCATTGGTAGGACTGATGTTGAAGCTGAAACTCCAATACTTTGGCCACCTGATGCGAAGAGCCAACTCATTTGAAAAGACCTGATGTTGGGAAAGATTGAGGGCAGGAGGACAAGGGGACGACAGAGGATGAAATGGTTGGATGGCATCACCGACTCAAAGGACATGGGTTTGGGTGGACTCCAGGAGTTGGTGATGGACAGGGAGGCCTGGCGTGCTGCAGTTCATGGAGTCGCAAAGAGTTGGACATGACTGAGCAACTGAACTGAACTGCGAGGTGGAAGTTCTTAAACTAAAATTATATGCAAAAATATGTGTTTGTGTAGCTATGTATGTATACAAAAATATACATCATAAAAAACTGCAAGTGACTCTGACATTATTTATAAGTTCCCTGAATACCAAGTTTGGACCCTACTTTAAGAACCCCTTCCTTAAGGAATAAGCAAGCTTCCAATTGTTTTCAAAATGTTTGACATATATCATTCAGAATTTTTGCACATAAAGCATACGTGAATCAGACATATTGACTATATTCTTCATCACTGGAATGTTCTCCACTGCCCTTCTTCCCAAAGAAAGTTAGTTAAATTATTATTTTAATGTAGTTTCCATGAGAAGCAGTTACCCTAGTAGAAAACATCCTGTCACTGTTCTGAGAACAGTGAGATCCTAGAATATGAACACTTCTTCCTCATAAGAATGCCTGAGCATGCTGTTACCAAAAAAAGTTTAAAAACTTAAAAAAATTGGATGATATTAGATGAACAGCTGTGTAGAAAGGAGAATATAAAAATAAAAACTGCATGTTGGAGCATCAAAATAGTAACCATGTACAGTATATGACTGTTTTTAATCAGATGAAGATTGAAGCTATTACATTTCAAATTGAATGTTATAAATTAGTTCAAGAATGCAGCTGAGCTCACATTTAATTAGAAATGTCCATGTTTAAATCATGAGGTACAGTAGCTGCCAATGAAGTAAAAGGGCAAAGGAAGGGAGAAGTACTCAATCCAGACCCTCCTGTTGTCAACTGTCTCCTACGCTGGCCGAGAATCTGGGGTGGACCAATCCTGATGTAATGAAGAACTTCATGTACTAGCTAATTTGAGATTTAATATAACCGAACATAATTGTTTTGAAGACAATTAAAATCACTATTCTGGTCTGAACAATTCTGAACTCTTCATTTTCATGTGAAATGTATTTTTCCCCATGCTGAATTTTAACTCTTTCTTAGAGGAAAAGTAAACCAAATTTTGGGCCAAGATTTCCCCAGAGAAATAATCCACAGATTGTCAGGTCATGTTAAAAATGCAGCACAAGCAGTGAGGTACACCTTTGGAAACAAGCCTCCTTTCCTATTTCTAGGGCTTGACGTAGCTCAGCTAGAGTCCAAATCTACATCCCAAATGTTACACACCTCCCTGTTACCTAACAATGAGGCAATACCGCAGAGGATTTCTGAGGTCATACAGAGAAGTCTGCAATCATCCTACAGCGGACTTCCCCCCAAAGCTTATGGGCCTCTGAATCTCATAATTAACCAGCGAGACAGTCCAGGCAAAAGGTCTTTCTTTTCTCCCAATTTGCTTAATTCAAAAACACCTCAAGTGACATAGCTCAAATTTTCCAAATTAAACTTACCCCTGGGGCTGAAATCAAGCATGTGACAGTTCAGTTCTGAAGAAAATCTTAAAGAGAGTTGTACACAAGGAAAAAAGAGAAGAAAAAAAAAATCAGAGGAAAAAGGGGTAGGAGTTAACATTTAAGTGGGTTTTCAACCTCATCATTACCCCTGCTCGAGAAAATAGAACACAGATGGGCGAAACACACCATCGTTCTGCCCTGAAGAGTCTAAGGAACTCATTAAAAACTAGTGTTGTTTCCTCATGGTCTATCGTGGATTTGTAAGGGGACGCAATGATTGATTGGCTGCATCACACAGCATTGAGTGTTCCACAGCATCACGGGATAGAAAGTGGAAGGATGAGTCACAAAGACACTGTGTGTGCCACTGCATCCCATGAAAGCTTATTGTTGACACAAGTCTTCAAGGTCGATTTTTCCCAGGGAATGGAGGAGTGATTATATTGTCACAAGCTGTTCTGATTTGTAAAAATGGTTTCCATTAAGGAATAACCCACTTCCCCCAAACTTTCTCTTACTTCTGGCCACAGCTCCACACTCTTCCACTCCGACACCAGAGAGAGGGTAAATGGGAATCAGGTCCACTGCTCCCAGGAAAGGATGGATCCCCTCCTGAACCTCCATATCAATAGACTGGAAGGCTTCCAAGCAGGCAGCCAGAACAGAATTGCCTTAAAAATGTAAAATTAAAAAAAAATAAGATCATTAAACTTTCAATTGCATCTAAGGAAGCAGCTATAATTATCACTGTCCTACCAGTTTGTGTTCCTTTCGTAAAATGTACAGAAGATTGTTTTTTTCATCCAAAACAAAGAAAAATGTAAGATCCAACATTTCCCCTCTCCCCACTTCCCAAGTGTTATGAAGTTTCACATTTCTTCCAACTCTTTACTTCCCAAAGTGGAAGAAGAAAGCAAAGTTTACTGGCCTTAAAAAAACTTTGTATCCTTTTTTACAATTGGTTACTTTTAATTTTTTCAACTTTATCAAATTAATCTGACAAAATTCTTTGTTATCTTCAGAATATTTTATGAGTTTATATTAAAATAGACAAACATAGCATAGCATCACCAATTCAATGAACATAAACTTGGGCAAACTCTGGGAGATAGTGAGAGACAGACCTGGTGTGCTACAGTTCATGCAAAGAGTTGGACATGACTTAGTGACTAAACAACAAAGACAAAAATATGTTTTTAAAAGTATACCATAAGTATTTTAGTTTTGCCCTTATAACTAGATTTTCATTAAATTTTGTGTGTGTGTTTAGTCGTTTCAGTCTTGTCTCTTTGCAACGCCATGGACTGTAGCCTGCCAGGCTCTTCTGTCCATGGAATTATCTTGGCATGAATGTTGGAGTGGGTTGCCATTTCCTTCTCCAGGTTTATTAATTATTCTATCTAAATACATATAGACACCTCAGAGTGTTATTACTCTTGAGTTTTCATTAGCAGTGCAGTATGACCATTTTGGTCCTGCATTTGCTGAGAATCATCCATCAGCTCTTTGCTTTCCAAACAAACGTACCTTTTGAGAAAAGACAATCTGCTAAGCTGAAACCAAGTTTATCTGAAAATAATTTAAATTCTTTACCAAGCAATGCTAAGGATGATACAGATTTTTGTTTAATCAAGTATGATCCTTCAAATTCAAGCTGTCCCACTAAACCTTACAGCAGGACACATGAAACCCATTTCATTTCACCCAATGGACCATCTCAAGATTTCAGGCTCCTGACTCAAAACACAACTGCTTAGCATGTTTCATTTCAAGTCAACTTATCAGTGAAAGCAAATTCAACACTACGACTTCACAGGTTAAAATCTGAAGATATTTTACAAACTCTTTGACTTGTTCTTTTTAAGTAAAATAAAGGTTAAAAGTTATCTTTATATAAATAATGAAAAAAAAATCTGAAGATATTTTTCTTAGCCACAAAAAATATGTGATCATCTTCAGGGAAAGAATGTTATTAAATACTGGACCCTAAGATTCATTTTAATGAAGATGAAGTAGGAAATGCATATCTCAAAGATGTACCTGTTCAGAAAAACAAAGGAATGCAGTTTTGAGGTAGACTTCTTATGTATGGAAAAGAGTATTCAGATTAACACAGGAAATCAATGATTAAGGAGCATTTGGGTTTACTGGAAGCTGACCCTTCACCAAAAGACATATATAGAAAAAGAAACTGAAATCTTACCTAACTCATCAATAGAAGCTGCTACTGTAATGACTGATCTATTGTACTCTGGATCAGAAAATATATTGAGCACTGATACTTCAGGATGTCTCTGTCCTATATAAAAAAACAACACATAAATGCAAGAATTTTTTTCCTCTGGTGAAACCTTAATACTTTATTTTTCTTGATACAACAAAATTTAGCTTAACAGAAAAATTTGGGGGAAGGGGTGACCTCTGAAGTGACACTGATTAGTCAGGAAATTCATAGACAGTAATGTCCACTTCCTTCATTGTCTTCCTTTACAATCGATGGCTCAGCTCAGATACTAGGCTTCGGTGTCTATCAGAGACCTTCTCTTGCACTTGCTTCTGAATTTGTCAAAGCTCTCTTAACTCAGTCCAAGATGATAGTCTCTTTTATTACCAAATCGTATCACACTAAATTCTGTTCCCTTTCAATCTCATCTTCTATGCCTTGTCAATTTTTCCTTCCAAACCCAGAGATCAAACCGGATCAAAAAATAACATCTGGAAAAACTAGGATAGGCCAATTAGTGCCTAGAGCAGAGGTTCCTGGGATACATGCACCTGCCTATTAGAAACTGTTCTGACTCCAGCATGTCCTTTTCAAAGGCCACCAACAGCCTTCAGATGTTAACAACTCCCAGCCTTCAGCCACGTGTGACTCACTGAAACGTGTAACCTGGAGGAGAAAGCTGCCATACCCTTGTATGGTGACCACCCATAACCCCGTAGTTATTTTTGAAGTTTACAAGCCTTGCTCAAGCTCCTTAAAAGTTCCTCATATGCCTACAAAAGCAAATTCAAAGTGAAAGACAAAAGTTTTCAGGCGGTAATTAAGCCTTTCACTATGCCATTATACCTTTGTCGCCCTGTCCCCTGGCAGCTTAACAATTAATCTTTTCAAGGAGAGGGAAAATAAGTTACATACGGAACTACAGAGCTTAAAGCAGCCCTATGCTATTAATTTTAATAATGTGAAAAGATAAACTTATGTCACTCACTCATAGCCAAATGAGCATCTACAAAGACCTACCCTGGTGTAAGTCTAAAATTTATAACTCAGCTTTCTTTACATAAGACCTTTCAGACTATTTAAATGTTTTCACATTGCTTAATTGGAAAAAATATAGGTGATATAGTTTGATTCCACTCACTTAAAAATAAATGCCTTTAAAGTATCTGTAAAACAGCAGGTCATTTTCTTAACTAGTGCTACCTTCCCTGCATTTTTAAAACTATGAAAGACAGAGCAGGAACGAGATCATACAACCTCCTTTTTATGTGTTTTTTTCAACATACTTTAGCTTTTAGACGAAAAGAGATAATTTTATTTTTTTCATCCGAAATCTTCTTCTGAAAAGCTTTTATTCTCAGTTTCATATGATTCAATTGATTCAAATACTGAAAGAATGAAACACTCTCTCCTGCAATTTCTTAAGCATGCATATAGAAAAAAAAAATTACTTCTGGCAGGAGGAGCTGTCAGTATGAATCTCAGCAGAAGTAAATTGTTTGGTATTTGTAATAGAGTATAATAGCTATAATTCCATTTGAGCTGCTGCCACTAATAAGCTGATAAAAACTGTGAGTTGAGACCCAGGTGTCCATCAGTGTATGACTTCCACAAATGTCTCTGCCCAGTCACTTAATCACAGAATGTGTCTCTGCACATTCACCCAATCCCATTAGATGTACTATCTAACAATGTGGGGCCCAAGCTGGCTCTTCCCACAAAGAGAATGCAAAAGCACAGCTGCATGCTGGCTCCAGAGGAGTTTTCCTATCAGCAATTATCAGGAATTTTCACAGACATTCCTAGCCCCTCAAAGTTGCTAGATGGTAACTTAAATGTGCTCAGTGTTAGAAACAGGCCTAGGAAAAGCACCTCTCTCTCATGAAAAGCAATAACCAAATAAAAAATGACAACCAGAAATTAAAATAGACTGTTTCAAAGGCTTCAGGGCTATGACCCTAATACTCACCTGTTGCCAAAAAAGCTGTTGATTTAATAACAAAGCTTTTGTATTTAAGTGATGTAAACCTGTAAATACACTGTGTTTTGTGTATGTGTGAAAGTAAAAACAAATAATATTTAGAACTATATGTCATCATATGAACATTTTAACAAAGGTTAAGAAAAGAGAGAAAGAGTAGCATCTCTAATAGTAAATACTGGTGCAGGGGGTAAAGGAGACTTGAGTTTCAGTCTTCTGAATCTGAATGGCTGAATGATCTTACACACATCACTTCAACGCCTAAGAGTCTTTATATGGAGAAAATGGAGTAGAAATATTAATGCTGTAATGACAGCCTGGGCTTTGCTGGCAGGAGTGCTTTTGAAAAGTACTTGGTATGCAACAGGTTTATTTTTTATTTAACCTGCTGAATAAAAAGCATAATGAATTATGCTCATTCTATTAATGATCATACACATGGCCCATGAGGGAAACATTAAACCTGTATGTAAATATATCCTCTTCAGGAGTCCTGTCAATATCCTGAACAATATGCATTTCAGACACCCTCTCCAATGTGAAGAAATATGCTTATGGATGGTATGCAGGCATTTGGAAGAGAGTGTTATGTATACATCTGAGTAAGTGATCTATCTCAGCATTCTGGAGCCAAGCTATGATAGCCCAAGAACAGGGAGAAAATTCAGGAAGAAAGGAGGTGTGTACTATGGACACTGTCAGCAGAATAAAAAAATTATTCTTATTATCAAAACACTACATATTCACATCTATTGCCTTTTCCTACCATTTCTTTCAAGAAGAGCAGCTTTCACTATGTTCTCAACAATGTACTTTTTTCTGGCTTCTGAAATGTTTAATAAACAGGCAGCCAAACGGAGCCCCACTCGACAAGAAGACATGGTGATTTTCTTCTAGAAAAGGAGAAAAACGAGTCTTCATTTTGGTTTCTACAGTTTATTCATATTTTCACATTCATTAAACATTTAAAAAGTCATAGCTGTTTGGAAACCAGGTAGCCATAACATGAATGCTTTACTATTTCATTCGTAGGTAACGCATAAAGGATAATATCTCACATTGACTCAGCCAAAAAACCATGCACATGTGGTCATGCACATATGAACATGTGAAGACAGTAACACACTAGAAATATCCATCAAGTACTCCGTCTGAATTCTGTCACGGGAAACTTTTTCATTAAAGTATGTCACTCTCTTTTAAATATTGCCTTCTATAGTTTAATCTTGTTTTTGAAGAAGCATGATACTTTTGTTAAATAAGATTTCTGGGGAAATACAGAAAAGAGAAACAAGAGATTACTTAATATGCTGATTCTTATAAAAACTATTCTGACAGAAAGGGTACCTCCACCAGCCATGCCATGGATAGTACATGAACAAATAAAGGAGATTCTCCTGGAGGTTTTAAATGACAACTATTTGACTAAGTTCCTCTTGTACTTTGATCTCCATAGTCCCTAAACCAGTTTAAAATCTTTCACAGGACTTTGTACATTGAACTGAAAGCTGACATGGAGTACTAGGATATGTTACTCAATAATCAGCCAAAAATGTGACTGGTTTCTTTGAAAATAGAATCATCATACAAGTTTTGGAGGTTGCTTTGACTTTCTTCAGTACACCAGAATGGTATTTTCAACTAGTTATCTTTCCAAACTTCAAATGATATTATGAAATTAAGTTTAAATATTACAAAACAAAAAATTCCCCTTTTTAAAGATCAGGTCATCGTATTTCCACCTCTTTTAAATATAGCTAAAAGTGAACGTGGCCCTCATGAACTCATTCAGTAAATTTTACTGTGGAACATTTTCTGACAGGTAAAGTCCTCCCTGTGAGGGATACTGCAGAGAATGGTGTACAACTCTGAGACACACATTAAGCTCATAAGTTAAAGCCAACATGCTGTGGTGTAATTAATAGTGTTCTCCGTGTATAAATCCAATGGCTTCTGTTCACTAGGGCTGTTCGTTGGCCTGATCATTTTAACCTAAGAGGAGATAACAGGGCTTCACCATTAGTTCCAAGTTTTCACATTGTGACCATCATCTCACAATTGAAAATTCAGAAAAAATAGGGTCATTAGGATTCTGTAGACATTAATAACACTGTTGCAATAGAGCAGCTCAGACCTCTCTCGTTTTTATGTAAACAAAAAATTGCTTTACACAAGGGGTGTGGGCGTCTTCTGGCTTTCATTTGTTTTCAGTGTGTTTATGTAGCTTAATTGTCTCATCAGGCACTTTCCCAACATAATTATGCTTTTTAACAAATGGTGTTTATGGCAACCCCTAACAGTGCAAAAGAAAGGATTAGTTTCATCCTCTCATTCCACATTTTGATTCCCTGTGGACAGCTAAATCACACAAAGATGGTGTTAGAAAAATCTACCTTCATTGCAAAAGCTGAAATTAGCGGCAATATCAGGCTTTTGGCAAGCACTCAGGCTTATTAGTAGAAAGGGCAAATTTTTCTCTTCTTCCTCCTCCTCCTCTAAGAATTTGACCCCGAGCAAGACCCCAAACATTTGTGGTTTGAGAGGATGATCGTAATTCGCCCACCCCTTCGATCACCTTTGGGATTACTTCCGGCTAGAGACCCAAACCTGCCTCCCTCGGGGGAACTGGGTGGACCTGTGCGGGGCAGAGCAGTCCCCAACGCTCTGCCACATCACCTGCGTCCGGCGCACGCACCACCGTTAGCACATTTAGGGCCGCAGAGGCTCGTCCAGGAGGCACAGCGCAGTATGGGGCAGACGCCGCCACTGGCACTCCCTGTGCGGCTCCACGCGGGTTCTAGCGTGGAGTGGCCCAGAGCCACGTGAGACGAGGGGTGGGCCGAGGGGTAAAACCTAGGGACTCGCTGTGGGCCCCCGGGGAAAACCAGCAAGGGGATCAGCGTCCGCGGCAGGCGGGGCCGGGAGCCAGGGGAAGCCTGCGGCCGCGCCTCCGGAGGCCCGCCTCGAGCTTGCAACCACCTCGGCTGCTCCGCGGTTTGCGCGGAACCCACCTGCGCGCGCGAATGGCGGCGGGGTAGGACGGCGCTGAGCCCCAGTCGCCGCGCGTGACCAGTGCGCCGTTTCCGCCGCCGGCCCCGCCTCCCGGGCGCGCTCCAGCCCCACAGCCCGCTGGCTGGGCTCTGAGCTTCTTTCCTGACTCTACCCGACCCGACCGCGTGCAGCGTCCGGGAGAGCTTAACCTTTCTTCTAGAAGTGCCTTCCCACCCCGCCTGCTTTAACTTGGAACTCTCCACGGTTTTCTTGTAAATGAATGACTTTTTAAAAGGGAATTAGAATCTAATGATGAGGTCATTACTTATTGATCGTACACCAGCAG
Source organism: Bubalus bubalis (assembly GCF_019923935.1). Lineage (NCBI taxonomy): Eukaryota > Metazoa > Chordata > Mammalia > Artiodactyla > Bovidae > Bubalus > Bubalus bubalis. The sequence continues at coordinate 140,572,891 of NC_059158.1, forward strand.
GGGGCTCTTTTCTCTATTTACACAGAAACACACGTTCCCGCCCCCCCCCCGCCCCCCCCGCCCCCCCCGCCCCGCCTCGCCCGGCACACACACACCCCTTTGATAAATTCCCTCCTGAGAAACACTGTCCGCGAGCGACTGTGAATATAATCTGGACCAAGACAAAAGCATATACCCGTTTAGTCAAAATTACGAGTAGGAACCAGGCATTAGGCATTTCCCTTTTTTCTAGGCCAGTGAACCTTGAGAATACATTTCTCTTAAAAAAAAAAAAAAAAAATCAGGACCTGCTTTTTTTCTTTTTAATGTAACAAGGATTAAATGTCACCATTTTGATCCAATTTTGTTTCTGAAGTGAAATAATCACTAAATAACTACTTGGGAGGAATACATTAATTTTTAAATCTATTTTTTATTTTCTAATTATACTTTTTAAACACAGATTTGAGGAAATTAACATTTATGTGGACATTTGGTTTCTAGCCTAATGTGGCATAAAAATAAGTAACATAATGAGTGTTAAAAAAAATCAGGTTCATGATGCTTCTCACATCATCATCATTGTACTTAGATGTCACAACAGTATTATGTGCGATTGTGTCAGATCCAGCCTTCTCCATCTCAGAGTGTTGGCAGGTAGGAGGGTTGTTGGCAAGAGGAGGGGTGTTAACCTCAGGATCCTGGATCCTTTCCAAGGCTGGTAATTACATTCTGCCAGCCAAAATTCATCCCATAATTTTAATTGGATAAATCCTTTCTGGCCTAAGCTACTGCTATGCCTGTCAAACTGTTGCCACATTTCACCCCAGAGGTGTCTGTGTTTTAGTTGCAAGAATCAGTCCCTTTGAGGTTGGTTTATCAGTTTAAATCCTCAAAGCGCCTTGGGACCCTAAGGAATTAAATATATATTTGAGGGTTTTTTTCCTATTGAATCTGCATAGAAAATGTATAAAATAGATTTATATGCATGTTAATGTCTGTTATCTAATGTCAGCAGATAATTTTGAGAGCTCTTTAACCAGATCAACATCCCTACCTTTCTCTTCTTTCCAGAAATTCTTGTTGCCCATAGCTTTAACTTCCAGTTTCCAAAAAGCATCTAAGTATCCAAAGTTTCTTTCCATGGAGGACAATAGAAGTGAAGCCCTTATTTTTCACCTTTCCAACAATCCCATGAGATAATTTGCTGAAACAAAAGACAGAGTAGTAACATTACATCTAGTCTTCTCATATCCTTCCAGAGAAGACAGGGGCTTCATGTGTTATAGCTGTAGCATCTGCCAGGACTAAATCTTCCTCGCCATATCTCCTAATCCTCTTTGTGAGAATCACTCTTGCTTCCAGGACTGCTGGGGCATCAAGTAAGATAAGGCCTCTCAAAGCATCAACACAGAGGAGTTACTCAGTAAACCTTGTTCTTTTCTCCACTCTAGTCATGTCAAACACAATGGAGAGAAAGCAGGGCCCAGGGTTCTTTTAGAAGGGGGGCAGCCTCTGCCCCTGCCTGAGGATTATAAACATACCTTTTTGAAAAAGACAAGGAGACGGATAGCAGCAAGGCTGATGAGAAGTTTAGCATTGAGATTGAAAGTCTTTTGCTGTCTTCAGGAATGGAAAAGTACCCTCGGTGTTAGTTTATCACATATAATTCTGCCCTGTTTTAAAAGAGTGTATGTCACATTTACAATTACATATTATTAAACACCTCATTTTTGTTTAACTTAGCATGCTTCGGAGGGACATTTTCATACTTTTTGGGTGAATGTGTTACTTTGATTCCTCATTTCTCCTGCTGTAAATCCACATTCTGGGCATTACTTGTTTTGCTTATCATGGATTCTGTCCAGAAACAAGTAAGTACTGGAAAGAGAGAACAGCTCAAAGTCCCAGTGTCACTTCCATCAATGACAACTGCTTCCGAACCCTCCCATAGCTTCCCTGTGAGACAAAAGGACACTTTTCTATATTCTTCATTTTCATTTTTGCAAGCAGAGAGAAAACAGTTCTTGTTCTTGGACCATCAGAGTTGAGGCGGGTCAAAGGGGGAGGCTGCGTTCAGGCAGGGCTCCGCAGATCCACTTGAATTCGGAGCCCAGTGCTGCTTGAGTGGGGCTGGGACTAGGGTGAGTGAGGGAGCCATTCAGCTCAGGCACAAAATACAAGTGGTGCCAAAAACTTCAGTAATGCAATACTTTAAGAAGTCAATACAAAACAATAAATCGGTGCTGAACAAAATATCAAAATTTTAAGTAACATCAGGAGCCTGTTTTGCACTTGTCGGCTCAGTCACACTCACCTCACCCTGTGGTTGTATTCCCCTTCTTGCCAGCCCATTTCTGATTGTAGGGTTGAGAAGAAACTATGCCACTCTGCCTTGCCTACATCCTTTCTTCTGCCCCTGAAATGGGCAACAAAACCAAAAATATCAAGGGTAGAAATTTCCAGGCCAGCAGATACATATAATTTATAGTTTGTTCAAGAGTTTCATTATTCTTGCCTGGAGAATTCCATGGACAGAGGACCCTGATGGGCTATAGTCCAAGGGGTCGCAGGGGGTCAGACACAACTGAGCAACTCACATAACACACACACAAGAGTTTCATGTATAGGAGACTTGGCCAATTTGAAGACAAATCCTTATTAGGACAAGCAAAAGAGTCAACTCTACTAACAATCCATTTCGCTACCTACTTACCTGGTGCATTTCAGAATATGATAATCAGAAAGCTTCCTATTGTGCTGTGGAATTTTGAAATAATGTTTTAAAGAACATTTTAATTAATACAATGAATAATTTTCTCTTTTCATATTCTAGCATTTATCTGTATTCAGGGAAATGTGAGTAGAAAATTTCTCTTGGAAAGACAGACAGTCCAGTGGCTACAACTCTGAGCTTCCACAGCAGGGAGCACAGTTCGATTCTTGGGGTGGGTACTAAGATCCCAAGCAGCACAGAAAAAAAAGAGGAAAAAAGAAGTCTAATTCCTTGTGCAATTTTTCTAAGATTACACTTTCACCATATTTTTGCACTATGTCAGATTTCATTCTGCCTTCTTCCCTCCTCTGGGAACTTGAGAAGAATTTTGTTTCTTCTTTCATATAAATGTGGTTTGACAAATGAAGAATTAAAAAAGAGCGACTTTAGTTGTCATTCTGGGACAAGTTAAGTGCAGAAGCGGATTTACTTGTTTGGATTAAATTATTTGAATTTAATGTGATATTATGAAATATGTGTTCTATTAGTCATTTTCTAACTAGCAGATAGGCTTCAGTGCTGCTTTATTTAGCATGGGGAAACTGTGCTATTCATTTATTTTAAACAAAGAAAAGGAGCTTGATATCTAGAAAGAAGTTACAATAAACAAGAGAAATAATTCCATTGGCCTTACATTTTTACCTTTAATTATGGGAAATGGATCTCTGGCCATTTTTGTCTTAATGAAGGAGGAAAAAAAATACAGAGAAATTGCCAGAATTAACAACTTTTCATCTTTATTAATATTTGGGAAATACTGTTCCCTTTACACAACATGGACTGGATTCTTCCTCTTTAGTTGACTGATCTCTTTATTATGAAAGACCAGTAGACTACAACGTAAGCATAGTTATTAGCTTAAGTTGGAATCCCTTGTTATGCATTCTGTTCCTTCATAGCTGGAATATCTCCTGTAACTAGCCAAAAAAAAAAGTAAGTCTATGATCTATTCATCCTTTAATTCATTCCTTTCCTTTCCTGCCTTCCACATGGTCATTTCTTTATGCATTCCTTCATTATGCAGCCTAGGTGTCAAATGGAAAAAAGTGTCTCCCAGAGCCTCTCTCCAAAGCTGTTGTTTTGTTTAAAAAAAAACAAAAAAACAACCTATTGTTTATACTGCAAAGGAAGAACAATCCCTAAATTGACTTTTGAGTTTTTGCTGAAAATTTGTCTTAATTTATGAGACTAACATTAATTCATAAAATGTATCTTATTTTGTCCACAAAAATGCTGAGAATGTTTAGAAACATTTCCTCTAAAAACATTTCCTCAAAAAACATGAATTTTTGATGCATTATGAGGTTTAATCGGTATCTACTTAAGAAATCCAACTAGTAGGTGATGACTGCCAACTCTATTAAGAAAATGACACATCTTGTGACAGGCAGTCCAGTGGTGTTGTCATGCTCTGTGCACTTGTAGGCACTTTTGTGTTATTGTTGTTTAATGTCCTAGGTACATGCAAGTGAATGCCAGCTCTTATTGACACCAACAGGATAACCTCTCGCATGCACCGGAGTTTGAGCAGAAGCATCCTGTGATGTCTGCGGGCCCTAATTCCCACTTGTGTTCAGAGCCATCCCTTGCTCTGAAAAGGAGAGAACCAGTTCTCCTGTTCTTGGGCAGATCTGCAAGGTCTGTCTCTGCAGGGAATTCAAACTGAAGGTTCAAGGGATTTTGAATGTTCTGGATTTGTACCGCTGATTTGTCTTTTACTGTCTGGTTCAGTGTTTGAAAGGATTTAACCTTTTAAAATCATGCCTTTTCATTACATTTAAATAGAAAATGTCTAATTTCAGAGGAAGAATTGGAAAAGTTAAAAATTTTTGGTATTGTTATTTTTAATCTTTTCTTTATCCTACCTTTTGCCTCTCAGTTATTATTGAAATCTTACTTGAAGTTCTGTGTTTTTAAAAATGATTTGAAAATAAAAACTCATAGAATCTAAGGTCAGAAAGGACCTTAGAAATTCTTGTAAGAATTTCATTGTTCAAAAATGTTGGACCTGGAACAAATAGGCAGTAGGGTTGGAAGCAGAGTTTGTGATAAAGTAGGGTTAGGCTAGGCAGTGGGGGTGTCCCTGCAGTCCTGCACTTTAACCCCCTAACTGCTGCTTCCATGGGCCCTCTGAACTCTAAGGTGCCTTTGAAAACAACTGACTAGTTCAACTACTTTTCTGGGATTTGAAACGCTTTTTGTAACATCATACAAAGTTCTCATCTTTTGAAGATTAAACTTCTATACTGAATCGAATCCATGATACTGTCTCAAAACACAAGCACTGTAGAAAATCCACACTACCTTTTAAAATTATTGGATTGTGGAGGAAAATAAATACGAATGGATATTCAAATCTGAAATGATCCATCAAGGGTTTTAATTAATACTTGTGGAAATGTGGTACAGAAACCAGAAGGATAAAGATTCGGGGGAAGAAGAAAAAAAAGACTCAAAAAGATACAATCAAATAGAGTAGACAGTTATAGTCAGACAACAGGCAAGGATGAGAGTGGTTTAGATATTGTTTCACTAACGGGTTCAGGAGACTGTAATACCGCCTAGCCCTTCTCGGTGCCTCTGTCACTTTTGACATCAGTATTTTCGTTTCCCTATTTGGGGCAAAAGAATGGCAGTGCTCCTCATAGGAGATTTCTGTGTTTTATTTATATATGGAGCCCATTTTTCTGTTTTGAAAACCCCCTTTCAATTTTTTTCTTTCATTTCATGTTATGCCATTTGATCGATAGGCTTAAATTCTGAATGACAACAGAACTGATCTGTAGCAGCGGTTTCAGCTACTCATATTTTAAAAATGAATTTAAATTACAAATGTTAAAATATTAAGTGAAAAATATATAATGAAAATACATTTTGTAAATCAAGATCAAATATCCACTTGATAGCTACTAATTTACTCAAGTAAAATTCAAATAATTCTTAATCTTTGAGTTTTCTTCATGTAGTAATGTAAGACATAGAAAAGAGCCCACTGTTTTTTATGCCAACATGAATGGACCTAGAGATTATCATACTAATTGAAGTAAGTCAGACAGAGAAAGGCGAATATCATATGATATTATTCTATGTGGAATCTAAAAAAATTGATACAAATAAACTCATTTACAGAACAGAAATAGACTCACAGACATATAAAACAAACTTACGGTTACCAAAGGGGAAAGGTGGGAAGAAGAGATAAATTAGGAATTTGAGAGGAACATATACATACTACTATATATAAAATAAATAAACAACAGGGGTCTACAGTATAGCATGAGGAACTATACTCAATATTTTGTAATTACCTATATGGGAAAGAAATATGAAAAAGAATGTAAATATTCTTTTATATATATCATATATAAAACTGAATCACTTTGCTATATACCTGAAACTAATACAACGTTGCAAATCAACTATATACTTCAATGAAAAACATTTTTAAAAGACCCCAATGTTTCATTTCCCTAAAACATTTTTGAAGTAACTATTCAAAGTATAAAGCATATGTTAACTATTCCAATCTAATTATATTGTTTAAAACATTGATAAAAGTACAAATAGAGAAGACTGTGTGCAGAAAAGATATTTTAAAAATGTATCCTGGGTCAACCTATAGTAGTTACTGGTATAGGAATAAACTAATCAGAAGACTGTATATTCTGCAAGATAACTTGATCTTCTCAAATATGTCCAGCCTTAAACACCAAATACATTAATAGGAATATATTATACTTTGTTCATTACAATGAAGTTAAAATATCTATAATAATACAAATTTTATAGATGAAAAGTGGTATTTTCTTTACAGATATTGTGACTTTGATGGTTGTAATATAAATCAAAGAATATATAGCATTTAATATATCTAATGGATTGACTTTATAACTATAAAACAGTGTTAAAGCTAAAAATAAACCTGAAATATATTTCATCAAACTCTTTAAGGATGTGAAACCCAGACCTTAAAAAGTTAAGTGATTGCCACATGTCTTGTGTGTGTGTGTGTGTGTGTGTGTGTGTTAGTTGCTCAGTCATGTCTGACTCTTTGTGACCTCATGGACTGTAGCCCATGGTAGGCTCTTCTGTCCATGGAATTCTCCAGGCAAGAATATTGAAGTGGGTAGCCATTCTCTTCACTAGGGAATCTTCCTGATTCGGGGATTTAACCCAGGTCTCCTGCATTGCAGGCAGATTCTTTACTGTCTGAGCCACCAGAGAAGCCCATGTCTAGTATCAGTCTTCTATTTTAAAAAATCAGTGTTTGGAAGATGGAATCCAAGACCCTTCTCAATGGGGTCCCATCTATATACTTTTAACAGATTTTCCCCTTTCCTTTTCCTAACCCTCCTCCTTAGTCTAATCTCATAGCACAACAGTATACTGTTCACCAGAACACACTTTGAACTACTGCATGTCTCTGGCTTTGCTTGTGCTTTGTTCAAAATTTTATTCTATGAGCACCCTCTCCCCACCTAGTAAACAGTCCCCACCTCTAGGACGCCTTGCTGAATTCTACCATCTTCTCCAAAATTCATCCTACTCTTCTGTGTTCTCAGAACATCTTAACACTGAAATATTCATCACATATTATTTTTATATTATTTCATAAGTGTCTCTCTTCTTCTGTTAGACTCAACAGGAATAAGGTAATTCTTGTCTTTTTAATCCCTAGAGTTTAGTGCAGTCTTGAGTTGTAGACACTTTGTAAGAATTTGTTGAAGAGTGAATTAATGGACTGATGGGTAGATTTATCCATTTATGCATAAACTTATATATAGGAACTATTTGATGAATGAACTGACAAACCAACAAAGGAGTGAACAAATAGGTCATTTTTTTAATCTTAGCACTATCAATATTTAGGGGAGGATAATTCTTGTTGTGGAGGTTGTCCTGTGCATTGTAGAGTGTCTAGCAGCATCCTTGACCTCTCCCCACTAGATGCCAGCAGCAGCAAACCCCTCAAGTTGTGACAATCAAAAATGCCTTTGCTGCTGCTGCTGCTGCTAAGTCGCTTTAGTCGTGTCCAACTCTGTGCGATCCCATAGATGGAAGCCAACCAGGCTCCCCCATCCCTGGGATTCTCTAGGCAAGAGTACTGGAGTGGGTTGTCATTTCCTTCTCCAATGCATGAAAGTGAAAAGTGAAAGTGAAGTCGCTCAGCCGTGTCTGACTCTTAAGGACCCCATGGACTGCAGCCTACCAGACTCCTCCGCCCATGGGATTTGCCAGGCAAGAGTACTGGAGTGGGGTGCCATTGCCTTGTACGAAAAATGCTTCTAGTCTTTGCCAAAAATAAAACTGCCTTTGGTTAGGAACAGCAGGAGTAGATGGAATGATGGCTGGAGGTGGCAATTCAAGTCTAAGGCAGAGATTAGAACTCTGGTCTCTGTTTCATTCCAGTACTTTTCCTATTAAGGCTTCTCCCTGCTGAGATCCAAGTTCAATTCTTAGTCCTCTCCAAAATATCCTTAAAACCTGAGATCAATAACAGAGTTAACGGAAGTATTATCTATGGGATAAATTATTAAAAAGCAATATGAGGAGTAAAAGTACGCCTTTCTTATATCAATGGATCTGGTTTTGCTTTTTATAAAAACAGTATATTATCTCAGTGGATGTTATTAAATGGTACTTATTTGGCCTTGCCTAAAAATTGCTCCTAGAAGGCATATGGTTTTTAAAATTTTTCTAAATGCCACTTCATAGCACCATCTTGTGGATTTTAGAGGAATTCATTGATTTCAGTTTGAAATGTCTAGTTATAAATATTGTAGATAAAGAGAAAAAGAAAATAGAGAAACTATTTTAAGAATTTCCGACATTCTTTGCTCATTGAAATGCTCTACTGAACTCTGAATTAGGAACTTAGTTGAAATTTGACTTCGACTTTTGATATTTGGCCAAAATTTCTCTTTGGCTTCAATTACATCCTGCCCTTTGGCTTTTGGAAAGTCAAATAGCCATATACCTACGTCATCACCGTCATATCTGCATCTGTACAGTCAGCAAAGGAGCGCATAAGGCCAACAAGGAAGGACATTCTAACACACTGGTTATATTTGAATATTAACTTTGAATGTACAGCTACAACTGGAATTAAAAGTTCCTTGTATGCCGGAAGTACTGGAAGAGCAAAGTGTTACAAAATTTGGGAAGATTGTGGAAGCAGATGATCTTGTTAAAAAAACAAAAAAACTTTTAAGTTGTTAAATGGAGAAATGGGGACTAGATTGATGATAATATGAATATTTATTCCTGTATCATGATATCAAATTTATAAAATTTTATTACTGAGTTTTTTTATTGTAAAAGGATAATTACAAGTATACTTCACATTTCTTCTTCTATCCAAGAAGTTTATTCTATGATGATATCCAGCTTCAGCCTCTGAAAATTGTTGATATAATACTAAGTCATTGGGCATTTGATCTAAATATGTATTTATATGCCTCTATTCTAAATCTAAAAGGAAAGTAAAATTGAAAGATGACACAATAGACTTAAAGTTTCTTCCTTTTTTTCAAACATGTGAATTTTTCTCCTCTGACTTGAAAAAAAATATTCAAGCACAAACTATGAGGAGCATCAAATGCTAAGGGCGCTACTGGGAACCTACATGGGATTATTGATGTTGAAAAAGCATTTCTACTAACAGATGTAATTAAAATCTAATTTTATAGACAAAATGTTTAATAGTCTATAATTCTTATTCATTTTTCCCATCCCAGTACACAATCTTCTTCTCTTCTCCATGAGACAAACTTAGCATAGCCATATACTAAAAGATTCCATTACTTGATCATCTCCTTTGTTCACCTCTTCAAATGTAAGAATTGTCAGTGGGGTTCAGCCTAGGACAATTGGATACCCAAGCTCCTTTCTTCTTAAGAGAAGGTATTATTACTTTGGGAAATGGGAGAAGGCAAGGTGTTAAAAAGGGAAGAAATTTTCCTGCAGGAAATTTCACATAATTGTTTTGATCCCAAAGTAATTATTTTATCGTTCAGGACAGTGGACTGCTTTGCCTATCTGTGTAGCTTAAAATAGAGCCCCAGCAGGTGGATCAGGAAGTGAAATCTAACAACCACAACGACAATAATTGCAGTGGCATTTAGCTCTCTTTAACCCACATTATCTCTGTAAGTAGGGAGCCAATGCTATGAATAACACATTTTTGGCTTTGAGTGGATACAGAGATTAGTCAGTATTGCACAGTGGAACAAACTGCAGATCAGAGATCAAGTAGCCATAGTTTTATTCCCTCCTGTCACCAATGGTATGAATTAGACAAATGACTCAGATTTTCTGCACCTGGGTTTCCATATCCGTAAGTTGAAAGAGCTGGACAAGGTGTTCTGTAATGTCATTTCCAGCCTGACAGTTTAAGATTCTATGAATTATCCTATTGGGTAGGAGTACAACCTCACCTCCGTATTCTCTTTCTGGGAATGGTACTGAGGGATGATTCGAATAGTGTTGCCTGGCACCATTTAGGGATCTAACAAGACCATCTCTAACTTCTCCTTCTAGTCACCAAAGGTAGAAGATGTTACATTTAAAGCTTAATACTATTTATTTTCGATATATAACACATCTCCACAGATGTGTTATATATTTACATTTTACTTGTAAATATTTTCTTCAAATTTCATAGGATAGCACCTACTTCTAACTATTCAAAAATCTAGGTTTCAAATTTCTGAACCTTTCTATAGCTCACATATTTTTTAAACAGTCTTTTCCTGAAGAGGACCTACAGAATATATCTTCCTTGAGATGCTAAGTTTTCCACAAAGAAAATGAGTCTGGATCTCACCACATGGTATATTGTTTTCGGGGATATTCACCATGCCCATTATCATTTTAATGATTATGAAATCCACTTCTATCTTTATTTTCTGCTTGTTTTTATTTAGTTTATTTTGGTTTGGTTAATCTGGCAGAACTTTTAGGGGGGGGTTGGGGAAAGCTATTGTTGAGGGAAATGGCTTTATCTTTCTCAACCTACTTCAGCCTGATCCAACACAGAAGACATTCGTGGCAAGACATGATGCTTCTAGATAGGTTTTCCAGTTTTTTTGTTTTTTACTGTATTTAATTATTTCTAGAAAGAAATAATAACTCCTGAACTTTCTCTTTAACATGAGGAAGACTGTTTGGTAGAGTACATGAACTACTTAAGTCCAATATTTAGGTACTATCAAAGATTCCGATATCTCCTGCTTACTGCAACTATCCCTGCAGGTAATTCAGAACTAAGGTAATACAGGTAACTAACAACATGCCTGTGCATGTGTGTTCAGTCAGTAAATTGTGTCCAGCTCTCTGCGACCCCATGGACTGTAGCTCACCAGTCTCCTCTTTCCGTGGGATTTCCCAGGCCAGAATACTGGAGTGGGCTGCCATTTTCTCCTCCAGGAGATCTTCCGGACCCAGGGATCAAATCCGAGTCTCCTGCATTGGCAGGTGAATTCTTTACCACTGAGCCACCTGAGAAGCCCAAACTAAGAATATCTGAAACATATTTGGTGGGTTCCGTTGTGCTACCTTGTTCAAACATGGTTTTGGTAATGAAAATCCATATCCGATATTCACTGGAATAAAAAGTACTTGGAGTGTGAGAATTTTTAAAGAATATACATACATACATACAGAAAAGTTACATATTTACGAGAACTAAGATCAGTTAAGGACTTGGAACCTGCCACCATAAGAAGTAAGAAGGGATAACATTTCTATTTAACGCTAATTTCCTACCCTAAACCCTAAACTACTGAAATAAGGTACTAACTTGGTGAAACCAGAATCCTGACCTGATTTATGTTGAACATTAGGCAACAGTTGTAGCAAAGGTGATGAGTGAGTCAGTTAATCTCAAAGTCAGGCATGGTTTTAAATTTAACCTATAGACACATGATGATAAGCAGTGTTGGGGAAACTAACATTATTTATTGTCATTGTACATGATGTTATATTATCAAATATTTTGATTAAAATAACTAGTCAAAATATTTTTGGTAAATGAATTTCATACCATTTCTATATCTTAATTAATGCCATAATATGGTCCCACATATTTTAGTTTCTTATGACAATTGTCATTGTGCTTATCATTAGTATCAAATCATTACTAATGATAATTTTGCTTCTATTTAATATTTCAAGAAAAGATTCTTATAATGTTTTTCTCTTAAAGTTATACACATTCATATTATTTTTACCTTATTTACAAATTAAGCACATTTAAATTACTAATCTACTTATAATTTTAAATGAGAAATGCTTTTTTAAAAAAGCAACAGGAATTAGAGTGCCCAAAATATTGAAAACATAATCCCTTTAAAAATATCCACCATCCCGCTCCTCTTTCTCTTTCTAATTCAAACTAGTTTCCTTTGAAGACGTCTTTTGCCAACGTTTCTGCAAACTATTTTTGTTTGAAAATTTCAGGGTGGAATAGTTTTTAAGATGAAGGAAACTGTATTTGCAATTACAGCTTATAAAGAAAACCATAAACTCCTTTTGGCATCAATTTGACTGAAGGTCAAAATTAGATTTCCTCTTCCTATACTATTTGAATTATAAACCTCTCTTCTTGTAAGGAGATTTGAGGGATCAGCTGGAAACTGCAATATATTGTGTGAATACTAGAGTTAAGGTACCATTTAAAGGGAACAGCTCACTTAATTTTGACCTTGTTCTGTTACAGTAATGATTTTTCACTTTTAGTACAGATGCCATTGAGCGTGCGTGCTAAGTCATTTCAGTCATGTCTAATTCTTCTCGACCCTATAGACTTGTAGCCTACTAGGCTCCTCTGTCCATGGGATTCTCGGGGCAAGAATACTGGAGTGGATTGCCATTCCCTCCTCCAGGGGATCTTCTCAACCCAGAGACTGAACCCGCGTCTCTTTAGTCTCCTGCATTGGCAGGCGAATTCTTTACCACTAGTGCCAGCTGGGAAGCCCATGCCATTGTATATTTTCTTAATTCAATAACAAGACTGGCTTTTAAAATTTCAGATTAATACTATTAAGGATTGGAATAATTTCATGTCAGGCTGTATGTTGATAGTGTTGGTAATAATTGCAAAGAAAGGTGTTGGGGTCTACCATTTAGCAGAATTATTTATTAGGTGCTATGAGAAAATGACGGAGAAGGCAATGGCAACCCACTCCAGTACTCTTGCCTGGAAAATCCCATGGACGGAGGAGCCTGGTAGGCTGCAGTCCATGGGGTCTCTAGGAGTCAGACACGACTGAGCGACTTCACTTTCACTTTTCACTTTCATGCATTGGAAAAGGAAATGGCAACCCACTCCAGTGTTCTTGCCTGGAGAATCCCAGGGAACAGGGAGCCTGGTGGGCTGCCATCTCTGGGGTCGCACAGAGTCGGACGTGACTGAAGTAACTTAACAGCAGCAGCAGCATGAGAAAATGAAAAATGTACTTATGGAGAGATAATTCCTGCCCCTAGGAGTATGTAATATATAGCTGGGTTCTTTTTTCTTTTTTAACTTCTATGCCAAACACTTCAAATCAATCTTAGTGAAAATGTCCTCTGAGTAGGAAAAAAAGTCACCTAATTTTCCTCTCATCAACTCTTATTTGAATGCATCACCTCACTTGTAATGGTGCCAAAAGATTAACTGAAAATTCAAATTATTTTACCTTAATTACTTAATATCTATTAGGCTGTTTGTTTATGAAGTCCTCAGTCATTGAGGTGAATAGACATGAAAAAACCCTCTGAAGAGGCAGGAATATGCATGTGTCACTTGTTAAGGAGTTAGATTTTAAGAGAAATGGTAAATCACTGAAGGGTTTACTGTGGTCTGAATATCTGTGTCCCCCCAAAATTCATGGTTGAAAACCTAGTGCGCAAGCTAATAGTATTAGGACGTGGGGCCTTTCAGAGGTGATTAGGTCTTGAGGATCGAGGCTCCTGAATAGGATTAGTGCTTTTATAAGAGGATACAGAGAGCAATCTGCAGTCTGGAAGAGGACCTTTCCTAGAATCCAAACACGCAGGCACTCTGATGTCAGACTTCCAGTCTCCAGAACTGCGAGAAATAAATTTCTGTTCTGTATAAGCTACTCACTCTATAGTATTTTGTTGCAACATCCTCAATGGCTTAAGACTGAGTCCAGCACTTGATTCTCTTAGGCCACACCTAAGTCTTTTCTGCAGATGGCCAACAGCAGATGGGTTATCAAGGTTACCGTTATTTAGTTACTTTTCCAATAACTTAAGTTATTGGACTTCTTCAGCCCTCATCTAAGTGAATGTGAAGATGTGCTGAGGATGACTTGAAATTTGTGTAAAATAAGGCTATGCATAGCTCTTTAACTTTCCCCCAAGATTATTAAAAATCTGATATTAGCAATATAGTAACAATTAATGGGGCTTCCCTCGTGGCTCAGACAGTAAACAATCTGCCTGCACATGCAGGAGACACAGGTCCGATCCCTGGGTCGGGAGGATCCCCTGGAGAAGGGAATGGCTACCCACTCCAGCATTCTAGACTGAAGAATCCCATGGACAGAGGAGCTTGGTGGACTACAGTACATGGGGTCACAAAGAGTCAGACACGACTAAGCCACTAACACACACATCTTTGCTTGTGCAGTGGAAGCATGGAATCCTCACACCTGGACCACCAGAGAATTCCCTTATCTATAATTTTAAGAGGAGGTTTTTGATGTCAGTAGATCACTGGTCTTTCCATGACTTATACCTGTTTTCCCCTCAAGAATCCCTGATCCCATTCATGGTTCTGTTCTCTCAAATATTTTCAGTGTCTGTACTTTCTATCCCACTCACCGATCAGTGGGATTACCTTCAATTTACCCATGACTATTAATGTTAATTTGGTAATTTGACTTAAAAGATGTCCAAAGAGCATCTTCTATTCATCCATTCATTTACTCTTTTGTTCATTCAACAAATATTTGTTCTTACAAACACCTGAATGGAAATGGCTACTCACTCCGATATTCTTGCCTGGAGAATCCCATGGACAGATGAGCCTGGTGGGCTACAGTCCATGGGGTTCCAAAAGTCAGGCACAACTAAGCCACTTAGTGGAGTGGTACAGTACTGAGCAAATCAGACAAAGAACTGCTCTCTAAACTTATTTTCTAGAGTTTTGACAAACAGGCAACCACTACTTGGAAGATTCCCTTTGTATGGGCATTGGTGTTCCTGATTCTACTTTCTTTTCCCTCTGGGAAACTCTTTATATCCTCACAACAAGCCCATGCCTTTCACATACAGGTTAACAAGCTTTATATGTGTTTATTGCCACCCACCCCCCAACTCCCACCCCTTGCCCTGCATATTGCTCCAGGAAGATCTGGAAAAAAATGTAAATGGCCACATTTTCATCTCAAGATAAAGTATTAATAGAAAAAAATAGAATAACCTGTGTCCAAAACTCATGGTTTTGAGAATATAGTTTCTAAATAATTATATGACAGAATTCAAAAAAAAGTATGTCTTTACATAAAACTACGTATAATTTAGTAACTATAATGTATTATTTTAAAATGAGTGATTATGCAAAATTAGTTCCCTTGTATATCAATCTCTAATTTAAAACTTGTGTTTAAAGCTATAAAAGTTATCATAGCTTTTTGCAACATTGAATACTATCTAATTTGAATCCCTTTAGAAAGCCATCTGTAGTATTTTGAGTTTTGGCTGTTTCAAAATGGACTTTCTTTTTCGACAGGTACTTGATAGAGAAAAACTCAATATTTAAGCACACAATCTATGTCTGTTGTGAAAAGAAGTAAAGTAATAAACTGTCACATAAAAGTTTTCTCCCTTTTTAAATTTAAATTAAACTGGCTTCAGCTATTTAATTTCCTCAATCAAAAAAATTAAATTGTAATATGTTACAGTATAAGGTACTTTCTATTGTTGCTTTTTTGGAGAATGAGAATAGAAATGATTTTTAATTTTAAAGATTGAAAAGATTTAATAACTAGATGAATTATATTTTTAAATTCCCATTAATTTATTTTCAAATGAGGAAAACCCATAACTTTGAGAAACTGATTATTATGGGGAAAAAACCTTGATTTGCAATTGTACCCAAATATGAAAGCCTACATTTTGTAAGCATAAAGATTACATTCTCTTCAAAAGATTTGCAGTTCTCATAGGCCCATAACTTAGAGAATGAGAGGATTGTAATTTGAAAAATTACAGATTTCATTGTTTTTTTGATGTGTGAAACCTATAAACAAATATCAAGAGATTGTATTCCAAGACTGAAAATCCCTTGTTTAGTTTTATAAGGGACAGTGCCCTGTGTGGCTTATAACCCTGACTTAAAAGAAAAATGCAGAGTAATGCAAAAGACACTCTAATCATTGCATCTAATTACAAAGAAGAATAACTCTGTAAAAAATGTAAGTATCCTTGGGCAGGCATGTGGTCTGGTGGTCAGAGCATGGGATTTCAAGTCAGTAGTCTAAATTTCTATTTTAAACACCAGTTCTAAATGTCTCCATGATTTTGGGAATGACATTAACTTTATTTTTAAATACAAATTTGAGATTTGTGCTTGACAATTACAAAGTAGCTTTTAATCCTCTATCAGAGGTATAAGTCTAATCCTGTAGAAAAATTGACAGGTGTTTTCATGACTTCTTGGTGGTAAAAAACTCACTTGACAAAAAGAAAGG
The DNA here is from genome assembly GCF_019923935.1 of Bubalus bubalis. Classification (NCBI taxonomy): domain Eukaryota; kingdom Metazoa; phylum Chordata; class Mammalia; order Artiodactyla; family Bovidae; genus Bubalus; species Bubalus bubalis. The sequence goes on from NC_059158.1 coordinate 140,589,349, forward strand.
TCAGGTAAATATAAATGAATTCAGAATTTTTTTCTTTACCATTTGCCAGTAGCATTGCTATACCCATGTGCTATTTCAAAGTTAGCTCAGGTCATTATTTAACAATCAACCTACTGATAATGGGGGTATTTTGTATAGTTTTCCTCCAAATTGCTCCTTTGTTTTTGAGGAAATGGTAGTCCTCAGTGGAGCCAACACTGCTCTTTTTATACTAATTGTTATTGTCACTCTAAGGAACCTGTACTCCACAGTGAGGAGTCTGCTTTGTATTTTTGTTTATGTGTAGCGTTTTTTAAGTGTTCCTCCAAGTGTAGTAAGTACAGATAAATTACCATGTAAGTTTTATTTAAATTACTGATAGATTTCTAGGGATAAATGTAGGTAAGTAATTCAAATTCTAACACACCTCTATAAATCAATTACCACAGTAATTTTCACTGGGAATAATTAACATGTGAATTCAAGGAATGTGACCTGACTTACAGAGTTGTTCTATTTCTTTCTGTTTCTATTTCTTTTCTGTTTTAAAGACAGAGTTTGAGTACTTTGTGGATTTTTTTGAGTATGATAATATTCTTCTATACTTTTTAGTCCTAAGTTTAGCTAAAGATTATGCTTAATTGTTTGTGAATCCACCCAGTCTAATTTGCTAATAGTCAATGTACAAATTAGAAACAAAGAGCCAAATCAGATATATCGTGGAGTCCTGCTACAGCAGGCAGGGAGGTTGCAAAACATGTGGCCAAAATCTCAACCCCAACAAGAACTTTCAGTGCCTAATCTATTGCACACTTTCCAGGCAAATGGTGATCTTTAAAAACAGCAATTTATCAAGATAATGCCTCATGAAAGGAAATGGAAACCATTATAAGGCAAAGTAAAACAGCTTAAGGACAGATCTTGTTTTATGTTTCTCTGATTAGAAATGCAGTGTAAGAATGCCTTGCTAAAGTACTTAAAGCACTATTAAATGGTCCAAATCTCAGGTAAGAAATCATGGAGTCAAAGGATCAAATCCCAACAGGGTCAGTTTGGTCTCCTGGTATTATACAGGAGGAAAATTAGAATTGAGCTTTCCTTAAATTTGTCCTCTAGGGGAGATCTCAGAATGGAATCCTTGTGTGGTGGTTTGCAGTAGCTCTCATAGCTTCATGGAGTGCCTGTAGGTTCCAACTGAACTTATGTTAAATAAAAAAGGGAGAAATCCAACTTCTTAAGTTCATAAAATTAAAGTTATACCTATTAAAAAAAAAAAAAACTCAAACAAGTAGGGAAATAATAGTACTATCTATGCAAAATACCAAAATTTAGTCCTGTAATAAGTCCACCAAAGTCCACTTCTCAATTCCCTACTTGGGTTGTTCAATGCATCTTACATTCAAAAATAATAGCAAGAAAGGGAAGATTCTTTGAAATTTGTCTTTAGTTATAAAACACTAAATTTCTCCTTTTTAAATCAAACTCTGAGTCTATGGGTTCCCAAATCAACCCCACTTTACTTCCCCATCGCCTAAAGATACAGTGGAAATAAGCTGAAAACAACAACATTTCCTATACATGTGATGCTGCACCTCTGAAAAGGGAAAAAAGAAAAAAAAATTTTAAACCATTGGATAAAAGTCTACCATAACAGAGTTAGATACAATAGGTCAATTTCTAGTATTGAAAATACAGGACTTTGACCTTCATTCCTCAAATATCCTTCATATCCAAAAAATAATGTTGGGAAGACATTTTTCTAAGTACCAATTATAATGATAAACTGTAATTCTTGACTAGTTTAGCTGACACTTGAACTTTCTCCAAGAGTTCAGATTTCCTCCCATTAGCACATTTTACCCAGTATTACAATGTAATTTTTGCATTCCAATCCTAAATCTGCTAGAGTACTTTATATGGATATGGGACATTTGGCCTGGTGTAACAGAGCCAGAAACCTGGTTGAAAACTTTGGAAAAAGAGAGAGTCCCTCTGCTGTCCCAATATATAACTCATCCTATAAAACTCAAGTTTTATTTCTGACATAGCAAAGCTGTCTCTAAAAGGTTACCATGGAATCAGAAATAATCATTTAACAATGGATTTATATCATTTTCATCTTGAGTTTATTTTAAACTGAAGTGTGCTATGAACAATTCTTATGTGGGATTGCTAATTACAAAACAGACTTTTAATGACGGTAACTGGGAACCTATAAAAATGGCAACGTGTATTAATCGCCATTAAAATACCACATTCTTATTGTTGGGTTAGACTTTTGAAATGGTATCAAATACAGTTTTACTGACTTTTACAATCATTATTTATCATGATAAAATAACTAACAGTTTTTCATGATAGAATTTTATAACAGAAGTAATTACTGTTTAGGATTAGGTTCAACTGTGAGACACAGAAACCCCAAATTATCAGGTTTAAATAAGAGAAAAATTTCTCTCTCTTATAAAATCCAGAAAGCAGTTCAGGGCTGGTATTATGGATGCACATTCAGACTCAGGCACTTCATACCATCCTCAATATTCACTTTCCAAGTGATTCAAGGTGATTGCTCTACCTCATTATTACATTCATGGTCCAAGTGCTGCTACTGCTAAGTCGCTTCAGTCGTGTCCAACTCTGTGTGACCCCATAGACGGCAGCCCACCAGGCTCCCCCGTCCCTGGGATTCTCCAGGCAAAAACACTGGAGTGGGTTGCCATTTCCTTCTCCAATGCATGAAAGTCAAAAGTGAAAGTGAAGTCGCTGAGTCGTGTCCGACTCTTCGCGACCACATGGACTGCAGCCTACCAGGCTCCTCCGTCCATGGGATTTTCCAGGCAAGAGTACTGGAGTGGGGTGCCATTGCCCTCTCCAGCAGTCTAGCAGCCATGGTCCAGGTAGTAGGAGACAAAAAGGGAGCATGTTCTACCCAGACCACTGCATTGTCATTTTTATGACTAGTACATGATTCTATGGTGTATCAGGTATGACTAGCACAGATTCTATAGTGTAATTAGCAACTTCATAATTTTCAATTCTTTCATCATTACGTTTAATTATACATTTCTTATGTTAGATGATAATTTTTAGGAACAGCTAAAATAATGACTCACAGCAAAGCAATCTTGAGAAAGAAGAACAAAGTTGTAGGCATCATGTGTCCTTATTTCAAACTATATTACAAAGCTATAGTAATAAAAACAATATGATATTGGCATAAAAACAGACACATAGATCAATGGAACAGAACAAGCTCAGAAATAAATCCATGCATCAGTTAATTAATGATGAAGAAGCCAACAATATATAATGGGGAAATAATGATCTTTTCAACAAATGATGTTGGGAAAACTGAATAGTCACATGCAAAAGAATGAAAGTGGACCACTATCTTACACCATACACAAAAACCAACTCAAAATGTATTGAAGACTTGAACACAAGATCTGAACCACAAAGCTCCTAAAGAAAACACAGGCAGTAAGTTCCTTAACATCAGTCTTTATGATATTTTGTTTGGATTTGACAGTAAAAGCAAAGGCAACAAAAGCAAATACAAGTAAGTGGGACTATATCAAACTAAAAAGCTTCTGCTCAGCAAAGGACACCATCAACAAAATCAAAAGGCAACCTACTGTGTGGAAGAAAATATTTGCAAAACATTTTTCTGACAAGGGCTCAAAAGACAAAATATATAAAGAACTCACACAACTCAATAGCAAATAAATTCATTTGAAAAGTGGATCTGAATGAACATTATTCCAAAGAGGACAAACAGATGGCCAACTCGAACATAAAAACATGCTTAACATGACTAATGATCAAGGAAATGGAAATGAAAACCACAATGAGATATCACACTTGTTAGAATAACTATTATCAAAAAGATAAGAAATAATAAGTGTTGGGGAAGATATGGAGAAAAGGGAACCCTTGTGTACTGCTGGTAGGAATGTAAATTAGTGCAGCCATTATGGAAAGCAGTATAGTGGTATCTCCAAAAACTAAAAACAGAACTACCATATGATCTAGCAACTCCACTTCTGTGTATTTATCTTAAGGAAATGAAAGCACTCACTCAAGAAAGATACACACACCTCCATATTCATTGCATCATTGTTTACAACAGCCAAGATATATGGAAAGAAAGTGAAAAGTGAAAGTGAAGTCGCTCAGTTGTGTCCGACTCTTTGCGACCCCATGGACTGTAGCCCACCAGGCTCCTCCCTCCATGGGATTCTCCAGGCAAGAGTACTGGAGTGGGGTGCCATTGCCTTCTCCAGGGGATCTTCCCAACCCAAGGATTGAACCCAGGTCTCCCGCATTCCAGGCAGACGCTTTAACCTCTGAGCCACCAACCTAAATATTCATCGATAGATGAATGCATAAAAAATGTGATATATGTAATATTCTATTATACAAATATATATGTATGAATATTATTCAACCATAAAAAAGAAAGTCTGCCATATATAGCAACATGAATGAACCTTGAGGTCATTATGCTAAGTAAGTGAGACAGAGAAAAACTAATATCTTACTTGTATGTAGAATCTAAAAAAAACGTTAAACTCGTAGATACAGGGAACAGATTGGTGGTTGCCAGAGGTGGGGGGGATGTGGATGGGTGAAATGGGTGAAAGTGGTCAAAAGGTACAAAATTCTCATTATAAAGTAAATAAGTCCTGGGAATGTAATATATAGCATGGTGACTATAGTTAAGAATACTGTAATGTATATCTGAAAGCTGCTAAGACAGTAGAACTTAAAAGGTTTCATTATGAGAAAAAAAAATTTAACTGTGTGGTGATAGATGTTAACTAAATTTATTGTGGTGGTCATTTTATAATATATACAAATTGCTTTCCTGGTGGCTCAGACAGTTAACAATCTACCTGCAATGCGGGAGACCTGGGTTCAATCCCTGGGTGGGGAAGATCCCCTGGAGGAGGGCATGGCAACCCACTCCAGAGTTCTTGCCTGGAGAATCCTATGGACAGAGGAGCCTGGCAGGTTACAGTCTATGGGGTCGCAAAGAGTCAGACATGACTGAGCGACCAAGCACACACAAATATTGAAGCATTATGTTGTATACCTGAAACTAATAAAGTTATATATCAACTATGTCTTAATGAAAAAACAAATTTGAATGTGCTTAATCAATTTGTCTGTTTTATTGTTTGCTGCACACTATGAGATTAATATAATCCTATATACATATGGTAACATTTATTATATCTAATAGCTATTTATGCTAAATTTAAAACATGTGTCATGTCATAGCTCCTAAAATCCAGGGTAATGAAGTCAGATGTGGACTCTTCTAGACTGCCTCTTCCAGTTACCAGCTAAGTAGCCTTGGGCAGTTTTCCAACTCAAATCTCAGTTTCTCTCCTATAAAGTAGATATTAGAAAACCTACCTCAAAGGGTTTTTATAGGAGTAAATCAACTAATGGCATGTGTATGTAAAATTAGAGCATAGCATCAGACACATAGTATGTGCACAAAAATGATTAATTCCCTCACTATTTTTAGGAAGCAGAGCCAGAGTTGTGGCTTTTTAAAATTTTACCTTGCCTAAGAAGGACCTTGGGAGTTGTTAAAATGGAGATTCCTGGGCCATGTCTCCTCAATCTGTGAATCCTCAGTTTGGAGAAGAAAAGCAACAAGAGTGCAAATGGTTCTTAGGTCCCCTCTTGAAAAAAATATAAAGGTTCAGGTGATAAGGGCACCAGGTGGTAGATGTGGGGACAATTGGTCTCTAATCTAGTTTGGCTTTCTAACAGACTTAACACATGGTTTAAGGCAATGTATTTTCCTTTCTCTCCTTCTTTTAGCCATTTGTAAAATGTGGATAATAATTACTTCTTCCTGAGAAAATACTAAATGAGAACTTTGAGATCAGATCTATTGCTTTTATCCCAGGTGAAGCCTTTGTAAATAGTGACTAAGAAAAGGGGAATTAAAGTTTAAAAAGGAATAAAACCAGAAGAAAATGTGTTTGGTAAAGGGCATAAAATTATGTTTGGAATGAGGCGGGAGATGAAGAAACAAACTGAAAAGTGACTGGAGACAAGCAGCAGAAACATGGGGCAAATCAGCAACAAATACCAAGTCTTGTATGTTTCTTTGGGGAATTGGGAAATGAATAGCTACACTCTCAGAGAAGGGAAGGAGTTAAGAGGAAAAGTGACAAAAGAACAGAGAGAAAAGGAATGAACACACAGGGGAGGAAAACTGAAGGTCCAATGCAAGAAAAGGCAGGCAAAGTGGTTCTGGAATTTATATCTTGCCTAATTGTTCCCTTAAGATCCATGAGAAAAGAGAATTCTGCTGAAGGGAAAGAACTAAGCAGAATTTCTGAAGGCAAGAGCACAGAACCCATAACCTAAAGGCCAATTTGTAGTTGGGAGATTTTTCTTTTAAGCCAGCAAATACCCACACAAGGATTTCATTGAAGGAAATTTGATTACGAAGTCACTAGGGATGATTTAAGGCTTTTTCATTGACTCAGATGCCAGGATGGAAGACTGAATTTCAGAATAGACCAATTTGAAATAAACTATAAAAAGTATTTGGGAGGGAAAAAAAAACTTCTGGCTATTAATGCTGTTTAAATAGGATATAGAGTTTTTAAATGAATATTATTTATAATAAACTGATGGGAAGGAATCAGTTTGGTTAAATATTTTGAAAAACATTGAATATGGAAAGAAAAATTATATAAAAATGTAATAGAACATCTATAACAAGGTAATCTGAGTTGTTAGTTTGCGCTTGTCCTCTTCGTATTTCCCTATATTATTCTCTCCCTCCATTTCAAGCAGACAGCTATGCTTTAGATTCCCTTTGTCAGGGGAGTTTTGTAGCTGGTTTAGTTTAAAACCAAAAGTTGCTCTTTCCATCTTTTGTAAAAGCCAAGATTCATCAAGATATTACGTTAGGAATGCCATCGGAGAGGGGAGAAAGGGCAGCCAGAAAGAGAGGTTATCAACTATACCAGCTGAGTTTTGAAATGTTCTAAAGGACTTTGATGGTTGAAAAGGAATGCAGTACTTAACATCTGTTGCACTTTCAATAGCATCCAATGTATTCAAGTCATAAGTATAAAACTAGTTTTTCTTAAGACTTGAAACACAACTGAGAAATCTAATAAATTCACTTTATTTAAATCTGCGGATTTTTTAAAATTATAAATTATCTCATATTTATAAAAGAATGTGTGCATATATGTGTGTATACACACATACAATGAGACATAAAATAATATACATGGCTCAAAGAATAATAAAATACATATGCATGGAGCCACAACCCAGCTCAAGGAAAAGATTATCACCCTTGAAGCTTTTTGAACCTCTCCCTGATCAACTCCTCTTCCCCTACCATCTCTTCCAGAAACAACTACCTATTTTCTGTTTATAATCCCCTCACTTTCCATAACAGTTTTATCTACAAATGAGTGTGTATATGCTGAAATCATATTGTTTAGTTTTATGTTTTTGAACATAGATGACAGTATGCTTTATCTGTGATTTGCTTTTTTTCTTTATTTCAATTAATTTATTTTTAAATTGAAGAATAATTGCTTTATAGAATTGTGTTGGTATGATTTGCTTTTTTACTCAACACTATATTTCTGAGATTTATTTTAGTTATTCCCACTCATTTTCACTGCTGTATAATATTCCATAATTTGAAAAACCAATAATTTACATATCCATTTGCTGTCAATGGACATTGGGTTGTTTTCAGTTGTTCTTCTGTTTTATTTTGATATTATGATCAAGGCTACTATGAACATTCTTGAAACATATCTCTTAGTATATACATGTAAGAACCTTTCTAGGATAAATACCTAGGAATAGAATCATTGAGTTGTGAGGTCTGTCAAATTGTGTCTCAAAGGATTCCACCACTTTGCATTCCCTTAAGCAAAGAGATCTTCATCTTTCTAATACTTGATATGGTCAGACTTTTTCATCATTATCAATACTGTGGGACATAAAAATATATTATAAATCACTTTTATTCATTCTTTGCTTAATGTTCAATTAATTCATAAGTTCAACAGATTATGATTCCTTAAAAAGATAACTCCTCATTTACAAAAAAATTAAGTCTTTTAAACCATATTAACACATTTAAGATATCTGATTATCTGAGCTACTTTACCCAACTGACAAGGCAGACAAACAATTCAACAGGCAAAACCTAAGATTTATAACTATTAAAAATCTAATGAATTAATAACAAGACAGACTCTATAGCCCAGGGAACTATACTCAATATTTTGTGATAACCTATATGGGAAAAGAATCTGAAAAGAAAAAAAAAAAATATATATATATATATGAATCACCTTGCTGTATACCTGAAACTAACACAACATTGTAAATCAACTATACTTCAATGAAAATGAATCACAATCAAAAAATCTAATGAATTAAACTCATGCATGTGTTAAATTAGGGCTCTCAAACATTCAAGCACAATTCTTATTCTTTTTACAGTTGAAATTAACACCTTAGGTCTAACATCTAAATCAGAAAAGTTAAGAAGGTTAGATGTTAGACCTAAGGTGCTAATTTCAACTGTAAAAAGAATAAGAATTGTGCTTGAATGTTTGAGAGCCCTAATTTAACACATGCATGAGTTTAATTCATTAGATTTTATGACAGTGATTCATTTTCATTGAAGTATAGTTGATTTACAATGTTGTGTTAGTTTCAGGTATACAGCAAGGTGATTCATTCATATATATATATATATATATATATATATATATTTAACTCTAGTACTTTGGCCACCTCATGTGAAGAGCTGACTCATTGGAAAAGACTCTGATGCTGGGAGGGATTGGGGGCAGGAGGAGAAGGGGACGACAGAGGATGAGATGGCTGGATGGCATCACTGATTCAATGGACGTGAGTCTGAGTGAACTCCGGGAGTCTGTGATGGACAGGGTGGCCTGGCATGCTATGATTCATGGGGTCACAAAGAGTCGCAAAGAGTCGGACACGACTGAGCGACTGAATTGAACTGAACTGAACTATATAGTATATATTTTCACTCACAGGCAGACCAGATAAGAGATTGCAAACTGCTATATGGATCAGTGCATTGGGATACTCCAATGTTCCAATGTTCACTCCAGTGTTCACTGCAGCACTATTTATAATAGCCAAGACAGAAGCAATCTGAATGTCCATCAACAAATGAATAGATAAAGATATAGTATATATAGTTAAATATTATTCAGCCATAAAAAAGAATGAAATAATGCCATTTGTAGCAACATGAATGGACCTAGAGATAAACATACTAAGAGAAATAAGTCCAACAGAGAAAGATAAATATCATAAGATGTCAATCATATGTGTAATCTAAAACAATGATGGAGAAGGCAATGGCACCCCACTCCAGTACTCTTGCCTGGAAAATCCCATGGACGGAGGAGCCTGGAAGGCTGCAGTCCATGGGGTTGCTAAGAGTCGGGCACGGCAGAGCGACTTCACTTTCACTTTTCACTTTCATGCATTGGAGAAAGAAATGGCAACCCACTCCAATGTACTTGCCTGGAGAATCCCAGGGACGGGGGAGCCTGGTGGGCTGCCATCTATGGGGTCGCATACAAATGAATTTATTTATAAAACAGAAACAGAATCACAGACATAGAAAACAAACTTATTTTTACCAAAGGAAATGGGGAGGAGGAGATAAACTAGGAGTTTGGGATTAACATAAACACACTACTATATATAAAATATGTAAGCAACAAGGACCTGCTGTATAGCACATGGAACTATATTCAATGCCTTCAAATAAACTATAATGGAAAAGAATATGAAAAAGAGTGTATATATATTATATATATATACACATATACATATACCTGAATCACTTTGCTGTATGCCAGAAATTAATACAACATTGTAAATCAACTTATAAGTCAATAAGTAAATAAATAAAACCCTTAAGGAGAAAAAGAAATATTCCTAACTTTCCACAATTTACTGCACAAAAGCCAAGTCAAATTTTAGAAATTACTACTTGTTTTGGCCAACATAAAATTTTAGATGAAGGCCACCTTTCTTCTCAGGCTGTGACTTGTGGACAGCATCTTTGTTCCTCCAGTCCCATACATAAAGTCCAGAAGGATGGAGGTAGTTCATAATTTTTGAATGACAATTTGAGAAACTGATGAAGGTATATATACCCTCACCCCAGAAAAATGCACATGGTCTTTTTGTTTGTTTGGTTTCAGAGATTCACAGATTCCCTGAAGTCAACCATGGGCCCAGCTTTAAAATCCCAGGTTGAAATAGCAGTTATTAGAGATGGTTTAAAAGTTTCCTTTTTGTTCACCTTTATATTTTCCAAGATGAAAATGGATTATTTGTGTAAAACACACAAATGTTTTCTAGAAAATCACTTCATGTCATATGATAGTTAAAAGATCTTGCAAAATCAATTCATTTTGTGGTAAACTTGTCGAAGACTGACAGACTTTGAATTAGAAATGTTTGTCATATAAGGCACTCAGTTTTCTCATCTGGAAAATGGAGTAATTAATATTAATTAGTCATATGTTATATGTTAATACTTGAAAAATTCTGATAATTGTGATTTATCTCTGCTCCATTGGAAAAGTCTCTGTTATTTAGGTTGCAGTTCCCTTTCCTCTTGAAGCAGATAGAATGCCACAGCTGTTTCTTCAGCTATTCTGTTTTCTGTGAAGGAACACCTGCTTAGAATGTACCTAAGGAGTTATTTCTTTGTTTTTTGATAATTAAAGCACTGCCGTGGTGATGACTGACATCTGGATTCGCTTTTAAAGACTTCACTGTGTTTTTCTGGCTCCTGGGAGATTCATGAACCATAATGCATTAGATGGAAATGCGTTGATGTGCTTCATTTTGCAACAGCAATTTTACTCTTGCTTTGTTACTTCCCCACTGCAATGAGTGAGAGCTGCCACTCTGTTACTGCTGCTAAGAGATTAAGGGAAATAAGTTGAGCTCCAGAAATTTAATATGCCATATAATGCCTGATTTATTTTGATTCTGGCTTTGACAGAATTGATGAACTCACCTGAGACTGCTTTGCAGAATCAGTATCCAGGGATTAAATTTTCTTTATAAACTGGTTCTGAAAGAATTTCTTTGGGGGACATGAAAGCCTAAATTCTCTTAACTATTTCCAAGAGCTACAGAGAAAAACATTTGACAAAAGTATTCTAATATTATATGTAATTTCCTCAAAAGCTATATTCCTCAATCTCCAATTATAGTTCACCAAACTTTTCTGGGATATACTTTCCAGAATTATGTACTTTTATTTAAGGTGATACACTACTGCCTCTTCCTTGACATTCTGCTTAACCTGCTACTCAAAGGAAGCAATACTAATGATGAAATATGTATCAGTTAAGGCTCACTGTGGCAAGTAACATATGCTAATTCTTACTGAATGAGCAGAAAGGAAGTTTAACTGGCCCAATGAGGAAGTCAGGGTACTACATACTTCTGCCGCAACAAACACTAAAAGCAACTGCTGCCACTCCCACTCCCACCAAAGTGACTTCTGCCCTAGGAATTTAGCCTAACAAGCACTGCCATCCCCAAATGTCAGATGCCTTTATCAGCAAATTGATTTCCAAACAGAATCTTGGCTTCCTCAAAGCTGCTAACTTCCAAATCAAAGTCTATGTAGGTGTGCTGAATGTTGAAGCTTAGGTCACATGTCTGTCCCTTTACTATGAGAGTCTGGAAATTTCATTTTCAGAGCTTACCTTGGGGAAGCAGCACTTTAACATTAAGATTGGAAATTTCTCAAACATAAAAAATATATTCAAAATATCTTGGGAAGCTATAAAATATAAAAATAGAAGATAATTAATATTGTTGAGAATATTTGCTAAGTGTCAGATACTTTAAATACATTATTCCCCAGGTGGCTCAGCGATAAAGAATCTGCCAGCAATACAGGAGACCCAGGTTTGATGCCTGGGTTGGGAAGATCCCAAGGAAGAGAAATGGCAATCTACTCCAGTATTCTTGCTGGGAAAATCCCATGGAAAGAGGAGTCTGGTGGAGTACAGTCCATAGGGTTGCAAAGAGTCAGACACGACTAAGCACAGAAAGTTTACATTACTTAATCCACAACAAAATAGGTATTTAAACCCTGTTTTAATAATGGGAAAACTGAAGCTCAGAGAAGTTGTTATCAGCCCAGATCATTTTGTTGGTGAAATGAAGAACATAAATTTATGTCCAAGTTTCTTTCCTTCAGTAATTTTCCCTGTCTCACAATGTATCTCTGATTTCCATTTCACAACTTCTAACTCAGATGTAGGCAGTGGTGTACTAACTGGGGCAGAGGGGAGAGAGGAAACTATCAGCTCTGAGAGCATGTAATATGGGATGCATTAGCTGAAAGAAAAATTTAAAGACAATAATCAGATCAGATCAGATCAGTCGCTCAGTCGCGTTCGACAATAATAAAACCAACTAAAAATAGGTCTACTTTTTTATTACCATTGTCATTATGTGACAGCAGCTCTCAAGAATGTCAGCAATAAAATATTACTTCTTGCTGAGGTTAACCATTCCCTACTCCGTTATTCATCAGTATATATATAAGAAGACTTCAACCGAATTTGAAGTTTTTTTTAAAAGAGGAGGATGTTTAGAACTTGTCACCCAAGTGGCATAAACAGTTTCATGTTCCTAGAGTAGACCATAAAAGGGACATTTAACACATGATATATCTAAGTACCTATCTTTCAACATTATTTCAAAAAAAGATATGTTCTAATTTTCATTTTTGGAGTATATCTCGCTCAAGTTAGGCAATGTGAGCGGGAGCTCTTTTATCTACTAGAAGCGGACTCTGATAATAAGGCAGAACCTCCTAGGCAAGTTCCTTTGGCAATAGAGGCTCTTTTGGCCAGGAGGCTATTGGTGATGAGGAGGGAGATGGATTCTAGTAATTTATACAGTAGACTAGGAAGGAGTATCTCTTCAAAGTATCAGGACAAAGATAGTGTTTAGATGAATCCCCAGGTATAGAGAACTTGAGATCTTAAAGAATTACACTATCCCATCACCAAGTCTTATACATTCCACACTTGATCTTAGCCAAAAGCCCGAGAAGCAATATAAATTCTATCTCCTAAACATCTCTCAAATTAAGTCCTCTTTTCTCCTTGGACTGCTGCTGCTGCTAAGTCGCTTCAGTCGTGTCCGACTCTGTGCGACCCCATAGACAGCAGCCTACCAGGCTCCCCTGTCCTTGGGATTCCCCAGGCAAGAACACTGGAGTGGGTTGCCATTTCCTTCTCCAATGCATGAAAGTGAAAAGTGAAAGTGAAGTCGCTCAGTTGTGTCCGACTCTAGCAACCCCATGAACTGCAGCCCACCAGGCTCCTCCGTCCATGGGATTTTCCAGGCAAAAGTACTGGAGTGGGGTGCCATTGCCTTCTCCGCTCCTTGGACTAGTCAGATCCAAATACTATACAGCCTAGATTACTGTAACATTCTGCTAGCTGGTCTTCCTTCCTGTCATTAGTCTCAGCCAATTCTGATTTATTACCCACATAACTGTCAGCATGATCCATCTGCATGAATGAGATCATGACAGATCCTTGTTTGAAACCTTATACTGAATTTCATGTCCTTCATGCTTCCTCTTTTGCAAGACTCAGACATTTCCTTAGCATGCAGTCCTTCTCTGCTTTTTTGGCGTCATTCTTTGCCATCCTTTAACTCAATCACTATGGTATAGCTAATCTGAATTACATGCACACCAAATGTGTTATGATCTCTTAGGCCTTTCTGCTATTCCATATATTGCTAGTCAAGATCCTAACTCTTATCTGTTGTCCTCTGATAAGTCTTCTCTCCTTCCCAAACTCAAACTGTATTAAGTACTCCACACTCCATACTCCATCCCACAGTATGAGAGGTTTACTTTCATAACAGAACTTAAATTACAGAAAAGTAACTGCTTCCCTGCTGGCTCAGCTGGTAAAGAATCCACTTGCAATGCGGGAGACCTGGGTTCGATCCCTGGATTGAGAAGATCCCCTGGAGAAGGGAAAGGCTACGCACTCGAGTATTCTGGCCTGGAGAATACCATGGACTATAGTCCATGGGGTCACAAAGAGTTGGAAACAACTGAGCGACCTTCACTTTCAACTGCCTTCTGATCTGGCTTCTACTATTCTGTACTTTTTTTTTTTTTTTTTTTTTTTAAGGCAGTGGCCATGTCTTTTATCTTTGCCACTCCAGCATTCAGTGCAGTTCTTGGTATAGATATTATATACTCAACGAATATTTTTAAATGAATGCCAGGTTCTATATACTAGACAAGCTGTCGAGGAGGTGGTGGTCTAGTAGTAACAATAAATTAAATTCACATAACAAAACACAAGGCATATAGATGTACCATAAGTGAGGTTTAAAAGAAATGCTTTGGTTATTTTAAGGAGAAAGTTCTCAATTCCAATTTTAGTGTGAAGTTGGGATACAAAATGGAGAAGGGTCAAGGGAGAAGAGTCATTTGAGATGAATTTTGACAAAAGGAATTTTAATACTTGGAGATGTAGCAAGTATAGGAATAGGTTAGGTCACATACTGACATATTAAAGCTGAGAGGGTAATATAAAATCATAGAGCAGTCCAACTGAGCAAGTAAGAATACTGGGGGAAAAAAGCTGGAGAAGTAGGTCAGGCTTTAAATGTTGGCTGAGAACTCAGTATTTAATTTAGAAGACAACTATAGTATAATTGGGCTTCCCAGTTAAAGGCAGTAATTAGCAGAAGAGAGACTATTAGAGAGATTGTAATAGTCCGAGTAAGGAGTAACAAAGTCCTCTTTGACAAATAATACAATATAGACAGGCAGAGTCTGGATCACTTATAAGTGGTATGATTTTGAACATGTTACTTAAACTGGCAAACCCCAAGTTTCCTCGTTTATTTCAAAAGACTGCTGTGGTTAAATTTATGTAAAGAGATTAGCACAGTGCTTGGCATGTACCAAGTGTTTGAATTAATCAGTGATATTTCAGCAGGAACTGATAAAAATTCAACTCAAATCAGCATAAGAAATTAAGGAAAATTATTAAAAAGCTATTGACAAGCTCAATAGAATGGGACGAAGAGCCCAGAAATAGAACAACACAAATATAGTCAAAATATTCTTTGACAAAGGATCAAGGCAATACAATGGAGAAAAGATAATCTTTTCAACAAATGGTACCAGCACAACTGTATATCCATGTATTTAAAAAATGAATTTACACACAGATCTTATACCTGACACAAAAATTAACTCAAAAGATATCATAGTCATATATGTAAAATGTAAAACAGTAAAATTCCTTGAAGATAACATACAAGAAACTCTAGGTGACCTTGGGTTTGGCAATGACTTTTAAGAAACAGTTCATGAAAGAAAAAATTGATAAGTTGGATTTCACTAAAATTTAAAACTTCTTCATTGTGAAAGA
The DNA here is from genome assembly GCF_019923935.1 of Bubalus bubalis. NCBI lineage: Eukaryota > Metazoa > Chordata > Mammalia > Artiodactyla > Bovidae > Bubalus > Bubalus bubalis. Next base: position 140,604,846 of record NC_059158.1, read on the forward strand.
CACTATTAACAGAATGAAAGACAATCCATAGGCTGGGAGAAAATCTTTGCCAAATACATATCTGGTAAAGGACTTGTATCCAAAATGTATATAGAACTCTTACAACTCAGCAATAAGAAAAAAAAAAAAAAAACCATGGCAAGTAAGCATATGGAAAGACACTCAACATATGTCATCAGAGAATTGCAAAACGAAACAATGAGATGCCATTACACGTCTATTAGAATGGCTAAAAGCCAAAACACCGACGATACCAAATGCTGGTGAGAATGTCGAGCAACAGGAATTCTCATTCACTGCTAGTAGGAATGCAAAAACAGTAGTCATTTTGGAAGACAGTTGGCAGCTTCTTACAAAACTAAACATACTCTTAGCATATGATCCATCAACCCTATATGCCTTGGTATTTACCGAAATGACTTGGAAAATTGATGTCCATGCAAAAACCTCTGCACAAGTATTTATAGTAGTTTTATTCATAATTGCCAAAACTTGGAAGCAATCAAGATGTTCTTCAATAAGTAAATGGATAAAGAACCTGTAGTACAGCAATACAATGGATTAGTCAGCAATAAAAAGAAATGAGCTATTAAGCCACAAAAAAAACATGGAGGAAACTTGAACGCATATTGCTAAGTGAAAAAAGTTAATCTGAAAAGCCTACATACTAGATAATTCCAACTACATGACATACTGGAAAGGGCAAAACTATAGAGACGACAGAAAGAACAGAGACTTCCAATAGTTCTGGGGAAGGGAGGAAAGGAAGGATAAAATAACTGGAGTATAGGAGATATTTAGAGTAGTGAAACTATACAGTTTGTTACTACAATGGTGGACACATGACATATATATCTGACAAAATCCACAAATATAAGAGACAAAAGTTGAACCATAATAAAACTACAAACTTAAGTAATTAACACTATTGGCTCACCAATTGTAACAAATATACCATTGTAATGGAAGATGTAATTATTACCATAATAAAACTAGAGTTGTGGGGAAGGGGAATATGGGAACTCTCTACACTTTCCATTCAGTTTTTCTGTAAATATAAAACTTTTCTAAAAATTAAGTTATAAATTTAAAAATTCACTAAACAGGGACTTTCTTGGCAAGACTCCACACTCCCAATGTAGGGGGCAAGGGTTTGAGATCCCTGGTTGGGGAAGATCCTGCATGCCATGCAGTCAAAAAAAGTAACATATATAAAATATAAATAATATACATAAAATTCATGCATTTTAATAAATATGAAAAAGTTGTTCTTAAAAAAGGCTAGTGAGGTAATTCCCAGAAACAAAGGTGGCCCAGGACCTCAGGGACTAAAACTAAGATGTGATTCTCTTTGCTTTCTTTTGCTTTCATTCTCTGGTAAGTAAGGACTTTCTTCACATAAGAGGAACAATGACATTTCCTTTCCTCTGCAAAAAAATGCCTAGATGGATTTCGGAGGCTGGTGGCAGTGTGGGGAATCCAGAATATTAAATCAATGACAATTAAATTGAACCCTTGAAATATGGTGACTTATGTTATGTGATAGCAAACAACTGGCAAAACTGTTGCCTGCAGTAAGATAAAAATTAGCCCAATGAATTTTTTTTTTAATTGAACTTATATCCAAGCAGTTGTAGAAGTAATAACAGAGAGATCCCATATATCATTTGCTCAAGTTCCCCTAAAAATAACTAAAGGTAACATCTTGTACAACTATTCTTTGTGCTGAAGTCTATTTTACTTGATATTCATATTGCCTTTATTGCTTTAACACCCCAAAAAGATGTCCTTTCATTATGAGAGAGTCATTTCCTAGGCAAGTTGATAAGAAGTCTAGGGGTCCCCAAGGAGAGAGGGGTCTGGAATTCCCAAGGAGGAAGAAAGGACAAATGTTTTTTCCCTCTATATTCTTTATGATTATATAACAATAATGTATCCTGCTTAAGGACAGTCTCTGGATTAAACCTTCTGGCTAATCCTGTTAACTTAAAATGTAAATTATGGAAGTAGCTCTGGTGAGGTCTTTCAGTCAGTTCAGTTCAGTTCAGTCGCTCAGTCCTGTCCAACTCTTTCCAACCTCATGCACGGCAGGCCTCCCTGTCCATCACCAACTCCCAGAGTTCACTCAAACTTATGTCCATTGAGTCAGTGATGCCATCAACTTGGAGAAACCCTCTCGAGTTGAGATCCAGCCGTCTCATCCTCTGTCGTCCTATTTTCCTCCTGCCCCCAATCCCTCCCAGCATCAGAGTCTTTTCCAATGAGTCAACTCTTCGCATGAGGTGGCCAAAGTACTGGAGTTTCAGCTTTAGCATCATTCCTTCCAAGGAAATCCCAGGGCTGATCTCCTTCAGAATGGACTGGTTGGATCTCCTTGCAGTCCAAGGGACCCTCAAGAGTCTTTTCCAATACCACAGTTCAAAAGCATCAATTCTTCTACGCTCAGCTTTCTTCACAGTCCAACTCTCACATCCATACATGACCACTGGAAAAACCATAGCCTTGACTAGACGGACCTTTGTTGGCAAAGTAATATCTCTGCTTTTCAATATGCTATCTACTACTACTACTACTACTAAGTCCCTTCAGTCGTGTCTGACTCTGTGCAACCCCATGGACTGCAGCCCACCAGGTTTCTCCATCTATGGGATTCTCCAGGCAAGAACACTGGAGTGGGTTGCCATTTCCTTCTCCAAATATGCTATCTAGGTTGGTCATAACTATTCTTCCAAGGAGTAAGCGTCTTTTAATTTCATGCCTGCAGTCACCATCTGCAGTGATTTTGGAGCCCCCAAAAATAAAGTCTGACACTGTTTCTACTGTTTCCCCATCTATTTCCCATGAAGTGATGGGACCAGATGCCATGATCTTCGTTTTCTGAATGTTGAGCTTTAAGCCAACTTTTTCACTATCCTCTTTCACTTTCATCAAGAGGCTTTTTAGTTCCTCTTCACTTTCTGCCATAAGGGTGGTGTCATCTGCATATCTGAGGTTATTGATATTTCTCCCAGCAATCTTGATTCCAGCTTGTGCTTCCTCCAGCCCAGCGTTTCTCATGATGTACTCTGCATAGAAGTTAAATAAGCAGGGTGACAATATACAGCCTTGACGTACTCCTTTTCCTATTTGGAACCAGTCTGTTGTTCCATGTCCAGTTCTAACTGTTGCTTCCTGACCTGCATATAGGTTTCTCAAGAGGCAGGTCAAGTGCTCTGGTATTCCCATCTCTTCCAGAATTTTCCACAGTTTATTGTGATCCACACAGTCAAAGGCTTTGGCATAGTCAATAAAGCAGAAATAGATGTTTTTCTGGAACTCTCTTGCTTTTTCCATGATCCAGCAGATGTTGGCAATTTGATCTCTGGTTCCTCTGCCTTTTCTAAAATCAGCTTGAACATCTGGAATTTCATGGTTCACGTATTGCTGAAGCCTGGCTTGGAGAATTTTGAGCATTACTTTACTAGCGTGTGAGATGAGTGCAATTGTGCAGTAGTTTGAGCATTCTTTGGCATTGCCTTTCTTTGGGATTGGAATGAAAACTGACCTTTTCCAGTCCTGTGGCCACTCTGAGTTTTCCAAATTTGCTGGCATATTGAGTGCAGCACTTTCACAGCATCATCTTTCAGGAGTTGAAATAGCTCCACTGGAATTCCATCACCTCCACTAGCTTTGTTCGTAGTGATGCTTTCTAAGGCCCACTTGACTTCACATTCCAGGATGTCTGGCTCTAGATGAGTGATCACACCATCGTGATTATCTTGGTCGTGAAGATCTTTTTGGTACAGTTCTTCTGTATATTCTTGCCACCTCTTCTTAATATCTTCTGCTTCTGTTAGGTCCATACCATTTCTGTCCTTTATCGAGCCCATCTTTGCATGAAATGTTCCCTTGGTATCTCTAATTTTCTTGAAGAGATCCCTAGTCTTTCCCATTCTGTCGTTTTCCTCTATTTCTTTGCATCGATCGCTGAGGAAGGCTTTCTTATGTCTTTCTTGCTATTCTTTGGAACTCTGCATTCAGATGCGTATATCTGTCCTTTTCTCCTTTGCTTTTTGCTTCTCTTCTTTTCACAGCTATTTGTAAGGCCTCCTCAGACAGCCATTTTGCTTTTTTGCATTTCTTTTCCATGGGGATGGTCTTGATCCCTGTCTCCTGTACAATGTCATGAACCTCCGTCCATAGTTCATCAGGCACTCTATCTATCAGATCTCATCCCTTAAATCTATTTCTCACTTTCACTGTATAATCATAAGTTATTTGATTTAGGTCATACCTGAATGGTCTAGTGGTTTTCCTTACTTTCTTCAATTTCAGTGTGAATTTGGCAATAAGGAGTTCATGATCTGAGCCACAGTCAGCTCCTGGTCTTGTTTTTGTCGACTGTATAGAGCTTCTCCATCTTTGGCTGCAAAGAATATAATCAGTCTGATTTCGGTGTTGACCATCTGGTGATGTCCATGTGTACCATCTTCTCTTGTGTTGTTGGAAGAGGGTGTTTGCTATGACCAGTGCATATAATCATTAGTACAGAGCTTAAGGAAAAACAAAGATGGTAAAGCATTTGCCTACAATGCGGGAAACCCGGGTTCAATCCCTGGGTCAGGAAGATACTCTGGAAAAGGAAATGGCAACCCACTCCAGTACTCTTGCCTGGAAAATGCCATGGACAGAGAAGCCTGGTAGGCTACAGTCCATGGGGTCACAAAGAGTCGGACACAACTGAGCAACTTCACTTCACTTAAGGAAAAACATACCTTTGAGCAAAATGAGCTGTTTTCTTGTATAATCATTAACTCTGGGCTTAAAGAAAGTTAGTCTTAAAGATGGTTGTCATAACAACTCATTGTTTAAGAAAAAACGTCTGATGTGACTAAGTTAGGACAAAACAATATAGAAAAAATGTTTGTCCCTTTTACCTTGAGAACCCTGGACCCCTTTTTCTTCTCCTTGAGGGCCCTGGACTCCTTATCAACCTACCTAAGAATTAGCTCTCTCAATGGTAGCTATCACTTTTCTGGGGCTGGAGATGGAGTGGCTAGAGACAGAGCCATGTGTAAGTTGGGGATTGTCCTATGTTCAGTGGGTGTCACTACCTATCGGGGCGGTATAGGGTCCCAATGTGTAGAAGCCCTGAGGATTAGGTCTGAGCTGATTTTGTTCCTTCTAAGCATAAGATCTATCCCCTCCTGGTAACAGCACCTTTGTCTCAGAGGGAAGGGGAGCTGAAGCAAGAGGGGCCAGAGTGAATACCTAGTGCTATGTAGGTTTTTAATTTCTTTCAGCAATGTTTTATAGCTTTCAGTATACAAGTTTTTACTTTATTTATTAAGTTCAGTTCAGTTCAGTTGCTCAGTCGTGTCTGACTCTTTGCGACCCCATGAATTGCAGCACGCCAGGCCTCCCTGTCCATCACCAACTCCCGGAGTTCACTCAAACTCACGTCCATCGAGTTAGTGATGCCATCCAGCCATCTCATCCTCTGTCGTCCCCTTCTCCTGCCCCCAATCCCTAAATATTTTATTCTTTTTGATGCTATTATAAGTGGAATTATTTTTTTAATTTCATTTTTAGATTATTCATTGCTAGTGTAGAGCAATACAATTAATTGTTGTATATTGATCTTACATCCTGCAACCTTGCTGAACTTTATTATTTCTATTATTTTTTAGTGTATTCCTTAGGACTTTTGATATACAAGATCACATCATCTGCATGGTATTACTTCTTCCCTTCCAGTCTGGATGGCTTGTACTTCTTTTTCTTATCTGTCTCTGCTTAAGCCTCTAGTACAATGTTGATTGTTGTGTGTTAGTACCTCAGTCATGTCCAACTCTTTGCAATCTCATGGTCTGTAGCCCAGCAGGCTTCTCTGTCCATGGAACTCTCCAGGCAAGAATACTGGAGTGAGTAGGCATTTCCTTCTCCAGGGGATCTCCCTGACCCAGGAATGAAACCCAGGTCTCCTACACTGCAGGCAGATTCTTCGCCGTCTGACCCACAAGGGAAGCACAATGTCAGTTAGAAATGGTAAAAGACATCTTTACCATGCTTGTGTTCTTAGGGGGCAAATATTCAGTCTTTCCATTAAAAATAATGTTAGTTATGGGTTTTTCACAGATGTCCTTTATCAGGTGGAAGAACCTATTGAGGTTCTATTTTGTTGAGTTCTTTCAAATGCTGTCTCTGGGTCTATTAATATGATCAAGTAATTTTTGCTTTTTATTCTATTGCTATGGATTATAATGTTAATTGAACTTCTGTGACAAAGATTGAGAAATGCTGCATAGGAATGCTCTGATGTATTCAGCTTATAATGATTCAAGTGTTAATTAATATTTCCTTTTGATTTTATTACTAAGGTAAAGCAGAATAGAAATTTAATAAAGATTGTAACCTTGCTGAAAAAAAAAATGTGAAAACAATCTTGCATTCCTGGGACAAATTCTACTTTGTCAAGGTGTTTAATTCTTTATTGTATGTTGCTGGATTTGGCTTCCAAGTATTTTGTGGAGGATTTATTATGTTTCTAACTGATATTTCCCATCCTCTTCATAGTGGGTAAAGTACAATGCATGCAAATATGGTCAGCCAAATCATTGCATTTGAGAGTTCACTGAGTGTTAAAGATAATTCTTAAGGTCCTGACATGTAGCAATTTGTATTTCGCTAAAGCTTGGATTTTGCCATGCACATGTTTAAATCATATGCTACAAGTGTCACTTAACTAGCAAGATTAGTCAAAAAATAAGCTTTCAAATTCCCAAATAGCTTTATCCTTTAATCTTGTTTTATCAGGCATTTGGGGGGCAAAATTATATGCTAGAGTTCCATACCTCATGTGAAGTTCATTCCTCTCAATGTCCAGTTCTGGTAGAAGCTTATTAAAACACACCAAAAAACACCTGTCCAAAACCAAGAAAAATTGAAAAGAATTAAAACATTTATTGGAATCTCTCAAAAAATATCAGATGGGATCCAATTCAAATCCCAACAACAAAAAAACTTGTTAAAATCATCACCCCTCTCCCATTCTTTTCCATTAAATTCCTCACAGGAACCAATTTTAAGATTTCCAGTATCCATTTATTTTACCTTTTAGTAAAGAAATAGCACATATGTGGCCCACAGGCCATATTTGGCCTATGCATACATTTAATTTGATACATGTTTTAAAAATAAATTTAATTTGTTGTCAACATTGGTAAATTGAGAAATGATACATAAAAATCTGATATATCTGATGTCCCTTGAAAAATCTGAAAGTTTGGCTAAATGTTGCCTTCATTTTATAACTGGTGGGTGGTAAACAGTGACTGCCTCCTTCAAATATGACATGTCCTTTCAATCTGCTACTGTCTTTACCACTCCCTATTATATTACAGAGGATCAGTTTTATTATTTATGATGTAGGCCTATCCTCTGTAGACACTGGAGTTTGTGACCTTTTAATGCTGTTATTTTCAATGTAAATTAGTTTTTCTAGGATTCCTTTCAATTTTGCAACTTTTTCTATTTATTATATTAAGTTGTAAAACAAAAGTTCTGAGAGTCCGAAGGACTGCTTGAGAACTGTCAAGAGTCCAGAGATGAGCCATGGCCTTCTGGGCACTATAAGCATAATAAAATCCTTGTAGAGATCTCTGTTAGAAAGGAGGGGTAAACTCAAACAACTGGTTACAGTAGCTTTGTATATGTAAGACATCTAGCAAAAAAGGAAAGTGCAGCTCTCAGAAAGAATAAAGAGAAAGTAGGGCTGTCTGTGCTCATGATTGTTAGAAAAGTTGTTGCTGTTTAGTCACTAAGTTGTGACCAACTCTTTTGAGATCCCATAGACTGTTGCCTGCCAGGGTCCTCTGTGCCATAGGATATCCTAGGCAAGAATACTGGAATGGGTTGCCATTTCCCTCTCCAGGCGATCTTCCCAACCCAGGGATTCAGCCACATCTCCTGAATTGGTAGGTAGATTCTTGACTACTGAACCACCTGGGAACCCCCTGTCAGAAAGTACATGTGTGCTAAGTCACTTCAATTGTGTCCAACTCTTTGTGACCCCATGGACTGTAGCCTGCCAGGCTCCTCTATCCTTGGGATTTTCCAGGCAAGAATACTGGAGTGGGTTCCCATTTCCTAGACCCAGGGTTCCCAGGGATCAACTCAAGACTCTTATGTCTCCTGCAACAGCAGATAGGTTCCTTATCACTAGTACTACCTGGTTAGAAAAGTAGTGATTTACAAAATAGGAAAAAAGAAGAGGGGATGGAGAAAGAAAATAGGTATTACAATAATATTAATGCGACCTATGAGAAGGAATTACAATGTTAATAACTTACCTTAAATGACACAATTCATACAGACATATGATGGAGAGTTATTACTTTTTCCAGAAGTGGCTCCTGTAGGGTTGTGTAAATTTTTCACTGTGGGGGGAAAATCTTGTGCTTACTTTAGTCTGTTTCTTTATTCTGCCCTTTAAATCTTTATTTGTATTTCTCATAGACTTTAATTACCATAGAGTTACTGAAACAACTGTATATTTAATGGTTACTACAATTAATACTCTTTCTAAAACATAAGAACTCCCCATCTCTATCAAGAGTGACAGACAATTAAAAGGTCAATCTAAAAATAAGAGCAAAAAAGTCAAAATTTGCATTTGGAGTATGTGAACATGTTTGAGCTTTTGGATTATATTTCAGTACCTTCTACCTAACAAAAGATAGTAATGTGATTCACAGAATAGGATGGATGCTGATGGCCAAAATATGGTTCAGTTCAGTTCAGTTCAGTCGCTCAGTCCTGTCTGACTCTTTGCCACCCCATGAATCACAGCACGCCAGACCTCCCTGTCCATCACCAACTCCTGGAGTTCACCCAAACTCATGTCCAATGAGTCGGTGATGCCATCCAGCCATCTCATCTTCTGTCGTCCCCTTCTCCTCCTGCTCCCAATCCCTCCCAGCATCAGAGTCTTTTCCAATGAGTCAACTCTTCATATGAGGTGGCCAAAGTATTGCAGTTTCAGCTTTAGCCTCAGTCCTCCCAAAGAACACCCAGGACTGATCTCCTTTAGAATGGACTGGTTGGATCTCCTTGCAGTCCAAGGGACTCTCAAGAGTCTTCTCCAACACCACAGTTCAAAAGCATCAATTCTTCAACACTCAGCTTTCTTCACAGTCCAACTCTCACATCCATACATGACCACTGGAAAAACCATAGCCTTGACTAGATGGACCTTTGTTGCCAAAGTAATGTCTCTGCTTTTGAATATGCTATCTAGGTTGGTCATAACTTTCCTTACAAGGAGTAAGCGTCTTTTAATTTCATGGCTGCAGTCACCATCTGCAGTGATTTTGGACCCCAAAAAATAAAGTCTGACACTGTTTCCACTGTTTCCCCATCTAATTCCCATGAAGTGATGGGACTAGATGCTATGATCTTAGTTTTCTGAATGTTGAGCTTTAAGCTAACTTTTTCACTCTCCTCTTTCACTTTCATCAAGAGGCTTTTTAGTTCCTCTTCACTTTCTGCCATAAGGGTGGTGTCATCTGCATATCTGAGGTTATTGATATTTCTCCCAGCATTCTTGATTCCAGCTTGTGCTTCTTCCAGCCCAGCGTTTCTCATGATGGACTCTGCATAGAAGTTAAATAAGCAGGGTGACAATATACAGCCTTGACGTACTCCTTTTCCTATTTGGAACCAGTCTGTTGTTCCATGTCCAGTTCTAACTGTTGCTTCCTGACCTGCATATAGGTTTCTCAAGAGGCAGGTCAGGTGCTCTGTTATTCCCATCTTTTGAAGAATTTCCCACTGTTTATTGTGATCCACAGTCAAAGGCTTTGGCATAGTCCATAAAGCAGAAATGGATGTTTTTCTGGAACTCTCTTGCTTTTTCCATGATCCAGCAGATGTTGGCAATTTGATCTCTGGTTCCTCTGCCTTTTCTAAAACCAGCTTGAAATATGGTTATATATTCATTATTATATAATTAGCCTCTGCTTCTTTTTAACAAGCAGTAGATAGATTTATTTAGTAATAATAAATACTTTTGATTGGTCACACTATTATGATGTCTTGTGGAACTCAATAATTTAGAGTAGGCTAGCATATTACACAGGAGAGGCAATGGCACCCCACTCCAGCACTCTTGCCTGGAAAATCCCATGGATGGAGGAGCCTGCTGGGCTGCAGTCCATGGGGTCGCTAAGACTCAGACACGACTGAGCGACTTCACTTTCACTTTTCACTTTCATGCATTGGAGAAGGAAATGGCAACCCACTTCAGTGTTCTTGCCTGGAGAATCCCAGGGGCAGGAGAGCTTGGTGGGCTGATGTCTATGGGGTCACACAGAGTCGGACACGACTGAAGTGACTTAGCAGCAGCAGCATATTACACTGCTATGAAGTTACTTACATATGGGGAATATATAAGAAAATTACATTTTATCATTTGCTCATTTGTGCTATTTCAAGGCTATTAATACTTGATATATAGAGTAAAGAAAACAGTATGTGTACTCAAGCACACACATATATAGACTCAGAACAGTTAATATATGAAATGACTAGTTCAATCCCTGGTCTATAGTATGCCTCAATAAGTGTTGGCTGTAATATTTTAAATTCTCACTAATATTCTCTCCCACAAGATTTTTTAGAGTTCCTTGCCTCACAAGCACTTGAGTTTAGAATACTGGACTCTGTCTTCCCTTCTCTGTCTTTAGCATACATTTTGCCAAACCTTATTCATACATAGAGCTTTCCTGGTGGCTCAGTACTAAAGAATCCACCTGCCAATGCAAGAGACACTGGTTTGATCCCTGAGTCAGGAAGATCACCTGAAGAAGAAAATGGCAAACCACCCCAGGATTCTTGTCTGGAAAATCCCATGGGCAGAGGAGGCTGGTGGGTTACAGTCAATGGTGTCCCAAAGAGTTGGACACAACTTAGTGACTAAACAACAATAGCAATTTATTTATAAACAACTGGCCACAGATTAATATATCCCCACGGAAAAGAAATGCAAAAAAGCAAAATGGCTGTCTGAGGAGGCCTTACAAATAGCTGTGAAAAGAAGAGAAGTGAAAAGCAAAGGAGAAAAGGAAAGATATAAGCATCTGAATGCAGAGTTAAAAAGAATAGCAAGAAGAGATAACAAAGCCTTCCTCAGCGATCAATGCAAAGAAATAGAGGAAAACAACAGAACGGGAAAGACTAGGGATCTCTTCAAGAAAATTAGAGATACCAAGGAAACTTTTCATGCAAAGATGGGCTTGATAAAGGACAGAAATGGTATGGACCCAACAGAAGCAGAAGATATTAAGAAGAGGTGGCAAGAATATACAGAAGAACTGTACAAAAAAGATCTTCACGACCAAGATAATCATGATGGTGTGATCACTCATCTAGAGCCAGACATCCTGGAATGTGAAGTCAAGTGGGCCTTAGAGAGCATCACTACGAACAAAGCTAGTGGAGGTGATGGAATTCCAGTGGAGCTATTTCAACTCCTGAAAGATGATGCTGTGAAAGTGCTGCACTCAATATGCCAGCAAATTTGGAAAACTCAGAGTGGCCACAGGACTGGAAAAGGTCAGTTTTCATTCCAATCCCAAAGAAAGGCAATGCCAAAGAATGCTCAAACTACTGCACAATTGCACTCGTCTCACACGCTAGTAAGCAATGCTCAAAATTTTCCAAGCCAGGCTTCAGCAATACATGAACCACGAACTTCCAGTTGTTCAAGCTGGTTTTAGAAAAGGCAAAGGAACCAGAGATCAAATTGCCAACATCTGCTGGATCATGGAAAAAGCAAGAGAGTTCCAGAAAAACATCCATTTCTGCTTTATTGACTATGCCAAAGCCTTTGACTATGTGGATCACAATACACCGTGGAAAATTCTTCAAGAGATGGGAATACCAGACCACCTGATCTGCCTCTTGAGAAATTTGTATGCAGGTCAGGAAGCAACACTTAGAACTGGACGTGGAACAACAGACTGGTTCCAAATAGGAAAAGGAGTACGTCAAGGTTGTATATTGTCACCCTGCTTATTTAACTTCTATGCAGAGTCCATCATGAGAAACGCTGGGCTGGAAGAAGCACAAGCTGGAATCAAGAATGCCGGGAGAAATATCAATAACCTCAGATATGCAGAAAGTGAAGAGGAACCCTTATGGCAGAAAGTGAAGAGGAACTTTCATCAAGGAACTCTTGATGAAAGTGAAAGAGGAGAGTAAAAAAGCTGGCTTAAAACTCAACATTCAGAAAACGAAGATCATGGCATCTGGTCCTATCACTTCATGGGAATTAGATGGGGAAACAGTGGAAACAGTGTCAGACTTTATTTTTGGGGGCTCCAAAATCACTGCAGATGGTCACTGCAGCCATGAAATTAAAAGACACTTACTCCTTGGAAGAATAGTTATGACCAACCTAGATAGCATATTCAAAAGCAGAGACATTACTTTGCCAACAAAGGTCCGTCTAGTCAAGGCTATGGTTTTTCCTGTGGTCAGGTATGGATGTGAGAGTTGGACTGTGAAGAAAGCTGAGCATCGAGGAATTGATGCTTTTGAACTGTGGTGTTGGAGAAGACTCTTGAGAGTCCCTTGGACTGCAAGGAGATCCAACCAGTCCATTCTAAAGATCAGTCCTGAGTGTTCTTTGGAAGGGATGATGCTAAAGCTGAAACTCCAGTACTTTGGCCACCTCATGCGAAGAGTTGACTCATTGGAAAAGACTCTGATGCTGGGAGGGATTGGGGGCAGGAGGAGAAGGGGGCAACAGAGGATGAGATGGCTGGATGGCATCACTGACTCGATGGACATTGAGTCTGAGTCAACTTGGGGAGTTGGTGATGGACAGGGAGGCCTGGCGTGCTGCAATTCATAGAGTCACAAAGAGTCAGACACAACTGAGCGACTGAACTGAACTGAACTGGCCACAGATTGTTGTTGGACATCTACCACATTCCTATTTTTCAAGCTGGTTTTTGAAAACCTAAAAAGCAAATCTCGTTGGTGGCAAACACCAATGACAGGAAATATGTAACAACTAACGCTTTTTCTGTGTCCTGCTCCCTGATGCCAATCAGAGATGCATTAGACTTCATATCTAAATCCCCAAGAATCTAGAAATTTTTGTGTACCTACAAAAAAACTCAAGGGTGTGAGAAAAAGGCATGTAGAAGGGGATGACAGAAGATGAGCTGATTGGATGGCATCACCAACTCAATCAACTTGAGTGTGAGCAAACTCCAGCCGATGGTGAAGGATGGGAAAACCTGGAGCGCTGCAGTCCATGGGGTCAGAAAGAGTGGACACGACTGAGCGACTGAACAACAACAAGACTTCCCACAGATTTCTCTAAGAGGACAGAAGTACTCTAATGTCTTCGGGGTTGTGTCTCTTTTAAGGCTTCAAGGACTAGGAAAACCTCACCTGAAAAGTTGAGCCTAGAGAAAGGGAAGCAAGGTTAACTCCAAACTCTACCCCATTACTGGACGCGACTCCCTGCTGCAGCGCTGGTATCACAACTGTTACCCTTTTTGCCGGGGATTCTGGGCTCATTCCCTCGCCTTTTCTCTTCTCAGACCTTTCCCCAGACTTCCGTTCAAACTTCCCGGCCAGGACAGAATCCACCAATCACAAACGTCCTTCCTCGGACCACGCCCCCTCATGGCCCCCTCCGGGAACCCGAGTCATATTTCGCGCACACCCCTCCTTCCCTTACGCACGCAGCGTGCGGACGTCGGCCTCTGACGCAGTCGTTGCCCCTGGTCCGGCTCCCGCCCAGGTCGCTCCCGCTGACCGTTGGCGCCAGGCTGAAGTTCCTCCCTCAGGCCCACCCCCCACCCTCCGAACCGCTACGGCGGCGGCGACCCATGTTGGGGTTCAGGCTCCTGCGGTCGCCGCCGCTGCTTCTTCTGCTGCCGCAGCTCGGAATCGGAATCGCCGCGTCCAGCTCTCACGCCGGAACCATGAACCTGGGCAGCAACAGCAGCGGCGGCGCGCCCTGCTCCCCCTCGGCCGAGCGGCGCCGGCAGCAGTGCGTGCAGCTGTCCACGGTGCCGGGAGCCGACCCTCAGCGCAGCAACGAGTTGCTTCTGCTGGCGGCGGCGACGACGGCCGGGGAGGGACCAGGACGACGGGACCTCTCTGAGGACCCGGCGAAGGAGGAGGTGCAACCGCCGCCCCAGCATCACGTTCTCTACTTCCCCGGGGATGTGCAGGTAACCCGCGGCCTGCCTGGGCACCTGTTCCTTCCTCTTGTGCATATGCGAATTCTCTAGATTCTTCCCTCCTACCTGGTGCCCGGTTCCTTGCCTCGCCTGAACACACCCACACATATGCTTCGCGGTCTGGCTCTGCGCAATCCAAAACCGCCTCTTCCACGCCCCGACCCCCTCCTCAAAGAGCCCTAGAGGGTAGGTGTCCTTGGAGGGCCGCGACCTCGGAAGAGCCAGCTGTCAGTACAGGTTTCGAGGGAGTGGTATTCAAGACATAGATATGAGACAGTGTGTATTTATTCTATAACTTGGTTTCTCAGGAGGGTGTTGGGGGAGCAGGAGACAGAGAAATGGCTTTTAAATTAGTATGTAGTGTTCAAAAAACGCTGGCAGTTCTTAAAAAGCAAACAGAAAACCTAGTACTATGGTGTGACACTCTTAGTAACACTAAGAAAGGGAGAGTGGGTGGCAGAAAAGGGACAGTAATTGCTAAGCATGGCAATACTTTGATGCTCACCTAAATTCTGTGCTTTTGTTTTTGTGTGAGATTCTGTTTTTATTACTAATTTTGCGGCTGCAGATAAATATTCATAGATAGGTTGTGTCTTAATCTAGATCTTTATCTAGAACTGCTTTGTCTTGAGTGGGTAGCCATTATATGTGACTGACTATATGCACTTCAAGATTTCTAATTTGAACAACTAAGCAGGAAGAGCTTCCATTAGTTGAGAGACAAGAAGATGAAGACTACAGGAAGAGCAAGTTTAGTGGCAAAGAGATTTTAGATTGGCAGTATCTATTAAATGTTCAAAAGGAAATGCATATGTGTAACTAGCAAGTCTAAAGTTGCAGGAATAAGTCTAGGCTAGAACCCAAATGTTGAAGGTTGTCAGAATATAGGTAGTATGTAAAGCCAAGAGACCAAGAAAGAGATCACAAAGGGAGTAAAGGTAGTCAGGAAAGGTCTAAGAACTGAGTGCTCCAGTACTCCCCAGTCATTGAGTTTATCAGAAAGATAAGAAAGGAGTGTAACTTATTGGGTATTCACATATTTAATCCTCATTGATATTATACATCATTATTCCCATTTTGTAGTTGAGCTGGCTGCAACACAGATTTAACAACTGGCCAGATATTTCATAGCTAAATGTGCAGAATCAGGGATTAAACCTAGGCGATCTGGCCTCAGAGCTTTTGATGCATTATTCTCTATTTCTTCCCTAAGATACCTGCGTTTTTGGAGAACTTCATACTCTGCATAAATCAACAGTATATCACTGTCCAAAAAGCTAATGGAATCTCGGGCTATGTAAAGAAATGGATGAGGTCAAAATGAAAGGAGGTATTAGACTAACTATATTTAGCACTTTATAGACTTCATCTGAAGATATGTGCTATATTCCGATTGGCACTCTTTAAAAACCTTTAGTGGGCATGCAGTGAAGGCTAGTTACCATTATTATCATCGTCATTGTTATTATAGGTGCACGCTGCAGCTGGCCCACAAAACTCGGGAAGTCACTGTCAGCAGTGCCATGCTGATTTGCCAAACTGAGCAAAAGGGCATCAACTGAGTAAATTAAGTTCCTTCTCTTAAACTGAAATACTTGATTTTTTTCATAGTTTTGATTAGCAGCCAACTAGACCAGTCAGTTATTTGGAGAGCAAGAGAAAAAACTATATATACCTTCATCATTATCTGACTCCAGGAATAGTTTGTTAGCATATTGTTTTAAAGCATTAATTTCAAAAACAATAAACTAATTGTTGCACGGTTTAAGAAACACATCCAGCTTTATTTTAGCTTTACCTGTGTATACTAGCACTACCCAAGAGAACTTTCTGTGATGGTGGGAATGTTCCATGGAAATGCTCTGTATTTGCCCCATGACAGCATACAAAAACCTTAGGGGCTACTGCGGACTTGAAATGCAGCTAGTGCAATTCAAAAACTGGACTTTTTAATTCTAAATTTAATTAAATAGCCACATGTAGTTATCCTTTTGTCCACTCGATACATCAGCATATAAAGTGTCTTTACCTTCTAAATGTATCTAGAAGTGACAATAATTATTTAGAAATCTTAAGTCAAATCATACCACACCTCTGCTGAAAACTCTCCACAGCTTCCGATGGCACTTAGAGTAAAAACCAGAGTCCTCTTGATGGCCTGCAAGGTGCTTCGCTATATTTACCTTTCCCACCCTGTAGCTTCTGTTTTTTTAGGCGCCTCACTTAGGCATGCAAGATCTAAGTTCCTTGACCAGAGCTCCAACCTGTGGGACCCCTGCAGTGGAAACGCGAAGTCTTAACCACTGAACTGCCAGGGGATTCCCATCCCTTGGCTTTTTTGACTGTCTCCCCAGAAGGCTCAGCCACACTGACCTTATTGCTCATGTTAGGCACACTTGACCCCAAATGCTTTGCCCATACTGCCTGGAACACTCTTTTTGCAGATGTCTGGAAGGATTCATTACTTCCCCTTTCAGTTGCTCAAAAGCTGCCTTCACAGTGAGGCCTTTTCTGACCATCCTATTTAATAATCATACATGTGCACAGGATCTCTGTCAACTTTCTCTTTTGTTTTTATCCATTTCATTTACTATTTTAGTTATTCATCTTGTTTTTCATCTGTCTTCCACTAGTATGATGAAAGATTCATGTATGTTTTCTTTACTGTTACATCTGTGATGCTTAGAGAGTGTCATGAAGTAGGTGTTCAGTAGATAGCTTCTTGAATGAATAAATGTATATAAGTTCCTTTGAGCAATGCCTTAAGTGCTACTTGGTTGTTATTATATGAAGTGCTTTTAGGTTCAGATTTCCTTATCTGTGCACTTGATTCTTTTAAGTCTAATGTTTATCCTTATGAAATTTACCCTGTTCATACAGCTCATCTTTTTAGTGTATGGATCCTTTCAGAACTCTTATTTCCATTTATATCACATATAGATTAAGTAAGCATTCTTTCTATGTCTTTATTTTTAATTTGGATAAATATTGAACAGAATAGGGCCAACAGAACTTTGTAGGATACCTTTAGAAGTTTTGCCTTATCTTAACACAAGATTCATAATTTGGGGTTAATTGGATCTGGTTGACAGTGTAATTTTAAATCCTAATTACCATTACCTTTTTGATGTTCTTCTTGTAGTCATCTTTTATTTTATATCCTTTTTTATGCCACACTTGTCCTTTTATCATTTGAATTACAGGAAAGTTGAGGCCACAGTAATTAACTTTTCTTTAGGTACCTCTTGATGTGTTTCTTATCAGTAATGATTTTGGAGGGGGATCAGAATTTTTTTAAGTAGGTATTTTCCAATTTTCTTGTGTTTCTTGCTTTTTAAATCCTCAGGATATAGAATTGTACTTACCTCTTTTTTTAAGTTTACAATTTGATGAATTTTGACAAGTACAATTATGTAACCATCAAAACAAACATATAACCCAATATATCCATTACCCCTAAAGAGACCCCTGTGCCCTACTCCAATCAGTTTTCTCAGCCACAGGCAATCACTGATCTGCTTTCTTTCACTATAGTTTTGCCCTTCTAGATTTTCATTAGTTAGGAATCATGTATGTAGTCTTGTCTTTCTGGCTTCTTTCACTTAGTAGTCTGGCCTCTTTCACTTAGTCTAATGCTTCTGAAGTTCATTCTCTGTGGTCTCTATCAGGAGATTATTTCTTTTTAATGCCAAGTAGTTTTCTGTGTGTGGGCATATGATATAGTTACCCATTCAGTAGTTCATAAACATTTGGGTCATTTCCAATTTTAGCTTTTAAAAACTTATGCCTTCCTAAACAGTAGGATATATAGATGAGCATGTCCTAAGTGTATGTCTTGGTGAGTGGGAAAAGACTCACTTCTCCTGTGTGACTCTCCTTTACTTCTTACACTGTTATCACACTCAGGACATTTCTAACAATAGACCCCCCACACCAAACAATTCTCTACACCACCAGTTAGGTATCTTATAATTCAGTTCAATTCTAGAGTTATCCAGTCTCCAGTATCTACCTGCAATTAATGTCAGATTCCACATCTTAAGGCCTCAGTCCCACAGGTCTGTTCCCCTCCCTACTTCATATGCCAGTCACAAGTCTCAGGTTGTCACCTGAACTCATGACTGACCAGCAATAGATTGAGGTTTAAACAGTCCACTCCTTGGGTTCAGTTAGTTGCTAGAATGGCTCACAGAACTTTGGAAAACAATTTACACTGTTTACCTATTTATTCTGGAAGGATATGATAAAGGATACAGGTGAACGTTCAGGTGCAAGAGATGCATGGGGAAAGGTACGTGAGAAGAGGTGCAGCACTTCCATGCTCTCTCTGAGTGCACCGCTCTCCCAGCACCTTCGTGTGTCACCGGCCTGGAAGCTTCCCGAACCTGTACTTTGGAGATTTTTATGGAGGCTTCACTGCATGTGTATGACCAGTCATTAACTTTATTTCCAGCCCCTCCTGGGAGAATGGGAAGTGGAGCTGAAAGTTTCAAACTTCTGATCATGTCTTGGTCTTTCTGGTGACCATCCTCTGTCACCCATGAAGTTTCAAGGGTTTTAGGAGCTCTGTGCCAGGAACCATGGGCAGACACACATACGCATGCATTCTACTATTTCTCATCTGATTGATGAGAAACCCTGGGGTTTCATGTGCTTGTCAAGCAGCCTTCTCAGGCTGGTTCCTGTTAACGGTCCTTCTAGCTTGCTTGAACACAGGATGTCCGCTTTATGCTCAGTGAAGATAACCCCTTGACCCATCTTTTTATGCAAGTACAGCTTGTAGCTTATATAGCTTTCCTCACGCTGGTATAAGAGTGGTCCACCTAATTAAGTCTTTATCATGGAGATACATGGCAAGTTTCCCTGAAAATCCTTGGTACCAGTACTTCAGTACCAGTATGGGGTGGGCCTTTACATTTTTGCAGGTCAGCCAGCATCATTCTTTGGAGTAAGCACCAGGTAGTCTCTCCAGGAGATTCTCTGGCCACCCGCCTCACTGGGGATGAAGAGAATCAAGCCGCCTACCCTTTAACCCCTACAAGGAGAGTAAGTGCATTCCATTCCCAACTGGGATGAAAGCTCTCTCAGAAGAACCTTCCTGCATTCTTCCACCTCTTCTATAGACTGGCCTTGGGTAGTAGCCTGGGTTGCAGAACTGGTTTTGACAACCTGTTAGCAAGTCCTTAGGGGCTGTCTGGTCTCTGTTTTTAGAAGTGCTTATCCATTGTTCTTCTGGGCTTCTTAGACACAAGAGTAACAATTTTATTTTTACATTTTAATACACACAGTTATGAAGTATGAGCATTTTCTTCCTCTGATCATGTAATGTGGGGCTAATCAAAGAAAACACAAAGTTTTTAGGTTTACCATCTCCTGTGTGGTAGAGACTAAACAAAGTCATAGAATCTTGTTCATTTTAGCTCATTTACTAAATAACTATATGTAATAAAAACAGCTGTGTGGTTGGTAGGGCCTATTTTCCTTGGCTGTAAAAAGAGTTTAGGTATTTGTGCTTTCTTTTGTATTTGACATTTATATCTAATTATGAATCCATAGAATAATTCAGTGTTGGCTCTGTTCTTCCCAACGAATATTTGGGTATCTTTATGAAGACTTGACTAATATTCCTCCTACTTCAGACATAATAGGAATTCCACTTCATAATTCTGGAATTTCTAACTAATACTGCAAAACTGAACTCAGATATTTATGGAGCTTTCCCTAATTTCCCAGAACATGGTTAGAGTCTCCCTTCCTCTGTGTCCTCCCACAGATATCCCTGTTTTACAGCAATAACCATATTACCTTGTAATTGCTTATCTGTCTCTCCCACTGGACTTTGTTCTTGAGGGACTATGCCTTACTCATCTTTGCATTCCCAGAACTGTGCTTAGTGCCCCCCAAATGTCAGTTGATGAATATATGAAGAAATGGAAATCAAAGTTTAATAGGCAAAGTTTTTAGTTTGTATTGGAGACATGTTGCTTCCCTTTCTGATGATACCCATGTGTGCATATGCATGCCCACCTACACTCCTCCCCGAGGGATATTTCCTTTCATGTCCATCCCTCTCTTCTTTACATTGGTGCCTGAATTGCAGATTGTTTAATTCTTTGGAAGATAGGGTTCTGTATAGAAAAAGAGGGTAGATTTCTTATAGGTAGGGACAAGGGAAAGGGCCCAAATTTGCTTTCTCACTGAAATAAAATAAGTATTTATCCAAAAAACAGGATTTAGATGAGCCCTTTCAGATCTAAGCTCCTATGATAATTTTACATCTCACAAATCTGGATGTGCAGAAGGCAGTAGCAGAATCCATAAAAAATGATAGCCTTCTGGGAATAGATATTTTTTTAACATATATGACAAGCTTAATATTAATGAGATACAAACTGTTAAGAACTTGAGCATCCTGTTGGGAAAGTTACTGAAGAATATGAACAGAGAATTAACAAAAAAATGAAAATTGCCAGCAAGCATAGAAAAATATTCAACCTAATTAGGAATGAAAATATGCAAATTAAATCAAAAGTAAGACATCATTTTATCTTAGTAGCAGAGATTTTTTTTAAAAAATTAATGCTAATAGTCAGTGTAGGTAAGGATATGAGAAAATAAGCTCTTGTATACTTCTAGGGGAGTAGAAATTGGTATTAATCTTCCTGACAGGAAGTCTAGAAATTATACAAATCTATACTTATTGATGAGGAATTGTGCCTGTAACATTTTAAAGTGAAAACTCTATGTATAATTTTGTTGAGGGAAGAAATAAACTTAAAAACATTCTTGTATATGTGTATGTATACTAAAGAACACTGGAATTCTAGACACCAAAATTTTAATAGTGATTGTTTCTAATGAAGGTTTTATGGATCGGTGGTTTTTCTATTTTCCTTATACTTTTATATATAGACTTTATATATATAAATTTTTGTAGTATTACTTTTATTAGACTTAATTTTTTCACAGAAAAATGTGCGTATTGCTAAAAATTCAGTTTATTCAAGATTATACATTGAAAAGTAAGTCTCCTTTTCATCCCTTTGAATGACTGAAGGCAGTTTCTGATTTTCCATTCCTATGGCTAACCATTGTTGGGGAATTCCCTGGTGGTCCATTTGTTAGGACTGTATGCTTTCACAACCAGGGGCCTTTGTTGTATATCTGGTCATGGAACTAAGATCCCACAAGACTTCCCAGGTGGCGCTAGTGGTAAAGAACCTGCCTGCCAATGCAGGAGATATGAGACTTGGATTTGATCCCTTGGTTGGAAAGATCCCCTGGAGAAGGAAATGGCAGTCTACTCCAGTAATTCTTGCCTGGAGAATCCCATGGACAGAGGAACCTGGCAGACTACAGTCCATGGGGTCACAAAGAGCCAGCCATACATGACTGAAGTGACTTAGCACACATGGAGGGCTGACTATTGTTACTGATTTATATGTCCTTCCAGAAACAGTCTGTGCTGATGCAAACTTTTTTTCTTTAAACACAAATGATAGTTTATCAGTACAGGGGGTTTTTAGCCTTTATATTACAAAACATATGAGTACTTATAGAGCTGCCTCATTCTTCTAGAGCAGGAATAAATGTCCTTATACATATTTATTTATGCATATGTGCAAGTATAGCTCTGAGATAAATTCCTAGAATTAGAATAACTAGGTCAAAAGAGAAGTGCATTTAAAAATGTTTGGTGTATGATTGATTGTTATAAATAAGGAAAAGTTACAGTTCTCTTTCTCTTTTTTACACCCCCATATCCAGTCCATTAGCAAATGCTGTTGCTGACTTGAAAAAAGGCACATGAGTTGCGAGTTGTTTTATTAGGGGCAAAATGAGGACTACAGCCCAGGAAACAGCATTTCAGATAGCTCTGAGGCACTGCTCCAAAGAGGTAGAGGGAAGGTCGGTATAAATGTGGTTTTAGTGAAAGGGAAGTACATGCAATCAATCACATTTTCTGCAGAAGGTTTCTGCTAGTCACTAGGATCAGTCATCACCATGAAGGGTTTTAGTGCTTTTGTAGATACGAGGAGATGCAAGAATTGGGCTCATAAAATCAGCTCCTAAAAATACCTAACTATCTGAAGACCCATTCTGCCAGTTTTTCCCGAAGCACAGAGTGTCTCATTTCCGCTTTCCATCCTGAACTCTTTCCAGGGAGTGTTCAAGTCAGCAGCTGCAGTGGCACCTGAGTTAATCCTTATAGAGGTAGATGACAAGTGCCAATTTGTAGTTGACACTGTTGATTCTGCCTTCAATATATATTCAGAATCTGACTGGTTCCTGCCACCTTTTACTTCTAATACCACTCTGGTTCAAGCCACATTCTCTAATTGGGCTTATACTTCAGTAGCCACCCACTGCTCTCCCTGCTTCAGACTGTTGCCCCTTTGCACATAGGAGTCAGATTATTCCTTGCAAGGCAGATTATATCAGCCATTTACCTCACACCCTATCAGACTAAAGACCTCAGGGTATCTTACAAGGCATGATTAGCACCTCCCCTCTTCCCCACCAGGGGCTTTCCTGATAGCTTAGTTGGTAAAGAATCCACCTGCAATGCAGGAGACTGCAGTTCAATTCATGGGTCAGGAAGATCTGCTGAAGGGATAGGCTACCCACCCCAGTGTTTGGGGGCTTCCCTTGTGCCTCATCTGGTAAAGAATCTGCTTGCAATGCAGGAGACCTGGGTTTGATCCCTGGGTTGGGAAGATCCCTTGGAGAAGGGAAAGGCTATCCACTCCAGTATTCTGGCCTGGAGAATCCCATGGTCCATATAGTCCATTGGGTCACAAAGAGTCAGACACGACTGAGCGACTTTCTCTTCTTCCCC
The DNA here is from genome assembly GCF_019923935.1 of Bubalus bubalis. Lineage (NCBI taxonomy): Eukaryota > Metazoa > Chordata > Mammalia > Artiodactyla > Bovidae > Bubalus > Bubalus bubalis. The sequence continues at coordinate 140,627,928 of NC_059158.1, forward strand.
AACAATCTCTGTGACCCTCATGATCACTTTTGCACCTTCACTTCACTGGTGGAACACTGGTCTCACTGCTGTATCTTAGTTACATCAACCATGGTTCCACTTCAGGTCATTAGGTCCTTTTGCAGTTCCTTGTGCCTGAAATATTCATGACTCACTCCCTCAGCTCCTTCAGGTCCTTCTCAACTGTTGCCTTAGTGGAGACTACCCTGTGTTTTAAATAATAATCTTTCACCCTCTCCAAAACTCTGCAGCCCTTTTCCTCTACTTTTGTTACATTCCATTGCACTTAACCACCTTAAAATATCTTGTGCTGTCTAGCTAGTAGCTACTTGTAGCTGTTGTCCATTTGAAATTTACTCTAATCAAAGAAATATATTTTAAATTGCATTTAACTTTAAATTTAAATCTAAAAACTGTTCCTCAGTTCAGTTCCTAGAAAACTTTTTTAAGTGTATTTGAGCAACTTGGGTATGTGAATCTACTTTTGCAGCTGTAAATCTTATGAAATCTAAATTCAGATCAAGTATTTCCGATGAAAATTTAGCACCCAAATTGAGATGTGTTATAAGTGTAAAATATACACTAGATTTCAGAAACTTAGAAAAAGAAATGTAATAATTTCAGTACTTTTTATTTTATGTTGGTTACATGTGGAAATAATGTTACACGTGGATGTATGGGGCTCGATAAAATATATTATTTAAAAATAATTTGGGATTTTCCTAGCAGTCCAGAGGTTAAGACTCCATGCTTCCACTGCAGGGAGTATGGATTTGATCCCTGGCTAGAAACTAAGATCCCGCATGCCGGAGGGCACAGCCCCCCCAAAAAGAAAAAAATTCATCTGTTAATGTCTTACTTTTTAATGTAGCTACTAGAAAATTTTATGTGTGGCTCACTGTATTTCCGTTGGAGGGTGCTGTTCTGTTGACTTACAGAGTTGTTTATTACGTATCTCTATATTAGAATGTGCACTCTCTGTGGGCAGGGGTTTTATCTGTTCTGATCCATGACTGTCCAGGAGGTATCCAGTATATTTTATAGAATAAATGAATTTGAATGAATTTCCCTTTTTTAAGGATATTATGAATAAAAGTTAAAAGGAAAACCAAATTTACATACATGTCCTAGAATGTAAACAAAAAGTATTAATATATCAAGAGTACTTATAAATAAATAGGATGCAAATTTAAAAAGGCAAAACAGGCACAGTAGAAATCTAGATAACTAATAAATATATGAACAAAATTCATTTAAATTTTTAATAAAAATTAGAATAAGTTATCCTGTGCCAATGAAATTTAACAAAGATAAAAGAAAAACTATACATACTTCTTTGAAAGACAGTATTGTAGTCTATATAATCAATCTTAAACTACGAATATTCTTGAACCTAGTTTCTCCACATCTAGGAATTTATTTTTAAGGATGTAATCACAGTAATGTTCACTGTAGCTCTGTAATACTAAAATCTTACAACCAGGAAGTAATAAATAGATTTATAGTTTTCATTTTGAGTACATTAACCATAGGTCATTATAATGTACCAACTTCCTCCACAATAAAAATGGGAAACTAATTTTGTGGAAATAATTTTATATAAATGTGTAATGTTTATCTTTTTTACTTTCAGAATTACCATGAAATTATGACTCGTCATCCTGAGAATTATCAGTGGGAAAACTGGAGTCTAGAAAATGTTGCCACCATCTTAGCCCACCGGTTCCCCAATAGTTATATTTGGGTGATAAAGTGTTCCCGAATGCATTTGCACAAATTCAGCTGCTATGACAATTTTGTGAAAAGCAATATGTTTGGTGCTCCAGAACACAGTACTGACTTTGGAGCTTTTAAGCACCTTTACACGTTATTAGTTAATGCTTTTAACTTAAGTCAGAAGAGTTTGCTATCAAAAAAGAATGTGAAAGATTCGAATAAGGACTCCAAAGCATCTAATTGTCGATCCACTTCTTCTCATACTACCAATGGTTGCCAGGGAGAAAAAGAGAGGACCTGTGAAAAATCTGATGAGTCTGCTATGAGTTTTTATCCACCATCATTAAATGGTGCTTCTTTTACTTTGATTGGATTTAGTAAAGGTTGTGTTGTTTTGAATCAGTTGCTTTTTGAATTGAAAGAAGCCAAGAAAGACAAGAACATCGATGCTTTTATCAAAAACATAAAAACAATGTACTGGTTGGATGGTGGTCATTCTGGAGGAAGCAACACTTGGATTACTTATCCAGAAGTCTTGAAGGAATTTGCACAAACAGGGATAATTGTTCACACCCATGTAACACCTTACCAAGTACATGATCCAATGAGATCTTGGATTGGAAAGGAGCACAAGAAATTTGTTCAGATACTTGGAGATTTTGGTATGCAGGTGACTAGCCAAATTCATTTTGCAAACGATGCTCCTTCCATAGAGAATCACTTCAGGGTTCATGAAGTATTTTAGACTATAATATTATTAATGTAGAAGAGCAGAAGCACTTTCAGAAAGTGTTATGAATTCAGATAATGAAGATGTAAATTCATAGATGCAGTGTCAGTTTTTTTTCCTGGGCATGGGGGAAGGAAGCACACATTCCTAAAATATGGGTGTAATGTGCAATAATGTTCCTTGTTTGTAAATGTATTTAATTGGGACTGGGTTGGAATTATTTCATTTGAAATTTAAAAGGTGATTTGTGATAATCCTACAAGGAGATATAAGACCCTTAAAAATGAAAAGTTACAATACAGTCCTTATAAAAGGCAGTGAAGATTATTATTGTTGGAAATAGTTTATTTTCTGAGTAATGTTTGAAACTAATTTTGGTGATACTTTAACAGTAAATAGCTCTTTCGGACTCAAAACTTTTGAGTGGAAATACTATCTCTTCAAACAAAGTGAAGGCACACTGATGTTTTCCAGCATTTTGCAATAACTACACCCTGCCTCTTATGTTTATAAACTCATGAAGTTATTCTTCAATGTGCCATCAGTTGTTTTTTCTTAAGAGTCAAAATGTCTTTGTTTCCACATATCCAAGAATATGCAGTAGTACAGAGTTGGTTTTAAAAATATTACACTTAAGCACTGTGGCTTAATTTTTAATTGACAACTTTTGGATAAGACATTTTGGAGTTTCTTAAAATTTGGCAAGAAAACAGTTCTTTTAGAAAATTGTTTCAGATTGAACATAATAGTGTATATTGGGTAAAAATACAGATTTAAAATCATTTCATCCTATCAGTCTTTTGAAAGAGATCAACTTAGGTAAAATGTAATCCTCTACTTTGGTACAGCTCTATTAAAAAGGAGACAGATTCTATAGATCAAAGTCACTGTTTCTCCTGCAGCATGATTTTGTCTGCCAAAAGAAAGCAGTTCTCCTTGGCCAAAATGCAAAATTATATTGCTAAAAGAAAAGTTAAAAGGGAAAGTTTGAAGATACAAATGATTTTATTTTGGCTCAAAAACTGAATTTGCTTAACACTGCTACATAAATTGGGTGAGGTTTCCTTCTGCCCATTTTTCTTGACCTAGATAAATACATTTTGAGAAACCAGGATCTAATAAATGTCAACCAACACTGAAACATAGCTGTGTGATTACAATAAAAGGTTAATGGTCTTCTAAAAATTGTTTATTAATAATTAGCTTTTATGGGTCATGAAATAATTAAGCAGGGAAGTAACATGCTGTTTTCAGATTGAAAAAACAGACTGAAGCTTAATATCTTAATAAGCCAGAGGGTCTCAATATATAAAACAATAATTAAAATGTTAATTTCTTGGTTTCTTCCCAGAATTATATTTTAATGACTTTGTAAGTACATTCCAAATATTCAGACTTATAAGAAAGGATTTTTACTTAACAGATAACTTAAAATTAATATCCCCTAATTCTGTGAATTGCAGAATAGTATCTTTCAATGGTTTTCTAAACGGATAAAGTACAATAGTTTTATGTTGCTTTGGTTTCTTTTAAATACCTGCTGTTTCTTTTGAGACCAAAAATTCCCAGCAAGGAAACAAGTCAGTCTGATTCTAGCATTTTATTTATTACCTTGTCTTAAAACACCATTATTGATTGGATAGCTCCTTTCAATATGTTTTAATAATCCTTGGTTAAATTTATGTATATCTAATGTAAATAGCTAAGTTACTAAGTATTTTAATGCAGGAGGAAGGAAAGGCATTTCTTTTTACGAATTAACTAAAATGGAAAAGTATGACTTTCAATAGAAGGAAGGATTCATTTAAAAATCTGAGGTATTTAAAGATCTGGTCCTTGTAGCTATCCCATCTTAACTATAATTGTTACATGTTGAATGGATATTAAGAATTACTCTCTGGGACACCTGGAATTGCCATTGCATCAAAATGAGACAGTGTTGAAAAGTAGAATTATTTTCTTGAATGAAAATATATTCAAGTTGATCTATACTCAAATATTTTAATACTTAAAAATTTGTTCTTTTTCCACATTTGTTTAAAACTGTTACAAATGTTAGTGTTTCCTTTTGGATTGTGCTTTTGTGTTTGTGTCATGAGTCAATTGAGAAAAGTAGTCAAATAATGTTAAAGTTGTTACCGCCACAGCATGAATGTACAATTGTATTAAATATAATCCACAGAAGTGTATTTGGATGTGTGCTGTATGTTAACTAGATTTGTTTAAAACTTTAGATTGTTACTTAGAAAGCAGCTATTTCTCTCCACTTTGCCAGTTTGGATTTGTTAATGTTTTCATTAATGTCCCTAATTTTTCGTACAAGCAACTTTGAAACCTTTCCTATATAAATACATCTTTCCTTTAAATTGCTCTACAAAAATTAGCATTATTTCCTTCTGTTGGATTTCCTAGAGAACAAAATCTCTCAAAAATAAGTACTTCCTTTTCTGAGCTAATCACCCAAGGTATCTGTATTTCTTTAGCTGTCATCGAGGGACCTGGTTAAAATATGGTGTGATCTGTTTTTCATTTCATTCGTGCAATATCTAAGCCCCATCGAGGGTAAAGAAGGTTTAGGCACAGGATACAGTGTAGACAAAACAGTCCCAGCATGTGAGTATGGAAATGTATAATATATTAAGATTGAAGAGTAATACATGAAACAAAAGATACTATTCTTAAAAGAGCTATTATTCTGTTACACATCATTTAAGGGCTTTTAAGAGAAACCTGCTTTAGAGGATAAGACCTCTGTGAATCCAGGTTGCTCTTTATAAAAGCATAGAGGCCAAGGATCTCTTAGTGGTAGAGACAGCCAGAGTCACTTAGGATGCCATTTTAGTATTCCATTTAATGGAACTTGAAAAAATAGAATATAACTTCGGTGTATTTAAGACACCCAAATAACCGTGGCCTGTATGTGTCAAAAAAGACTTAGGTAACCCCGGCAGAGACATGTATGAGTGCCAATCTGTGTTAGTTCCTCCTGACTGTCTGTTTTTCAGCACAGGGGGCAAGAGTCAGAACAGCAGTTTCAACTCCATCTAGACATGAATCCCTGCTTTCTGCATTTTTGGGGGTGGTCAGCTTACAAATAGATTCAACCTTGATGTCCGTTGGTAAATTTAGATCGGTGAGGAAAGCCTCATTACTGAGGTTCTTTTCAAATGTTCACATACCTGCGGTTCAGAAGGAAGGAAAGATAGGGAAAAAGCCGTGTTGACCTCTAGTTTCCCTTGTTCTAATATTTCATCAGTGACAAGTTTGAAGTTACTGAATAATTAGAATTCAAATGTAATTATGTGCCAAGACAAATACTATTGTTTGTGAAAAGATAATAATTACAATCTTCACCGGGGGTATTTTTAAATTTTATTTTGAAATAGTAATATATACCAGGGCAACAACAAAAAAATCAGATAATAGGTAACTGCAAATTCCAGTCTGCCCATCTGCGTATAACCTCAGAGGTGATCACTAGTTTCCTATGTATCCTTGCAGACTTGGGGCTTCCCAGGTGGCTCAGCGGTAAAGAACCTGTCTGCTAGTGCAAGAGACACAGGTTCCATCCCCCCCAGAGAAGGAAATAGCAACCCAACTCCAGTATTCTTGCCTGGGAAATCCCATGAACAGAGGAGCCTGGCTGTTACAGTCCATGGGGTTGAAAAAGAGTTGGACTTGATTTAGCAACTCAACATCCACACACAGTGTTTACTTACAGCATACGTTTCTTTTATACAAATGCTATCATACTGTACCCATCATTTCAAACTTTTTTTCTCATTTAATTACCTTGGGAAAATACCTTGCCAGTACATACATACACCTGTGTCATTCTTTGACTGCACAGTACTTCTTTGACTGCATACTTAGTCTTTCTTTGTATTCCTTGCCTAGGTAGCAAGCAATGCAGTGAGAAGTTTTGCTAGCAGAGGAAAAAATTCCTATGTGCCCCTTGAACTGTAACCAAAGAATAACTATATAATGTATTCCTAAGTATTTGAGATGAGCTGCACCTAAGGGAGAAAGAATGGAGAATTACTAATCTGGTCACCACAACTATAATTTCAGTTTCTGTCACCCAGCTGTTTGAGCCAGAAAATGATTTAAGCAATCTGCACTGACTAGATGATTTCTAAGATCCCTTTCAGCAACAAAATTCTGAGATTTGGAATTCCTGAGAAGTTGTAACATACTGTGTAATAGTTTACATATTAAAAACATCTCATTTGGTCTCAACCATGTAGGCAAGAAAGATTAAAATACTTTGCATTTAAAATAAAAGACACACTAAAAATTATGACCAGGAAAATAATTTTAAAGCATCCTAAAGGATTCATCTCTAGATATTACAATTTAATGTTGCAATAGGAACCACCTCAATTCTCTCAGCAAAGGAATATAATTAAATGGGAGCCAGCACCAGCCATCAACTATGTGCCTGCCCTTGAGCTATCCCCTTTATTTTTGTAGCAACCCTATAAAGTTCAAGTTTTACTTTAAAGATGAGGAAAGCGTCTTAAAGGATTATATAATTTGACTAAGGTCATCCAGTTTACTTTCCAAGTAAAGTGAATTAAAATGATTATTCATTAGGCAAATTGTAATCTCACATTTACTTCCTAGTGTTCTACATGATTCTGGACATAGGTATTTTGTTGATTCTCTTATTGGCTAACAAAAAGGGCGGGGGGATGGTTATTAAAGAGTGGACATAAATACTGTTCAAACTAAATCGTTTTTTTAATCTTCCTTCCTCAGGGAGAAGACGTCTTTGCTTATCCTAAGAAATAACCAAAGATCAAAATCTAGTAATTAGCTATAAAACAGTTTATTTTCTGACACACTAACTCTGTTGACCTGAGTAACTTCCATCTTTCTTCCCAAAGATGCCTAGGAAGTTTAGAATAATTTTCTTTGTATTTTTCCTTTCTTATTTCTCATGCTGCTGCTGCTGCTAAGTCGCTTCAGTTGTGTCCGACTCTGTGCGACCCCATAGACGGCAGCCCACTAGGTTCCTCTGTCCCTGGGATTCTCCAGGCAAGAACACTGGAGTGGGTTGCCATTTCCTTCTCCAATGCATGCAAGTGAAAAGTGAAAGTGAAGTCGCTCAGTCATGTCCAACTCTTAGCGACCCCATGGACTGCAGCCCACCAGGCTCCTCTGTCCATGGGATTTGCCAGGCAAGAGTACTGGAGTGGGCTGCCATATAATTTACTGTTTAGCTGGTGGTTCAGACAGTAAAGAATTGGCCTCCAATTCAGGAGACCTGGGTTCAATCCCTGGGTCTGGAAGATTCCCTGAAAAAGGGAATGGCTACTGCAGTAGTCTTGCCCAGAGAACTCCACAGACAGAGGAACCTGACAGACTATATAGCCCATGGGGTCACAGAGTCGGACACAACTGAGTGACTAACTTTCACTTTTTAAAGCTGAAATTAATCCATTCCAAATACAGGGTATGAGTGAATGTATAATTTTTATTAGAGAAAATTTTCTCCATACTTGAAATGCACTAAATCGATGTAATCAGATTGCTTTGTATCAGCACATTTGTGTTCAGTAAATATATGTGGTCTCTCTTCAGTGAGATTGCAATATAATTACTAGGTGCAAAACAAAGAATGGCATAGATCCACATACAAACGCTCATTGTCTTCAGTAATGACAACATTATTGAGATCTCTCATATATTCGTTCTTTTTAGTTTTGTTTTTCTTTTTTTTAATTAAAAAGGGGACAGGCAGAAAACATCTCATGGGGAAAACTTAAAGTTTAGCCATATGTATAAATTAAAACAGATTTGAGTATTCAAAAACTGAAAAAAAAGGGCAGGCATGACTTTTACTGGGTACCAAGAAAACCACGATCAGGACCACAATCAGATTAAACAGTTGCTTTGGACAAATCACAAAACTAAGCCCAAATTACTATTATGTAATCCAGGTGTTCTCGATCCTAATGACGCATCAAAAAAAAAAAACCCACAAATCTTTTAGATACCTATGCCAAACTCCCAAAGTACTGCTCTACAAAGATGAGGCCTATGTATCTGTATGTTATAAAAAGCTCAAAAGATTAATGTAGTACATATATTGTTGGTTGCCCACGTTTTTTTCCTTATCTAAACATATTCTAAAAATGACCCATTCTGCCCTCATAAATACCTCCTGTGTCTCAGAGAAAACAAATTCCACTTCCAGCTACAGTAGACCCAACTGACCTAAGAGTTATTCCATATCCTCTACCAGTGACTGGCCTGCGGGTGGACAGGTCTAAGCCACTTTAGATCAATGAGACCCAAGCATCTGGTGGCAAATTCTGGGAAAGCTTTTGCATGTAAGAGAGGGCCCCTGAAATCCTCCCCGATTCCTGCACTGCATGTAGATGAAGATGCACACAGTCCCAACTGCTACTGGCAAACATCCCGTGACCATGAGGGTAGCCAGCACTAGATGATGCCAATGCTGCAGTTGAAAACAGCGGGGAGAAAAAAAGCCCAGAGGTGACCCTCCTAGGAATCACTGGAATAGAAATACTGAAGCCTGTTTTATCAGCTAACTTCATGTATAATGATTCAATAGATTTTCTAATTGTTTAGGTCATTTTAAGTTGGATTTTTTAGTTATTTGCATCTGAAAACTAAAGGGTTATCCCACTGCAGCACCTTTTCAACCATGTGTGCTGTGCTTAGTCACTCAGCCGTGTCTAACTCTCTGTGACCCCATGGACTGTAGCCCGCCAGGCTCCTCTATCAGTGGAGGTTCTCCAGGCAAGAATACTGGAGTGGGTTGCCATGCCCTCCTCCAGGGGATCTTTCCAACCCAAGAATCAAACCCAGGTCTTCTGGATTTCAGGCAGATTCTTTACCATGTGAGCCAGCAGGGAAGCCCTAATAATCTGTATTAAGCAGAAACCACACAAACATGCCTTCATACTAAATCTGTAAATCCGAGATTGATTTATCTTTCCTATTGTAACAAAGATTAAATCTTTAAAAAACTAATTTACATCTTGTTACACTTTTCCAATATTTGGGCTGAACTGTATTTAAAAGTTGATGCTCACTGCATTCATTTCATTATTCATTCAAAGTTTTTGCTATAAGCTTTGTCTTGAATGTGCAAGACCATTCGCCGTGCATAGAAGTCCCTGTATTCCTCTGGTAATTCACCTAGTGTTTTTAAGGCTCTGTCCAAAATTTGTACAGCTCTTGATGCTGCTGTCAGATCTTTGTTTCCATAGGTATCCGTTTTATCATAGCATTCAGATGGAAGGTGCTTCCAAAAGACATTCACTCCCACTCCAAACTCTTCAGAAATTACATTATGGAACCATAAAGCTGAAGAAGTATTTTTAAAAAAAAGAGTTAAAAATAAAAGCTACAGTTAAAAAAAAAACAAAATGTCAGTGAAATATCACAAATTGCATATAGCCAATTCAAGAAATAAATCTTATAACTAGATCCCTTCGTTAGCACACTCCTAGCTTTTAACAGAATCATTTTAACTTTTATGAATTGCCAACCAATTTAAAGTGTCAATAGCACAACCCTACGTTTAAAACTTCTGAAAGTAGCAATTTTTCCTTTTAACTTGAAAGACACAATAAAGTTCTATTTTGTTTTTTAGTTCTGTAATTTGGGGCTGTGTTTTGTATTACTTGTTTACACTTCCTGAGTCACAAACCACATCAAAAGTGTTCATTTTTTATACACAGAACATTTCAATTATTTGAGGAGTATCTGACCTTTTCTGACTTAGTACAGTACTTTTGTTCTCAAAGACTTCCTGGTTAAGCTGCCTTTGGTTCTCTAACTTGCTTAAAATCTGCATTTATTGTAGCCTCCCCAGTTTTTATATTTCTAATGCAGTTACAATCATCCTATGTTAACGCTCCTTTATAATATATATATATAAAAGTAAAGCAAATATTTTGGTTGTGGAAAAGATAAGTAAACTTCGTATAGCTAATTAATATTTTACTTCCACTAAAAAGTTTACTTCTTTGTTTTCAATTGAGAATAAATATTTTCAAAGCATAGGTGCTAAAGAAACACTAAACCAATACTAAACAAAGATGAGATCCTAGTCACATCCAAAAAGTGTTTAATCTTGTGACAGAAAGGAAGATTTATAAGATGCTAAATTTTAGAAATAAACTCATTCTAAGAGTGCTCTAGAAAAAAAAAGCTTAAAATATTTTGATTTACAAAACTAGGTTCCAAACATGGTTTTAATCTTAACTACTCTTTCTTTCAGAACCTTTTTTCCCTTATTCAGTGTTAACAGGGAAAAAAAGCTAACCATTCTGTTAAATTTAAATCCAGAGATGGGACTTCTGCTCCTATTTCAAAATATCCGCAAACGTTCAGTGTTTTTTCTCTTTTAAAGTTGTATACAGAATAAGGCAGAACTGCATCACCCTTAACCATGCTCTCAAGATATAAAACCCCCAAATTTAAGTAACGGCAATGGATTTAAAACAGTGTGCCGTGACTGTTTTCAGTGAAGATTGAGAAGTCAAGGTATTAAACTTTTATACACAATTATGTAAAGTAAACTAAACAGGACAACACAAAGATTAACAAACTATGGTTCCCTGTCCTCAATGAATTTATAATCTAGTCCCAAGTAAGATCATATTATTATTAATACTTTTAACTAAATTTTATCACTCAAGAGGTATTATTATAAACATATTAACATATATGAAAAGTAAAACTATAAGCCAAATTTGTTAATGCACCCCTTAATATTTTGATTTTTATAATTTTCAGGTATTCAGTTTTGTATAATTACAGATGTTAACTGTATCACTGGTTACTAACAACTAATGCCTATATACTGTTCAAAGAAATTAAGTGACACTAATTCAGACTGTAGAAAAGTAGTGCACAATAGTGTACATCATAGGTACTGCATTATAACATTTGATATTTAATAAAATATCCTGTTTGGCTTTGAAATATATTTATAATTTCTTCATAATTACTTAAGTGACAGTTCTAAAACATGTAAATATTTTAGAAACGAAATTATTTTAAAAGTACCATGAGGTATAATTTTTTTGCAGATATATAAAGTATCTTGCTTAGTATCCTTTAATAAGAGAACTTAAGAGTATAATAATATATTTATAGGTTGTCTTTGAAAAACAAGACAATACTGTAAGAACCTGTCTTAGCATACTTTAAACAAACACACATTTGTATATAAAAATTCATCTTGTATAGGATAGGATACAGTTAACAAACTTTTGTATAAAAAAAAAAAATCACATAATGGTCAAGTGAGTATAAATAGTATAAAAAGCAAGTTACTGAAGTCTAGAAATCTTACCAGGAATGAATAACACATCTCCAGCTTTAAGGGAACATTCATACCTTCTAGCCTTGGAAAACAGTGGATATTTAGCTAAGTCTGGGTTATCTATGTTCAGTACTTCTGATTTAGAACCTAAAAAGTTACAAAACAGGATGATATAGATTGAACAGTTAGCATTTTTTTTAAATAACCACAAATATAAATTTGAAAATTTATTTTTTTTAACAACTACTTTACCGTATCACACTGTGAGAACAATTACTGTTCTCCTGAAGACAATTTTCAGTGACCTACCCTTTATTTATAACCACTGACATTCACATAACATAATCAAGATAATCTAAAAATTTCATTCTTCATATAACCTATCATCTCATGTATACACGTACACAATGAAGAACACAATACAAGACACGAATACAACACAAGAAGCATAATTAGGAAGAAGCCCTACAAAGTTTTTCTATGAGAATGAAGACATTAAAAAAAAAAACTTGAGAAATTTATTCTTTAAAAAAAATAGTACCTGATAAATATAAATATTGGGCATCTCGAGGACTAAACAGAACAACACGCTTTTTTCCTGTCACTTGTATTAAGAAGTTATCCATTACCTGAAGGCAAATAAGAACTTATGAAAAAGCATAAAATTCTAATATACAGAATCAATGATACTCCAGTTAACCATAAATCCTATCTTTTAATAAAGCTTGACTCAGATTACCTAAAAGTCTTATAGTAATATTCTAATAAACAGTGAAAACAGATGTGTTACACAACTGTGTCATTATTTCTCCAACACTGCCTTAAGATGGGAAGGACTGGCAGGCCATTAGAAAATCTGCTCAGAACAGTTTGCCTTTGCTTCATCATTATGACAGCAAGTGCAGCTGCATCTATTTGAGGCTCCCTTTGGTAAGTATGACCAACTCCCCGGGGGGCTCAGATGGTAAAGTGTCTGCCTACAATGTGGGAGATCTGGGTTCAATCCCTGTATCAGGAAGATCCCCTGGAGAAGGGAATGGCAAGCCACTCCAGTACCCTTGCCTGGAAAATCCCAGGGACAGAGGAGCCTGGTAGGCTACACAGTCCATGGGGTCACAAACAGTCAGACACAACTGAGCGACTTTACTTTCACTTTTCACTTTCCTTTGCTAAATATGGGTTTCCCAGATGGTACCAGTGGTAAAGAACCTGCCTGCCAGAACAGGACATGTAAGAAATGCTGGTTCTATCCGTGGGTCGGGAAGATCCCCTGGAGGAGGGCATGAAGCCCATTTTAGTGTTCTTGCCTGGAGAATCCCATAGCCAGAGGAGCCTGGAGGGCTACAGTCCATAGGGTCGCAAAGAGCTGGACCCAACTGAAGTGACTTAGCATGCACACGTGCACGTTGGTATCTATTTTACTTATCTATCAAGGAATACTGTAAGGCTAACATTAGATGATAGGATGAGAGCACTTAGAAAAACCAGGTGCTGAGGAAACACAAGGTAGTGCTGCAACCACTGACAGACTCTTACTAGATGACCAACCAGAATTTGGTTACAGGAAAATATACTGATTTCCAAATTATTTCAACAGGACCATACTTGGCAAATAATTTTGACAAACTTAGTAATAATGGAGCAATGTTGACTTTTATCGTGTTTGTAAGGGTACACTGCATTAGTACAAATTTTGAAAAATCCTAAAAGCAGAGCTACAAGGACTTCCCTGGCAATCCAGTTATCAAGACTACGTGCTTCCAATGCAGGGGGTGGGGGTTCAATCCCTGGTTGGGGAACTAAGATCCCAAATGCCTCACAGTGCAGCCAAAAATAGAAAAAGGAAAAGAAAAAAGGCAGAGCTACATTAATTCCCAGCTAAGGAATTAAAATATATACTAAGCAAGACATGTTCATGATTATTTACATATCACTTCAACCTAAGCATTTCTCCCTTAACAATGACTTCTGTAAGCTTTAACTACATAACTAGCATTCCTTTGACTTATTTTTAAGAAAAACTTCATATTTAAGAGAAAATGGATACTACACAACATTTGTGAATACAGTTAAAAGTATGAGTTATCATTTTCTCATTATACTATTCATGTAACTAAAACCTTAAACTGTGGTGTTGGAGACGACTCTTGAGAGGCCCTTGGACTGCAAGGAGATCCAACCAGTCCATTCTAAAGGAGATCAGTCCTGGGTGTTCACTGGAAGGACTGATGCTAAAGCTGAAACTCCAGTACTCTGGCCACCTCATGCGAAGAGTTGACTCATTGGAAAAGACCCTGATGCTGGGAGGGATTGGGGACAGGAGGAGAAGGGGACAACAGAGGATGAGATGGCTGGATGGCATCACCAAGTCGATGGACATGAGTTTGAGTAAACTCCGGGAGTTGGTGATGGACAGGGAGGCCTTGGCGTACTGCGATTCATGGGGTCGCAAAGAGTCAGACACGACTGAGCAACTGAACTGAACTGAAAACCTTAAAACATGTTAAGATCTTATATCTATCTCATTTAATTATACTATATCAAAATCCTCCCAAGAGGTCCTCAGCTATAAAACACTATAAAGTATACTTCTAAAACTTTATTATAAAGTTTTATATTTAGAACTTTTCAAAATATTCTATCTTTGGAAACCTATCAAGGGGTCACAGAGTCAGACACAACTGCGCAACTAATGTACACACAAGATATTGCTTTAAATTTTCTAAATTTCTCTACCCAACACCAAACTAAACACAAACCTAGACTTTTAATGTTATTTAGCTATTTATTTGCATGTGTTTGCACGTGCGTGTGCATGCTCAGTTGTGTCTGACTCTGTGACCCCACGGACTGTAGCCCACCAGCCTCCACTGCATATGGAATTTTCCAGGCAAGAATACTGGAGTGGGTTGCCATCTCCAACTCCAGGAGATCCTCCCAGGGATTGAGTCCACATCATTTGTGTCTCCTGCATTAGCAGGTGGATTTTTACCACTGCGACACCTGGGAAGCCCATGCATATGTTTAAGCAAATAAAATTGTAACACCATAGAATAAATGGTCAAGATCAATATCTGCACATCTTACTGCTCAATAAATACAGTAGACACTTGACATTCTCAAGGGATATATACCCTAAGACCTCCAGGCATCTCCAAATTTTTACAGTTGGAAACGGCTCTCCACAAACTTCTGCCTTTCTCCCAAACAACGGTTCCATCTAGACACATATATAACTTCAACTTTAACATTTTTTCCACTTTCAGTTTCCCCCACCTCATCTGGTGTCCATTTTCCACATGTTAAAAAAACAAAAAACACTTGAAAAAACTCAGTATATATATTTATAATGATGAACAGAGAAATGCAAATGTAAGAAACTAACTAGGCTCTGCTGCTGCTGCTAAGTTGCTTCAGTTGTGTCCGACTCTGTGTGACCCCATAGACGGCAGCCCACCAGGCTCCCCTGTCCCTGGGATTCTCCAGGCAAGAACACTGGAGTGGGGTGCCATTTCCTTCTCCAATGCATGAAAGTGAAAAGTGAAAGTGAAGTCACTCAGTCGTGTCCGACTCTTAGCGACCCCATGGACTGCAGCCCACCAGGCTCCTCCATCCATGGGATTTTCCAGGCAAGAGTACTGGAGTGGGGTGCCATTGCGTTCTCCAGACTAGGCTCTAGCATTAACTAAATAATTTACTCCCATACCATTGCCTGGCAGAGCACCTGTTTTTAAACCTCATGTTTCAGCAAATTACATGTCAGAGATCTTCAGGGTAGCCTCCCAAAAGTTAATACTGTGAATGTTCAGTCTATAAATTCTAAAGGCTACTGTAGTTTTAGATTTCTCATTTTATGTAGCATACATCATAGTGTGTCCAAAGTTGTAACCCTGGTGAGCTGATTCGAAAAACACTGGAAAAGAACTGCTCTTCTTTGAAGAATTTTGGAAACTTAATATCTCCTTCCAATAAAGGAAACTGCTTTCTGATATCTGCAACATCCTGCATTGAGAGAAATACAATGAGAATTTTATTCCACAGTATTGGAGTAATGCTTATTTTATCTAAGGCTGCCATCAGAGCCCATGATATCATGGAGGAATGGTGCAAAATTCTGCTCACTGTTTTAAAATACTAGGATGTGACCATAGCCAACACATGATCTTTTAAGTGAAAGAATGACAGACTGTAATAAGACATTCAATGATTTTACGATTGTTAACCTTTATATACTTCATTAATAGGAAAGTTCATCTTACTCTAAGCAAGAATCATACAACCTACTTAAATGCAAGAGTCATTAACTTGAATGTTAACTATGTAAAACCTGGGGCTTCTCCTAAGAGAGAAGACTAAAAGAAGGTAAAGAAATAACATGCCATAAAGAGAAAAGATAGAATCTGACTTGATCATTTTAGGGACTGCTCCTTAACTGTGTCCACATTAATTTGACCCTAAATACATATATATGAATTATCCAGGTTTTTTATATCATTTTAGATTATATTTTATTAACTGAATGGCCGTCTGCAAAATAAGTAGAATAGATTCCTTAATTGTGGAAAGATTAGATAACTTTTCACATTCAGAATTCTTACCTTTCTAGGGTCTTCTCCAAGTGATCGGAGGTAGTACTTCTCATCCTTAAACAAGCCAAAGAAAAACAACATCAGTATTCACTTAAAAATATCAGAAAGTAAAGACAAAAGGGAATAAATGTGAAAATCTAACCCAATTAAGTCATTTTCAAAAAAAGTTCCATTTTCTTCCCTTTCTACTAATGCTCTCTGGTGGCCATATGAAGAAATGTCTCTATACGTGCTTGTAACAATGACAGGATCCACAAAACATCAGGTAAAATAAATTCTTTATAAAGGCAACACATGCATATCACATCTAAAGCTTAATTTAGACTTTATACTCTAAATTATTTACAATCTTAATTAGCATCTTAAGACTTTACAGAAATCCCATTTTTATAACACATGATCTCAGAGTATCATTGAAGGCCAACAACAAACTTCATTAATATAATGCAAATATAGAAGATAATATAGAATACTTTATACTTTTAAAACTAATTTTTTAAAAAATCTGAAACATTGTATTTTATAAAGCTAAGCTTATCCTTAATCATAATTCTCAACCCAAATCATCAAGAGTCAGCTCAGGTATGAATTAGAACTATGTCAGCTTATAGTAATAAACTTAAGTTGATGCTTTAAAAAACTGTCAACTATAACTTTATTAAGCAGCTCTGCTGCTGCTGCTGCTAAGTCGCTTCAGTCGTGTCTGACTCTGTGTGACCCCATAGATGGCAGCCCACCAGGCTCCCCTGTCCCTGGGATTCTCTAGGCAAGAATACTGGAGTGGGTTGCCACTTCCTTCTCCATTATGTAGCTCTAATAGGGAATTATTTGAATTATGAAGTATACATCGCCTGTATTTTCTGTAATAACTAGTAAACTGAGCCACATCAGATCAAACACAGGGGCAACACAAGAATTCTGCCTTTTATACTTAAATTGACCATTATAGCACAAACTTCAAACTATATCTCATTTATCATAACAATATACATCTATGTTCATAGATTTTACTTAAATCCAAGATTTACTGATTTTAAATTTTAACTAGTACCATATCAGATAAGTTTCATAAATTTATTACTAGCTAAACAGGTTCAGGGCTTGCCTGGTGGCTCAGATGGCAAAGAATCTGCCTGCAATTTGGGATATCCACGTTCGATCCCTGGGTTGGGAAGATCCTCTGAAGAAGGGAATGGCAACCCACTCCAGTATTCTTGCTTGGAGAATTCCATGGACAGAGGCTAAGTCCATGGGGTTGCAAAGAGTGGGACAAGACTAAGTGACTAACACTTTCACTTTCACAGGTTTCAAAGTCTGTTCTTCAAAATTCTAAGAATTTTCTACCAGTTCTAATGTTTCAGGATTTAAAATATATATTTATGTGGCAGATACAGAGATGCACCACACAACCCTCTTCAAGAAAAGATTCATTAATTGCAAGGAGTGTGATAAACTTACAGCTGCCAGCTGTTAACTCCTTCAGGTCTACCTCACCCTTTGAACTGTCGTGCTCTTTCTAGGATAGCCTAAACCAATGACTAAGCAAGATGGTAAAAGGCCTAGACACTGCCACCCTGGACAGGATTCCTCTAGGAAGTAGTCTTTGCTCAGGAGTTCCACATGGAGCTGGCAGAGAGTTGGTCAGCTCTGGATCATTGCCTGATGGCACCCTTTACCCAAATCTTCTCCTTTTCTTTCACAGGTATTTTCCCCAATAAGTCTTTTGTAGTCCTAATTTCATCACAGAATGTGTTTCCCAGAGAACTTAACTGACAGTCCAATTCATCTTACACATCACCCTAACTTTTAGACTTTACCATTACCTTGTCCCTATTTCCTTTATTTCACTTGACATTTCATGGCTATTTAAATCTGTGCCACTCATTACCCTTGGACAGGAAAGTACCAAAGTGCAGCTGAACATACATGTTAAAGCATGACTGTAAAGCTAAAACACATTTTTCAGATATAGCTAATGGAATCAGTTTTGCAGATATTCTAGTCATACAATTAGAATCAGACATCTGGGATTTCTGTAGGGATAAAACATCATGTGATGAAAGAACAGAGAAAATGTAATACCTTTTACCACCAAACTGACCATCACCCAGCTGGCTCAGATGCAGACAACAGCTTTCTTCAAAGCTTATAAAGCAGTTTATTTTTCAAATGTGCTTTTGAGATAACACAACAAACTTTTTTTTTAATGTATTTATAAAAGCCTCAATGTCTCATCTCAAGATATTTAAATTCTATTTTGCATTATTTTAAGCTGGATTATTATGTAAATAAGTAGAATTCTTCTGCATATAATCCTGAACAAATGTTATAGCAAATACACACAACAGAAATCACATTAATAACAATAAAAAAATATAGAAATAGTCTTTTGTCTTTGTTAACAGAGTTAACAAAGTTCTCCTTTTTATCATCTGAACTTGGCATATCAGACCAAAGCATTTTCAGAGGAAATAGTATTAATAACTAACATTTAGTAAGTGATTCCTACCTGTCAGGCACTGTGCTGAGTACAGATTTTATAGTTAACTGTCACAAAAAACTTATGAAATAAGTACTATTACTGTTCCTATTTTACAGATGAGAATACCAAAGCACAGAAAGGTAATGAGGACAAGGTTTGAGATCTAATAAATAGCACAGCTAGGATATATGGAAAGCTATAGTTCTCATATATCTAACATTCTTTTATAAGAAAATAATTTAGTGATTACATATTAATGTTTTCTTAAGAAATTGTGTTAAAAACAATTACCTCTGAAATAAAGAATTCTGTATGCTTTTCTTCAGCTGCCCTTTGTACCAACTTGTCAAAAGGTAAAGTTCTGAAATAAACACAAAAGAATCCTTGGACTTAGTAAAAATAAACTAGTAATACTCTAGCCACTATACACACACATACTGTTTGCTGGAGTTTGATATAATCTTCTGTTTTACAACACAGTATCCATAATTTTTACTATAACCTATTATGTAGAATTCTAAGCTTTCAAACTTCACTTAGAGTTGAGCTTATTTGACTTAGGTTGTCTGAAATTTTGCTTTCAAAAATTAAAGATTTTTAGATCTACAGTACAGATGGATCCTTCTCATATGTCAATAGACTCCTATTCCAAGTTTTTGTTAGAAAAATGTTTCTGGTTTTATGGTATATATGGAAATATACAAACTTGCAAGCTTTTAGTGCTACTAATTTTCAAGTTTCGTGGCAAAACAAGTCTCGAGATGAACAAGGCAAACTACTAGTGCTACTGTAGAAGAGAAAACAAGCAAATGGCCCATGAAGACAAAGCCCCTCCCCTTCTCACCAACCTACCTGCCTGCCTTCTGGCACGACCAAACAAAACTGCTCTCACCCTTCTACACCACAGTCTATCATTTCGGGCTTCTGAGTAATAGCTCAAGGATTCCAGTGAAATGATCAAATTTTATTCTTAAATATTTCTGCCCAAAGGCCCATCTCCTTCCATCCTGGTAAACAGGATTGAACACTGCAGAAGCAAGGTTTGTTTCCTTTACCTCACTCTTTTGAGTCTGAGGGTTACCTTTTCTGAGTCATATCCTATCTGTTCAATCTTCTAGAATCAAAAGTACTACCCCCTACCTGAAGATGATACCTTATCAGAAACATCAAACAGACAATGACATCATCAAAGGCATCTGGGTCACTACACTCTAGCCTCCACACCTCTCATTAGGAGTTGTAATCTTTCTCTCTTACTAACAAATATTTCTCCACTTGAACTCTGTAACAGGGAGGTAAGATTTCCTTGTAAGAAGATGTCCATGCAATGCTTTCCAAGAAACATAGTGGGTTAACATAAATGTGGAATGTCAGCTATTAGAACAGATAACACTGTTTACTGAAAAGACAAAGACCCTCTGGGAATTTCCTGGAGGTCTAGTGGTTAAGACTGTGCTCCCAATGCAGGGGGCATAGGTCTGATCCTTGGTCAGGGAACTAAGATTCCACACGCCACGCATCTCGGCAAAGTGAAAGTGAAAGTTGCTCAGTCGTGTCCAACTCTTTGTGACTCCATGGACTATATATAGCCCATGGAATTCTCCAGGCCAGAATACTAGAGTGGGTAGGCTTTCCCTTCTCCAGGGGATCTTCCTAACCCAGGGACTGAACCCATGTCTCCCGCATTGCAGGCAGATTCTTTACCAGGTGAGCCACAAGGGAAGCAAATCTCAGCAAAAAAACAATTATTTATTATGTCTCGACTAGAAGGATGGTGACTGAACTCTTAATTGTTGGGAAGCAGAGGATGTGGCTTCCCTGTGTGCAGTATAACTCAGTAACTGAGCACGTCCCTTGGAGAAACTGAGAAACTAAGGTCATAGTCATCTTATGCTACAGGTTTCTGTGGACTATGTAGCTTAACTAAACTAGGGTATCTCTGTATCTACCTCTAGTCTTGTTCCCTTACAAGGAAGTTATCACTTAGTGAGCCAAAAATGGCTTTTGGATTGGTATAAGGACTCTACTGATACTATCCTGCTAGGATGCTGTTTCCTGCCTTGTACCCCTTTGCAAAGCGAAGCGAATCTGATGCCAGATTCTGGACTAGCAGGTGTCAATCTGAATTTGAGGACACTACTGATAATTATGTACAGTGGACACTGCAGGAGAGAAGAAAGAAGGCTGTCATCTACTCAGACCAATCAACTACTATAGTTTCTGGCTAATAATATCAACAAATTTATTTGTTCAATGTTTTCCATCTCTGATCTCACTGTACACCCTTCATTTCTACCAAAGCACCTTTTGAAGAGTTTGGAAATAATACAGAAGCCTCTACAGGCCAGAGCTACCTCTGTAATTGGTGCAGTTGCTAAGGTCTTAGAGAGAACCTAAGACCTTTACAAGAACAGGCCAGGTAGAGTAGTTCAGTCCAAAGCAGAACTTGGGTGGCCTCAGCAACCTTCTCCTTTAGTAGTACCATCCAAGCTTCTACAGAAGCGAAGCTGAGAGAGGGGGGCAACAGGCATATCAACTGGGAAGTTCCTTGGCCTTCAGGTCTCATCTATCCTACGCGTGTTTCAGTAAGAAGAGCACCTACTATACGACGCTCCACTTGTTTGGACTGACGTAGACCAGCAAGTGAGGTAGTATCCAAGAGGGATTAGAACTGTTAGGACTCTGTGGAGTCAGGCAAATTTGGGAATAAGTCTTGGTTCCATCATTTCAAGCTATATTTACAATCTTAAGTAAATTTTTTAACATTTTTAAGCTTCCGTTTTCTCATCTGTATAAGTATCAGTTAAAAAATCTACCTCATAGACATTTAAATGAGTAATACAATCTAGGATGCACAGTACCTGATATATAAGAAATGTTCGATAAAAGATAGATGGTGGGGTTAACAATAAAGGTAACATAGCAGCAAGCAGTTAACAACATTCAGAAAAAGAAAAAAAAAATCCTTACTGTTCTGTTCCCCATTTTGGAAAGGTTTCTTTCCAAGATCAGGAATGAGGAAAGTGTAACAAACAATAAGAGCAGGATGGCAGGAGTTAGATGATGTGGATGTGATAGGCAGAAGCAGCAAAGCAAAGCTCATGTTAAGACTCAGACTTGAAAAAAAAAACCTATGGACAGAATACCAACAGTATCCTTTCAAGGCTCTTCATTTTTATGTATATGGATTCTGGAAGAACAGTAAGAGCTACCATGAGGAAAGAAGTAAAAGCCAAGACTTGGGAACATATTTATCTTCAAGTGTTTGAAAATCAGAAATGAAACCTTAATCTAAAGTGTTAATACTGAGATATGTGCGTAGGTTCTCTTACTTTCCAGCCTCTCTCTGTGGCCTAGATGCCTCCCTTCTTTCCTGTTCCCCAATAACTGAGAAAATGACTGACTACATCTGTTTTCCTTCTGTCTCTAAGCAAATAACCTTGCAACTCTTTAGCAGCTCTAGTGAAAGGCTTAGAGGACCTGGAATAGGAACTATTACATAATATATGTGCTTCAAAAACATGTTTTGAAAAGTTTATAGGACATGACATAACATTAAGGCAATTCAAGACAAAGTTTCAATACCCATTTGTTACAGCACTGGGCCTCCCTGGAAAATAAACATCATTAACTGCAGGCTGAGAAACACCCATCATTCCAGCACTTTCTTCCACTTTCTTGTTTAATAAAAAATGAAAAGTTCTTACACTTGGAAAAATTTATGGCAATTAAATTCAATTCATGGCCTATTAAAAACCAAAACTGTAACAGCAAATATTCAAAGAATCAAATACCAAGAAACGGTTTGGCAAGCTACTATACGAACTTGGAAAACTCTAATGAGAAAAGTATGACCCTGGACACTGGAAGCTCTGTTTAGCTCATCTCTAAACTCTGGAAGGAACAGTGAGAGCCACCTTTCTTTAAAAAATCAGTCTTTTGTGAACATGGTTTTTCAACAGACTGGATTTTCTGGAAACTACACGTGCTCAGAATTTGAAAATCGTTTTTAAATTTAACATTTTTAGTAAAACTCAAGGGAATAAACTCATGGGAATAAACAGCATAGTAAAACTATAAGATTATAGCATTTAAAGCTTTCAAGTTCAGACATACCACAGCTTTCAACTATCTTTTACTTTTAAGACATTCCAAAACATAAATCGACAACCATGAGGGAAATTTAACATATTTAAGATTATTTTGTCAAAAAAGAAAATTAAGTCATATTTATCCAAGTTGACAAAAGATTATACCAAACATAACAACCACCTGTCTTATATTTCTGGAGAGGGCAGAAAAAAAAAACACAGGAGCTTATACTTAACTAAAAACAATCTGGAAGTAGAAAATCTTCCAAAAATAGGGCAAAGGAAAAGTTTAGAATTTACAACTCTAGATAACAATTACTGATGTGGGAAGACCAACTAATCAATGAAGCACTAAATGAATACTGCACATCCAGCTTTAGATGTAATCTAACTCTAGTTACAGAAATTCTCTGCTCTTTCCATAACTCCAGAGGGTATTGGGTATACACTCTATTTTTAAAATAGTCTTTGGAAATGTCTTTGTATAATTATGTAAGCTGAGAATTCTTGTCTTTTAAAAGCCATTCTTTAAAAATTAGTAAGCTATTCTATAATTATACCAAACAAGCCAAGAGAGAAAATGCCATATGGTCTTTGTATAATAATGCAAAAATATTTTACAGGTTTAAAAAAAGTTATGTGTATCCCCAGAGTAAACCTCAGAAGAAAATACCTATATACAAAGTTTTTACTAATGAAGTCCATCTGGGCAACTGCAGCAACATGAATTTTCACCTCTTTCCTCCCTCCGACTTGGCTGAGGTAATCCACTGTCCATTTGCTTGTACATGCTCCCAAATCAATTCCTTCCAACACTAGAGGTTTTCTCTGTGTGGGAAAAATCAACAAAAATTAGGGAAAACCAACAATATATCAGGAGTTATATTGGGTAATAAAGGGATAAAAACAAATAAAAAATGACTACTGATCCCAAGATGCTCAAAATCAGATCTTCTGACAATTCATGCTGTAACTAAAGCAGGAAGAGGAAACTATGTAATATACTTAGAACAAAATTTTAGCATTAGGAAAACAAAACAAAACCAAACAGCAATACTATCATAAGCTTAGAAACAAGATAAGTCTGAATATTATTTAAAGCATTTTTATGAGTGTTATATATAACAAAAAATACAACTGATTAAAATTTGTACTTTATAGTCAAATATTGTTTGCAACTTTTTATTTTGATAACCATTCTAAACTTATGGAAAAGTTACAAGAACATTACAAAGAACTCCCATATACCATTTACTCTGAGTCACGAGTTGCTAATTTAACACTTTGCCCCACTTATTTTACCATCTGCTCTCACTCTTGCAATGTGTGTATGGAGACATATTAAAAATAATTTAATTTTTTCTAAACTATTTCAGAGTAGTTTTCCAAACTGTCTCTATCATGCTCCTTTATCTCTAAAACTTGAGCATATTTTCTGAGAACAAAGATATTCTTTTGTATAACCACAGAATAATTATCAAAATTATATTTAACAGCTATAATACTTTTATCTAATCCAGCTTGTATCCAAATTTTGCTAATTGTCTCTGTATTTTTTCCCAACTTCTGAGATACCACACTGCATTTAATTCCTGCTGCTAAGTCGCTTCAGTCATGTGCGACTCTGTGCAACCCCATAGATGACAGCCCACCAGGCTCCCCGGTCCCTGGGATTCTCCAGGCAAGAACACTGGAGTGAGTTGCCATTTCCTTCTTCAATGCATGAAAGTGAAAGTGAAGGCGCTCAGTCATGTCCGACTCTGTGCGACCCCATGGACTGCAGCCTACCAGGCTCCCCCACCCATGGGATTTTCCAGGCAAGAGTACTGGAGTGGGGTGCCATTGCCTTCTCCGACACCTCTTTTAATCTGGAACAGTTCCTCAGACTCCTTCTTCTATGACCTGGACATTTTTTGAAGAGCACAGGCTAGTTATCTTACAGAATGTCCTTCAATAGGAATTTACATGATGCTTCTCCATGATTAGATTCAGCTTATGCGTTTCTGCAAAGAATGTACCACTCAGTATTGCTGAGTGCAAAAACTGTGATTAAAAAAAAATCACCTTCTACACGTACTAGTTAGTATTCTAATGTAAGAATTAGCTCTAACTTCTCCATTCATTCTTTTTTTTTTTCCATTGAGTTATAATCTACTGATATAATTTTGAAGCTCAAGTTATCCCAGAGTTGGCCAGTAAGAATACCTTCAAGCTGACTCTTATGACTTTCTGCCTGAGCACGTCTTACTTTATGGCAAAATAACATAATCCAGTATTCTTTTGCCTCTCTGTCCCAGCCCTATAGTTATTTCTTCAAGTAGCTCTGGTTTCTTCTAGTGGGGAATGCTGTTTAGAAACAATGATCTGGGTGCTAAATGTGTTCATGACTATTGATGTGTCATTACATATAGCCCTTCTCAGGGATCGGAGCTAGGAAACACATGAAGGTGTGTATATACTCACTCCCTCCACCCCCCCCAATATACACGCCCCCACACACACTACATATGCATATGGTTGTATTTCTCTCTCTCAATATGTACTAGACACACACACACACACACACACAGTCTTAATGGATATATGATGACTCATGATACTTCCAATATGGTTACCTAATTCCAAACTTATACCACAACATTTATTTCAAAATTTCTTGTTCATATATTTGTAAACTACCTGCTGTCTTCCTGAGAAACCTGGTTCCAATCATCCTCAATGTTTAATCAGTTGCACAATCCCAGAATTCACACTAAGTACCTCTACAATTGCTAAGTTATACCACTGTAAAAAAGTATACAAACTAGAATTCAGCATTGTTTATAGTTCTTTTTGTTTTTAGACTGCCATAGAATCAAAGTATGGGCTTCCCTGGTGGCTCAGATGGTAAAGTGTCTACCTGCAATGCAAGAGACCCATGTTTGATCCCTGGGTCAGGAAGATACCCTGGAGAAGGAAATGGCAATGCACTTCAGTATTCTTGCCTGGGAAATTCCAAAGAAGAGCCTGGCAGGCTCCAGTCCCTGGGGTTGCAGAGTTGGACATGACTGAGCAACTAACACATTCCAAATTCATAATCGAAGTACTGTGTTCAAAAGTGACTTAGGTTACTTCTCCTCTCTCCCTTAATTAGGTTCACTTGTTATTTTTATATTCTATACTAGAGTTTGGCTTTTTTTTAAATTATTCCTTATCCATGTTAATTTTTTTATTACTATTATTTCAGAATATAAAACATTAACGTGATCTCCAAAGTCAAAATTATATAAAAAAGGTCACTGCATCTATACTCACCCATGTTGTAATCACTCAACCCCTGTAGATAATCAATCTCATTAATGTCTGGCTTACCATCCCCATGTTTCTTTTTTGCAAAGTGATCAAAAACCATATAAATATCCTTACTTTTTTATACAAAATTATCTTATTTATACATTGTCTTTTGTAATTTTTTAATTTAAAATTATATCCTGAAAATCACTGCTATCAGTTCAGATTTTCTCTCATTGTTCTTTTACAACTTAGCACACTATAGTGTAAATGGAAAATTTAATCTGTCTCCTATAGTAGGTTTTTTAGGTTATTTGTAATCATTCTCAAACATAATAAATACTAGATATTTTCATTCTG
Organism: Bubalus bubalis; assembly: GCF_019923935.1. NCBI lineage: Eukaryota > Metazoa > Chordata > Mammalia > Artiodactyla > Bovidae > Bubalus > Bubalus bubalis. The sequence continues at coordinate 140,654,476 of NC_059158.1, forward strand.
TTGAAGTACATCCCCAGAGTAAACTCCTGAAGAGGAACTCAGTTCAGTTCAGTTCAGTCGCTCAGTCATGTCCAACTCTTCTCGACCCCATGAATCACAGCACGCCAGGCCTCCCTGTCCATCACCAACTCCCGGAGTTCACTCAGACTCACGTCCATCGAGTCAGTGATGCCATCCAGCCATCTCATCCTCTGTCGTCCCCTTCTCCTCCTGCCCCCAATCCCTCCCAGCATCAGAGTCTTTGCCAATGAGTCAACTCTTCGCATAAGGTGGCCAAAATACCGGAGTTTCAGCTTCAGCATCATTCCCTCCGAAGAAATCCCAGGGCTGATCTCCTTCAGAATGGACTGGCTGATCTCCTTGCAGTCCAAGGGACTCTCAAGAGTCTTCTCCAACACCACAGTTCAAAAAGTAAACACATCAACAACTTTGTTAGATATGCCAAATTCCCCTCCATTAGGCTTGTACTGCTGCTACTGCTGCTAAGTCCCTTCAGTCGTGTCCGACTCTGTGCGACCTCATAGACGGCAGCCCATCAGGCTCCACCACCCCTGGGATTCTCCAGGCAAGAACACTGGAGTGGGTTGCCATTTCCTTCTCCAATGCATGAAAGGACTTGGCATAAAATGTGAGTGCCAGTTTCCTCACAGACTCACAAAGAGTGTATTATTAAAGCCTTTTGATTTTTGCCAATATGATACATAAATGGTATCTATTTTTTAAATTCTTTTATGAGTAAAGCTCAATGTCTTTTCATGTGTTTAGAGGCCATTTTTATCTTTCTGTCAACTGTTCACTTTTTAATCAGATTTTTGCCTGCTTCCTCATTAATTTTTAAAAGTTCTTTACATACATGTGCTTTCGCTGACATTTAATGAAATATATACTGTAATATTTTCCTCCCAGTTTGAATTTGATGTACTCAAATTTTAATCTTTTCTTTTACTACACTTAAGTCATAAGGAAACCCTTCCATAGACCTAGATTACAAAGAAATTTATCCATGCTTTCCTCTAGTACTTATGTAATTTCTTTTTTTATTTAGATCTCTGACCCTTTTGGAGATTACTTTTGTGTATGGTGTCAGATATAAATCTAATTTTATCATCTTATAAATGACTGTGACTATCCAGTCGTCCAAGCACCATTTATTTAAAAGTTCATCTTTGCCCTAGTGATTTAATGTCATGTTCATCACACGCTAAATTTCTATATGAATGGAAATTTATCCAGACTCTGGAGATACATATATAAAGTCACTCAGACTTTCTTCTCTATTCATCTGGTCTGTCTATCCATGCAACTGTACCACACTGTTGGTTATTAAAACATTTTTAAAAATCTGATAGGCCTATATCCCTTAACAGCTTTTCTTAGGAGTTTCTTCATTAGAAAAGTCTTGTTTTGCAAATTAGTTATTGATTTCTAGTTTTATTACACCATGATCAGTGTTATTTGCAATTTTCCACTTTACAATGTTTAGTGATGCTTTCTTTGTAACAGTATGTCTTGTCTAGGAAGGCTAAATTACAAAACACTTTTTGCTAGCCATCTTACAAAGTATTTCCACATTCATATATTATTTGATGGTCACAATTCTGTCCTGAAGGTATCTATGCACTAATGTGTTCCGTGGTGGGGAAGGACAACCACCCATCGAGCCTGCTGCTGCTGCAGACTTGAATCCTCCCCGTAGGTTTCTAATTCCTAAAAGAAAACTTCATCCCTGACTTTTGTAACACTCAGAACTGTAGCTCTATAACCATCCTCAGAGATATAAATATCAAGTAAAATTACTGGGGGAGGGGGTTCTTTATCATGAGCAGGCTAATTGTAATCTTATGGTTTTTGTTTTTTTTTTTAATATCTGTTCGTCTCTTTATTCTCAGTTTTTCTGACGCCTAGATTCCTTTGCAAAAGCCCTGCAAGTAAAAACAGTTTCTCCCCCATTAACATTTTTCTGAGTTTTGTTTTAAAGAACTAAGGTTCGAATTACAGATACCAAAGAATCGAACGTCTGATCTACAACCCATGTTAGTTAGAATCCAGTGGAAGTTTCTCGTGGGATTTCCATTGCTTCCCTTTTTGGATCAGTGCAGTGAAAAACTGCTCCTTCAAATCCAGTAATTCGTGAAGAATAAAAGGCGCCATTCAAGTTACTGGGGGGTGGGGGTCGGAGATGGGGCGCGAAACTGCCCCTAGACTGTAAGAAAATCGACGAAAGACTTGAAGACCTGGGGGAGGCGGGGGAGGGGAGTGGGAGGCGGGTGAGTATTTCCTAGGGTGCCATGGTAATGGTATTAGACTCCTTGATCGAACTCCCGCAAGGCAGCTAACTGGGCTTATTAGGTAAAATATTTCTCGTAGTCAGCCCTCTGACGTCCAACTGCTTCCCAGAAACGTGGAACGGTACTCGCCGAAAAATTTAATAGGTGAGACCGTCAACATCCCCCACGTGCTCCCTTGGCCGCAGGGCCAACCAGCCACTTTCAACTGACAACCTTCTCGCCACAACCTGGATCCAAAGAAACCAGTTCGGAGCCGCTCGAGTGGTAGGTACGGGTATCCACCGACATCCCATGGTTCCGCCCCGCGAGAGGGCCTCACCTGCGGATACAGGTGCTCTATGAACTGCTCCTGCGAAACGCCCTCGAATCGGGGTACTGGGAAGCGGTGCCCAGCCATGGTTGTTCACGCCAATCCTCTTCCAAGTCCTGGGACCCTCTGCACTAACACGTTCCTCAGCGCGCGATCCGCCCGGAAACAGGACCCGGAGAGAACAGGTCCGGGAGGCAGGCTGAGTCGCGAGAACTGCCAGTTCCTAGTATGGGGCTCGGGGCCAACAGGCGTATGATAGAGAGCAGAGAAGGGGCGAATTCACTAGAGGTGGCAGCAACAGGCCAACTCGACTCTCCAGTCTCTTTCTCCGAACCTCGCTGAGGTGGTTTCACACCGACTTACTTTCCATGATGCACAGGCAAGCACAAAGGTCACAAAAATGGCGCTGGCCGCCCGTCTTTTACCGCGCTTGCTACTTTCTCGGCCTCTACCGGGCTGGGTCGCCCGGCTCCGGAGTCTCAGTTCGGCCGAGGTGAAGCGCCCATTGTCTGGACTTTGCTACTTCTGCCGCCGCCGCCTCGGCTCGGGAGCAGCCCCATTTCCTCGAGTCTCTTGGGCCTCCGCGGCCTTGGCCCTGTCTGCTCGGGGTCCTCAGCGTCCCTTGCTCAGCCCCCTGGAAGTCGCCTCAACCCTCCCCACTTTCCCTTCTTGCCCCCGGCGAACCTACAGCACCGAGGAGCAACCCCAGCAGCGTCAGAAAACCAAAATGATCATTCTGGGGTTCTCCAACCCCATCAACTGGGTTCGGACTCGAATTTACTCCTTCCTTATCTGGGCCTATTTCGACCAAGAGTTCAGCATCACAGAGTTCTCAGAAGGAGCGAAGCAGGTTGGTTTATTTCTCTAGGAGTAACCTATCCACCTCTCATGAATTCAGCAGTTAAGATACGCAAAAGTGTTTAGCGATGAGGTTTCAACTGGGTCTCAAATGATCAAATGTGGGTAGTGACTCAAATACAGAGCTCTCTGGCCACTTGCTGTAAATTAAGCTGCTGCTTCTGTTTGCACTGTCTCCGAGGAATAGGGGATTGATGGAGACACCAATTTGAAGTCCCTTAATTACTTTTTCTGTCCTCTGCAGGTTTTGAATCAGATAGAAATGGATTCAAAGCCTATTTCGGTCACTGAAAAGCTCCATGGCTTTATTTCTTCTGAAATGTGATTTTTTCTGAATGAAAAAAGAATGAAAAAGCCAATACTGATTATATGCTGGCACTGATATATTTACTTCTAGTTTTTTCAGTTTATTTCTATAAACACAGCCATTTATACTTATTTATGTGATCTGTCAGTTATAAATTGAATGTTTTCAATTTTATATAATCAGTGTCAATATTAACTCGTGCTTTTTGCTTCCCTGAGTCAATTCTTGACTAATCTGTGTTTTTACAAAAAAATTTAAAAGCAAAGAGCAAGCATAGTTAATAGCATTATAAGGGATAAATCTCAGTTCCTGTCAGTTCTCAAAATGTTTTGTTTGTGCAGAGGTAAATGAGCATGGTGCTACTGTCCTTCAGGATTCCTGCAGATGACTTGTGAGCTTGTCTACCTCCTGCTCATTTATGTGTCAATAAGGAATGGAAGTCATCCTCCCATGGACAGGACAGGAATCAAGCCTAACTCTCTACTTCCTTTGACCACAAAGGAGCATGGAACACTTTTTAGTCACTCTTTGATCCTAAAGGTCCTCCAGCTGTGAGCTATTTTAGCCCCCATCCTTGCTATAAAGTAGTATTTGCACCCATTCATCAGCCAGTCTGTATGCAGTCTTGCCTCATCTAAGTCAATTTTTGTGCATTTAGCCATTCTGATTTCCAAAAAGAATGTTAGGTCATCCATGGCAAATATTTAGAGATTCCATTAAACCAGTGGTTGCTTAACATGACCTTTCAGATCAAGCAAACCAGTTTTTTTAACACCTAGAGTTTAAAACGACATGGCTGAAAAGTCTTCCTACCTAGATCTCATAAGGCAACTCTTCCTTCTTTTGCATAGATGTAATTCTAGGGCTTGGGAATAATCTGGTGCATAAACATTGGCTAGATTATCTACTCTCATGGGCTCAACTTGCCCTTTAAACTAACCTCCCAACTATAGAATATTATCTTGGGATGTGAATATCAAGCTGTCAGTTAGATCATGCTGCTGCTGCTGCTGCTAAGTTGCTTCAGTTGTGTCCAACTCTGTGCAATCCCAGAGACGGCAGCCCACCAGGCTCCCCCGTCCCTGGGATTCTCCAGGCAAGAACACTGGAGTGGGTTGCCATTTCCTTCTCCAATGCATGAAAGTAAAAAGTGAAAGTGAAGTCGCTCAGTCATGTCCAACTCCTAGCGACCCCATGGACTGCAGGCTCCTCCGTCCATGGGATTTTCCAGGCAAGAGTACTGGAGTGGGGTGCCATTGCCTTCTGTGATTCATTAACATTTTTCTTTTTCAGTCATGGAACATGAAAGACACCTTCATGCTCATTATTCTAGTCTAATTCCCTTTTACAGATGATAAAAATCAAGTCTAGAAAGGTCAAATGATTAACTCAAGAATGTATAGCTAGCAACTGCTGAGGTGCATTGTTCTGTGACTCATTCTACAAGCATTCTTCGTTCTCCAGAGTTACTAGAAATTGACATAGTTAAGTATAACCTAGGCAAGCTTTTTAAAAACATTTTATAATTTAAATTTTTTTTCTCAAAGTATAATTGTAATGTTACAGATATACAATGTTACAGATATACAATGTAGTGATTCACAGGTTTTAAAGATTACACTCCATTTATAGTTAAAAATATTGGCTATATTCCCTGTGTTATACAGTATAGCCTGTAGCTTATTTTAAACCAATCTAGGCAAGCTTTTATTCATCATGTGAGCCAGAGGAATAGATGGTCCAATGATAGACAGTCCTTGCTGCTACTGCTGCTGCTAAGTCACTTCAGTCGTGTCCGACTCTGTGTGACCCCATAGACGGCAGCCCACCAGGCTCTGCCATCCCTGGGATTCTCCAGGCAAGAACACTGGAGTGGGTTGCCATTTCCTTCTCCAATGCGTGGAAGTGAGAAGGGAAAGTGAAGTCGCTCAGTCGTATCCGACTCTTTGTGACCCCATGGACTACAGCCCACCAGGCTCCTCCATCCATGGGATTTGCCAGGCAAGAGTACTGGAGTGGGGTGCCATCACCTTCTCCTTAAACAGCTTTATTAGCCCCACAAACTTTACTTCCATTGATAAGTACATATGATATTATCCCTGTTACTGCCATCAAACCACATTAACCATTTACTGTTTGTTTTGCAATATCTTTTACATATTTTGGCCTTTTCTATGAAGGAAAAAGCTATTTCCCAGAAGCCTGTTTAGGTTGCATGTCTGCATGCTAAGTCACCGGTCATGTGCAACTCTTTGCGACCCATGAACTGTAACTCACCAGGCTTCTCTGTCCATGGGGATTGTACAGGCAAGATTACTGGAGTGGGTTGCCATGCCCTACTCCAGGAATCTTCCCAACCCAGGGATCAAATCCATACCTCTTATGGCTCCTGCATTACAGGTGGATTCTTTACCACTAAGCCAGCAGGGAAGTCCCTTGTTAGGTTAAGAAATCTTATATCATCAAAGGTTTATCAGGGCAGCCTCCTAATGGGACATTATTACCTTACAGGATAATTTGCTCAGGTTTGATCATTGGCCACAGAAACTAGAGTATCATGGTTGGATTTCAACATGATTGTGATGTCTGTTCAGTTCAATTCAGTTCATTGGCTCAGTCGTGTCCGACTCTTTGCGACCCCATGAATCGCAGCACACCAGGCCTCCCTGTCCATCACCAACTCCCGGAGTTCACTCAAACTCATGTCCATCGAGTCGGTGATGCCATCCAACCATCTCATCCTCTGTCGTCCCCTTCTCCTCCTGCCCCCAATCCCTCCCAGCCTCAGGGTCTTTTCCAATGAATCAACTCTTCGCATGAGGTGGCCAAAGTATTGGAGTTTGAGCTTCAGCATCAGTCCTTCCAATTAATATTCAGGACTGACTTCCTTTAGGATTGACTGGTTTGATCTCCTTGCAATCCAGGGGACTCTCAAGAGTCTTCTCCAACACCACAGTTCAAAAGCATCAATTCTTCAGCCCTCAGCTTTCTTCACAGTCCACCTCTGACATCCATACATGACCACTGGAAAAACCATATTCTTGACTAGACAGACCTTTATTGGCAAAGTAATATCTCTGCTTTTCAATATGCTATCTAGGTTGGTCATAACTTTCCTTCCAAGATAAGCGTCTTTTAATTTCATGGCTACAGTCACCATCTGCAGTGATTTTGGAGCCCCAGAAAATAAAGTTTGACACTGTTTCCACTGTTTCCCCATCTATTTGCCATGAAGTGATGGGACTGGATGCCATGATCTTCGTTTTCTGAATGTTGAGCTTTAAGCCAACTTTTTCACTCTCTTTCACTTTCATCAAGAGGCTTTTTAGTTCTTCACTTTCTGCCATAAGAGTGGTGTCATCTGCATATCTGAGGTTATTGGTATTTCTCCTGGCAATCTTGATTCCAGCTTGTGCTTCATCCAGCCCAGCATATCTCATGATATACTCTGCATATAAGTTAGATAAGCAGGATGACATTATACAGCCTTACTACTACTACTACTAAGTCGCCTCAGTCGTGTCCGACTCTGTGTGACCCCATAGATGGCAGCCCACCAGGCTCCCCCGTCCCTGGGATTCTTCAGGCAAGAACGCTGGAGTGGGTTGCCATTTCCTTCTCCAATGCATGAAAGTGAAAAGTGAAAGTGAAGTCGCTCAGTTGTGTCCGACTCTCAGCGACCCCATGGACTGCAGCCTACCAGGCCCCTCCGTCCATGGGATTTTCCAGGCAAGAGTACTGCAGTGGGGTGCCATATACAGCCTTGATGTACTCCTTTTCCGTGATGTCTGTTACTTCTAAACAAATTTCACCCATCTTCCACACACAAAGGCTTACTATAATACATAGGTTGTTTCTGAACCCTGAGAGCATCTAAAATGTTTGCAAGGAATCATTGAGTCCATTTGGAAGTGTGCTTTTTCTCAAAATTCAACTCCATTATTATATTCAGTTCAATTCAGTCGCTCCGACTCTTTGTGACCCTGTGGACTGTAGCATGCCAGGCCTCCCTGTCCATCACCAACTCCTGGAGTTTATTCAAATTCATGTTCATTGAGTCGGTGATACCATCCAACCATCTCATCGTCTGTCGTCCCCTTCTCGTCCTGCCTTCAGTCTTTCCCAGCATCAAGGTCTTTTCCATTGAGTCAGTTCTTCGTATCAGGTGGCCAAAGTATTGGAGTTTCAGCTTCAGCATAAGTCCTTCCAATGAATATTCAGGACTGATTTCCTTTAGAATGGACTGGTTGGATCTCCTTGCAGTCAAAGGGACCCCCAAGAGTCTTCTCCAACACCACAGTTCAAAAGCATCAATTCTTTGGTGCTCAGCTTTCTTTATAGTCCAACTCTCACATCCATACATGACTAGTGGAAAAACCATAGCTTTGACTAGATGGACCTTTGTTAGTAAAGGAATGTCTCTGCTTTTTAATATGCTGTCTAGGTTGGTCATAACTTTACTTTCGAGGAGCAAGCCTTTTAATTTCACGGCTGCAGTCACCATCTGCAGTGATTTTGGAGCCCCCCCAAAATAAAGTCCTCACTGTTTTCATTGTTTCCCCATCTATTTGCCATGAAGTGATGGGACCAGTTGCCATGATCTTAGTTTTCCGAATGTTGAATTTTAAGCCAACTTTTTCACTCTCCTCTTTCACTTTCGTCCAGAGGCTCTTTAGTTCTTCACTTTCTGCTATAAGGGTAGTGTCATCTGCATATCTGAGGTTATTGAAATTTCTCCAGGCAGTCTTAACTCCAGCTTGTGCTTCATCCAGCCCAGCATTTCACATGATGTACTCTGCATATGAATTGAATAAGCAGGGTGACAATATACAGCCTTGACGTACTCCTTTTCCTATTTGGAACCAGTCTGTTGTTCCATGTCCAGTTCTAACTGTTGCTTCCTGGCCATTGTTGTTAGGGCTGCCATAACAAAATATATCAGTCTGGGTTGCTTAAACCATAAAACTTTATTTTGTTGCATTTCTGGAAGCTGAAAGTCCGAGAACAAGGTGTTGGCAAGTTTGGTTTCTTCTGTGGCCTCTGTCCTTTGCTTGTAGATGATCATTTTCTTTCTGTGTCCTCACATGTTTTTTTTTCCCCTCTATGCTCATGTGTCCCTGGTATCTCCATGTGTGTCCACTAATCCTCTTGTAAGCACACCAGTCAAATTGGACTAGGGCCCACCCTCATTTGACGTCATCACCTCTTTAAAAGCCCTGTCTCCAAATATAGTTACCTTCTGAGGTGCTGGGAGTTAGGGCTTCAATTTGGAAAACCCAATCCAGCCCATAACAGTTATGAGAGTTGTCTATCTGACACACCTTTGTATCCTCTTTCTCTCATTAGTTCTTCAAATTTCTTCTTAGATGGTTCTTCCTTTAGGAAGCCCCCTTATTGTCCACCCAGATAGTGTAAGTTCTCACCTGTATTCTCCGAAAATCATCTTGTTCTTATTCCTGTCATAATTCTTGGATTTGTCCATCTTCTTGGCTCTCTCCTCAAGTAGACAGGAAGCTCCTTGAAAACAGGTAGAGTCTTAATGCACAGCTCCATTCCTCATTACTAGTAGTGTGGAGGATTGCAGTTGACTGTCTCCCACTTCAAAGTGGGATCTTGTACTTCAAAGTTGAAGTCTACTGCATTAGACTGTCCAAACTCATTATCTTTTCTCCCACTTTACCAATGCCATATCTGTTTTAGACCTGTCTGAAGAGTTAGCTCAGACTGTAAAGAATCTGCCCGCAATGCGGGAGACCCGCATTCAGTCCCTGAGTCAGGATGATCCCCTGGAGAAGGGAATGGCAGTCCACTCCAGTATTCTTGCCTGGAGAATTCTACAGACACAGGAGCCTGGCGGCCTACAGTCCATGAAATCACAAAGAGTTGGATAGGACTGAGCGGCTAACACTTTCACTATCTATCTTAATGAGGGTCAGCTGCAGTCCAGATCTCCAGACTCCCAGTACTTAGATTGTACTGCTTAGTACTTAGGTACAGACTTAGGTTGTACTTAGGTACAGATTTAGGTTGTGCTGCTATGTATTCAGGATTCAGAGGATGATCATATGACAGTCAGGATGGCTGATTACTTCATTGTTATTTTAAAAGGAACTATATAGAAGATTTTTTTATTGAGAACCTAGTATATACACCACACACATTCTTTTCTCAGGTCCTTGGAGTGCATACATCATTAGCAATCTGCCCACTTACTATTGTGTGTGTGGAAAGGCTGCATAAGAAAAGTCAACAACTTTGAAGGAGTCATGCCTAACCATCGATATCTTAGTGTTGATAATGTTTATTGCCTTTATCATAAAATAGTCTTTGTTATACTTAGCCTTTGAAGTATGAGCATTGTACATTGTATGGTATTTCGCATGGTATCTTAAAATAATAATCACCACCCTTCCCCCACTTTTCGTTTCTTTTCAAGGCTTTTGCTCATGTGTCCAAATTGCTGTCACAGTGTAAGTTTGATCTATTGGAAGAACTTGTGGCCAAAGAGGTAAAGTATACTTTAATTTTCCTTTAAAAATGATTATTAACGTGTATTATTTTCTTTCATTAGAATGATATGCATTGTCCTTATTTATGCTTTAAAATAACATGTATGCCGTCACCCAAAGTAGAGTCCCTCTATCTTGCCTTTGGAGTACTCGGGGTCTTAAAAAGCATAGAATGACTTGCTACTTAAGGCATAAGTGAATATGCTGTCTTTCAGTTCTTACATAGAATGTTCTATTAGGAGTTATCTAACTGAAGAATCAGATGCCTCTCAGCCTTGCTTTTGAAAGTGAATACGTATGGCTGTAAATTTAAAAATAGTTTTACAAAATACATTCCATGAAGAATTCACTCAACTTTTTGAAAAGCTTTTGACAGTTCAACAAGTGAACTCTGGTTTGCTTTTTCCATACTTAGACTCTACGTGTATTGAAAGAAAAGGTTACTTCACTACCTGACAACCATAAAAATGCTCTTGCTGCTGACATAGATGAAATTGTGTACACATCAACAGGAGACATCTCCATTTACTATGATGAGAAAGGTAATCCTGGAGCATAGTCAATTTTAAATGGCCCACAGTTGTCCAGATAAGCTAAACTAGTGAAAGATCATGGGATAGTGGCATTTTGTTGGTACAAGTGGATATTTATAGAACTACAGAGAAAATAATTTATTCATTCTTTAAAGACCTTGCTCTGGAAGACTTGGGGTATGGTAATTGTTTTGAATGCCTTTCTATCTAGAAATTTGGGATGGTCATGTACACATTGCTGTTTTTAAAATGGGATAACCAACAAGGTCCTAGTGTGTAGCACCTGGAACTCTACTCAGTGTTATGTGGCAGCCTGGATGGGAGGAGGGTTTGGGGGAGAATGGATACATGTATAGGCGTGGGTGAGTCCCTTTGCTGTTCACCTGAAACTGTCACAACATTGTTTGTTAATCAGCTATACCCCATTACAAAATAAAAAGATTAATTTTAAAAAAAGAACTTTTCCCTAATGCTGTTTAATTCATAGAAGAGAACATTGTCACTTAAGTTAATGAAAATTGCCCAAGACAAGCTGCTCCTATGTCAAAGTGAAAATATTTGTGTTTCAGATTTCCTAACTTAAAGGAAACAATTCAGTATTTTAAGTGTCCAGCTGTATGTTAAGTAGAAGTAAAAAGTAAAAGAAAAAGTAAATACTGTTAGCTAAAGACTGTTTTAAGAGTAACATTAACTCAGAACTCCCAATTGGATTTATTTGGAGACAGTGAAAATAATTGAAAGGAACTTTTGCATTTATCTTGTTCTTTTCCTTGTCCTATTTTCACAATAGCATTCCTGAAAACTCAGTGACTTACTTATTCCTTCTACAAATATACACATATGTATTATGTGCTAGGCACATAGGAAATCTAGCCTTTGCTCACACACTTGCTAAGGCAGTTCTGATTGAGAACTCTTTAACAGTGAAAATATTTTCACATACATGTTAATTTGAAACATTCAGAAAGGTACTTTTAATGATAAATATTTTCTTCTCCCTAGTATTTCAAATTGCATCTTAGCATCATGGTCACTGCCTGGTTTTTGCACAGGACATTCTCATAATCACTGGGCATATAAAGTGAATTAGAGTAGACGAGAAGTGTTTTTTTCTTTCTGGCAGTTGGGGTTAAGTTAGCACCAAAAAAATGTGTTTTTCCCCCTACTGTTTTTTGGCTTGACAATAGATACCTGTTATCATAATTTTAGAAAATCCCACAAATGGAAAAGAATCCACATAGTACGGTTGGGCAATAAGTACCTGCTCAGTAAATAGTAGCTCTTATACTGTGTTACAGAGAGGGAGGCAAATACGTCGTAAACCCCAAGAGAATTTTCTAAAAATAAAAGGTGTCAATACAGGTACCTTAAGTTAGAATGAGCACAAAATTTGATCTGTAATGACTGTATAATTACTGCCAATTGCTAATTTCATTTTGGATATAAGGATGATAGATTATTGTCATTTGTATCTGTATGTGTGTATGTTTTTTCTCTAAGGAAGGAAGTTTGTTAACATCCTGATGTGCTTTTGGTATCTAACCAGTGCCAACATCCCCAGTGAAGCCATAAGTGGAGCCCGTGTGTTCCAGGTTAAGTTGGGGGATCAGAACGTGGAAACTAAACAACTTCTTAGTGCAAGCTATGAGTAAGTCTAATCACATTTATTGTTTCCTTTCTTTAAGAAATGGAAGGTAGTATGCAGACATGAAAACTAAAGGGAGCTTTAGGAAGAAAAAATTGAAATTTGACAAGTATCTATGAAGAGAGGTAGTTATAAAGACATACTGGCCACAAAACAGGAGCGTTCAGAAATTAGGAAGCAGTAATATTGCTGAACTTAATTTAACAGTGTTTCAGCTGTCTATTGCTACATTACAAACCATTCCAAAACTCGGTGACAACAAACAGCCACTCATTTTGCCTGCTTTTCTACTGCTCTGGAATTTTGGAAAGGCTCAGCTGTGGGGTTTTCTCTGCTTTACCTGGCATCAACTGGGATGGTAGGAGCCAGGGATTCATTTCCACAATGGGCTTCCTCACTCATAGGGCAGCACCAGGATGCTCCTTGGCTTCTCCACATAATGTCTCATTCTCCAAGGCCTCTCTTTGTAGCTTGGGCTTGTGGAGGTGTTAAGATAGTCACGTGTTTTACATGGTGGTTGGCTTCCAAAAGACAGAAGATGCTAGATGTAGCCCTCCAGGAAAAGGGCTATGCCCAGGATTGGAACAGCCTCACTTCTGCATGGTTTGCTGGTCCAAACAGTCACAGGATCTGCACAGTGAAGGACATGGAGATACTCCACCTCTTCATGGGGCAGAAGAGCACGTGAAATGTAGTTATGACCATCTTTGGAAAATAAAATATGCTGTAATTGGCACATGGACCATGCACTCACTAGATAATTATTGACCATCTCCTCTTTACCAGGTACTCTGGTGAGAGTTCAGACACAGAATTGAAGGGTTCCTGCCCTTAAGGAGGTACTGTCTAATGGGAGGTTAGCAACTTATTCAAATGAGACACTGTAGTGTATTATTATGTGAATAAAATTTGGAACAGTGAACAATTCAAGAGAGTCAGTGGAGATATACTTTAATATCTGTTTAAAAGAATACTTTTACGTCATTAAAGTTATACAAATTTGCTTTAAAACAATGAACAAAACCCCAAAATGACCTAAGAAAGAAAATGTATCCTGTTTCACTAAGGTAAAGAGAATTGTATCTTCATTTTTTCACTTCTTGAAGGAAATGTGCTTTTTTTTTTTTTTTTTTCCCATTTCTTTTTTCCTGTGTGGAATTTTGCTTTATTTGTAATTGCCCAAAATATTCTATATATTTAAGTACTTATTTAATTTAAATCTACTCAATTGTCTCTTTTTAAAGATATCATTTAGAACACTATAATCAACACTAACCTTTGGTTGTTCTGATAGTCCCTACTAAGATCACAGGCAGGTAATAAAGACTGCTATTTTCAAGAATGAACTTAGTGCCAGCTGTGAGTAAATCTAATCACATAACCAACCTCCATGGAAGTGCTGTTTTATCAGCGTAGTCCAGTTTTTTTCTCCTCATATTAGGCATATATTATAGCTAGTACTTAGCAGAAAAACACGTTTCTCTCGCGGACTGGCAGATATTGGAGTGTATATAGATCTGTCTATTAAAAATACTCAGTTGAGAATGCACTTCTAATTTTTGTGGGGATATTTTTTGTGATCAAATTGGTAGGTTAAACTTTTGATTTTTATTTACCATTATCTGTTAGCTTTTTGCTAAAAACTGCCTCAACTATGTACTTGCAAATTACATAGTGATCCAGGAAGTTTTTGAACTGATACAGGATACACATTGTTTATAACGTTTCCTTAGATTTCAGAGAGAGTTTACACAAGGAGTAAAGCCTGACTGGACCATTGCACGGATTGAACACCCAAAGTTATTAGAATAACTGTTCTTGGAAAAAGCAGCTTATTGAACTTTTGGCAATTACTGTGAAAGACTAAGGAAGAAAAAATTTTCAGATCAATTGATCTTCACTTAATCAAGTTTGTGGATTACTTTTGTATTATTATAAAATGTTCCTTGTAGTAAATAAGCATGATACAATAAAACATTTTCCATAGATTGTCATCACTTTCTGTAAAAGTCAAAGTAAAAAAAATTACAACAGCCCGTCACTGGTGTCATATTCAGTGTCATTTCTCATGTTACATGTATATGTATATATACACAAACTAATTTTACAGGCAGTAAAGAAAATTTACTTTTCTAAATTCATAGTCCTGAAATATTTTATTTGTGGTTAATACACTTATACCAATAATTCAAGTATGAGAAAGATTTACTTTTAAAAAGTCACTGCTGCTATTTGATTACCTCTTTGTTCACTAGCTAGGTGAGAAAGAACAGATGAAATTACAGCAGATGGGTCACTGCAGAACTAAAAATCAGTGAACCTGACTAAAGCACAAAGAGAAAAAGAAAATAGAACAGTGCCTTAGTCCCCTATGAAATAACATCAAGTCTTTCTAACATACTTGTATTTAGACTCCTAGAAGATGGGATAAGGCAGACAAAAACAATGTAAAAACAATGTCTGAAAGTTTTCCTAATTATGAAAATTATAAACCCAGAGATCCAAGAAATTCAACCATCAGGGACACACATAAAGAAAACTAAAGTACATCATAATCAAAGTATTGAAAACTAGAGAAAATTAGAAAAGCAGCTGGAGAAGAAAAAACAACCATTCCATACAGAGAGTGACTATATTTCTTTTCTTAAACTCTGCAAGTTAGAGGCCTTGGCATGGTATCTTTGAAAGAAAGAAATAACCTGTTGACCTGGAATTCCATATTCAGGAAATATGTCCTTCAGAAAAGGTGAGAAAAGACTTTCAGACAAGGAAAAGATCATAGAATTTGTTGCCGGAAGACCTGTTTTATAAGAAATGTTAGGGGCCAGCGGACAGAATAGTTTGAAAATGGACCCATGCATATTGCACAATTGATTTTGACAAAGGTGCCATGGTTATTTAATGAGAAAAGTCTTAACATAGAATAACTATATATTCACATAGTAAATAACCTCATCTTTTGCCTTACACGATACATAATTTTAGTACAAAATTTAGATTGTGAAATGGATCATAGATTTTACAAAAGCTAATACTCTAGAAATTCTGGAAAGAAATAGAAATTACTGTCTTGGGATAGAGAAAGATTTTTTAGTGAATTGTGAAAGAAAATTATTAATTGGAATTAATTAAAATTAATACTTCTGCTCTTTGAAAGACAGCAGCAAGGAAATGAAAAGTCAGGTCACAGGTTGGGGAAAACTATTTGTAATACATATTATCTGACAGAGGGCCTGTATTTGGAATATATAAATAATGCTTATAGCTCAATAATGGAAAATTAGCTTTATACAGCTATCATGACTCATCAAACTGTACTTAAAATGGGTACATTTTATTATATGTAAATTATATATTTTAATGCAAATTATACCTAAACAAAGCTTGCTAAAATATTTAGCAGGAAGAGTAATTTGCAGAAAAATAAGTGCTTAAATTTTTATAAAGTATAAAGCAGCTTATAGAAAATAAGATCAATAAGGCACATAATTGGCAGCCTGGATGGGAGAGGAGTTTGTGGGAGAATGGATACATGTGTTTGTATGACTGAGTCCCTTTGCCATTCACCTGAAACAATTATAACATTATTAATCAGCTATATCCCAATGCAAAATAAAAAATTTTTTAAAGGCACATATTACTAAAAAAGAAAAATGCAACCAGTTACACTATTCACTTTCTAGTTACACTATCTGTTATAAGATACATCTCCAATGGTTTTAAAAATAGATGGGGAATGTTTGACTTAGAATCAATGAAATGCAGTGTTATTTATTGTTTGTGAAAATATAAATAAATTGTAAAACTTCTAAAATGCAAGAGATTAATAAGGCACTAAATGCATGATAGTGGCAACTATCTGGGGAGGAAGGGAGTGGAAGGTGACTGTAATGTTTGATTTCTTCAAAAAAAGAAAATCTTGATACTTAAACTATGGTCTTTGTGTATGTTTTCTCAATAAAAAGAGCCGGGCGTTGGGGGCAATTCCAGTTCTATACAGAAGACAAGAGTATCCTGAAACATATTCTTAGGGCAGAATGCAAGGACACTCTCAAAGCTGACTGAAGTAATGCTAAAAGTTATTTATTACCATTTAACAAACCCAAAATTGAGTCACTTAAAGATAACAACAGTTACTTACTTCACTCATACACTTGGGCAGGGTTTGGCTTGGTTTGTCTGCTCCATGTAGTGTTGACTGAAGTCAGTTGGGGATATTTAGCTGAAGGCCAAGTTGATACAACATTGCTTTACTTGTGTGTCTGGCTTCTTGGAGATGTTTGGAAGGCTGGATGCACTGGGTCACTTTTGGTCTGAGCAATCTTTAAATTTTTCGTTACAAATTACGTTAGATACAGATGAAGTAAATTGGCAGATCTGCTATCCCAGTAAATTCTGTTGGTGTTACTGAATATAGCTGATCTATCCCTATTGTGTTGGGTTGTTTAATCGAAGATTTTGGTCATTTAAGGTTGTATGGTAGGGATTCTAGGTTTTTGTCTTAATCTCACTAGCTTTTATCCTTACCGATGCTACAATCCAGTTCCCGGTGAGTTCAACATGTTTTTGTTTGCGGGTGGAGAGCGGGGTGGGTGTGATGGAATTCTACATATCACTGATACCAGGAAGTATTTGTCTTTCTTTGGCTTATTTCACATAGCATCATATTCATTCAGGTTGTAGCACATGACAGGATTTCCTTCTTTTTTTAAGGATGAACAATATTCCATTATATAAATATACTACACACACACATATATATATATACCATATCTTCATTCATCTGTTAACAGACATTTAATTCGTTTCCATATCTTGATTACTGTGAATAATGCTGCAGTGAACATGGAAGTACAGATATCATTTTGAATAATGATTTCATTTTCATCTTCCTTGGATATATGTATCCAGAGGTGGATTGCTCCATCATATGTTAGTTCTATTTTTAATTTCTTGAGGAACCTCTATTCTGTTTTCCGTAATGGCTGTACCCCAATTTATATTCCCACCAGCAGTGCACAAGAGTTCTCTTTTCTTCACATTCTCGCCAGTTTGTTTACCTTTTGACTTTCTGATAATAAACATCCTCACAAGTGTTAGGCTTTATTTTTGAGTTTACCTGATGATTAGTGATATTGAGCACTTTTTCTAGTACATGTTGGCTGTTTATGTATCTTTTCTTGAAAAAATGTCTTTTCAGATCCTTTGCCCAGTTTTAAATTGAGTTATTTGGCTTTGTTTTGTTTTTGCTGTTGAGCTGTATGGATTCTGTATGTCTTGAATATTAAACCCCTGTCAGATGTACGGTAAATATTTTCTCCCATTCCACAAGTTGCACTTTGGTAATTGTTTCCTTTACTACACAGAAGCATTTTTGTTGTAGTACCACTTAATTTTTGCTTTTGTTGCCTTTGCTTTAGTGTCAAATCCAAAAAAAATCTTTCCCAACACCAATGTCAAGGAGATTACCCCCTATGATTTCTCTAGGAGTTTATGATACACAACTATATACTTTTGCCTTAGATTCATCAAACATTAACATTTTGTCATCTCTTTTTCCTTTTCTCTCTTTACACACACACATACATAGTTTTTATCTAAACCATTTGAAAGTAAGCTTCAGACTTCAAATACTTTTTCAACATGCATTGCCCCCAAATAAGAACATTAGCAATAATTCCATATCATCCAATATTTAAAACAAAATTTAAAATTCTACCAATTGTCTTAAAATTATCTTTTTGAACTGAGAGTCAATCAAGATTCACACATTGTATTTGGTTATTATGTCTTTTAAGTCTTTTTAAAATTTTTAGGAATCACCCTTTTTATGACATTTCAATTTTGAGGAGTCTAGGATAGTAGACATATACCATATGCCATATCCATTCTGAAGGAGATCAGCCCTGGGATTTCTTTGGAAGGACTGATGCTAAAGCTGAAACTCCAGTACTTTGGCCACCTCATGCGAAGAGTTGACTCATTGGAAAAGACCCTGATGCTGGGAGGGATTGGGGGCAGGAGGAGAAGGGGACGACAGAGGATGAGATGGCTGGATGGCATCACTGACTCGATGCATGTGAGTCTCAGTGAACTCCGGGAGTTGGTGATGGACAAGGAGGCCTGGCATGCTGCAATTCATGGGATTGCAAAGAGTCGGACACGACTGAGCAACTGATCTGATCTGATCTGATATCCTGAATGTGTTTGATTAACTTATTATAGTGTCATTTCTATAACTTGGAATTAGGGCTAAAGACTTAATTAGATTCTTATGTCTATAAGTGATCACATATTTATAAGTGGTTGTACTTCATAATATAACACATATATAATATATATATTGGAAAACTCAGCAGTGGCCACAGGACTGGAAAGGTCAGCTTTCATTCCAATCCCAAAGAAAGGAAATGCCAAAGAATGCTCAAACTACTGCGCAATTGCACTCATCTCACACTCTAGCAAAGTAATGCTCAAAATTCTCCAAGCCAGGCTTCAACAGTATGTGAACTGTGAACTTCCAGATGTTCAATCTGGTTTTAGAAAAGGCAGAGGAACCAGAGATCAAATTGCCAACATCCGTTGGATCATCAAAAAAGCAAGAGAGTTCTAGAAAAACATCTGCTTTATTGACTATGCCAAAGCCTTTGACTGTGTGGATCACAAAAAACTGTGGAAAATTCTTAAAGAGATAGGAATACCAGACCACCTGACCTGCCTCTTCAGAAACCTATATGCAGGTCAGGAAGCAACAGTTAGAACTGGACATCAAACAACAGACTGGTTCCAAATAGGAAAAGGAGTTCGTCAAGGCTGTATACTGTCACCCTGCTTATTTAACTTATATGCAGAGTACATCGTGAGAAACACTGGGCTGGATGAAGCACAAGTTGGAATCAAGATTGTCAGGAGAAATATCAATAACCTCAGATATGCAGATGACACCATCCTTATAGCAGAAAGCAAAGAACTAAAGAGCCTCTTGATGAAAGTGAAAGAAGAGAGTGAAAAAGTTGGCTTAAAATTCAACATTCAGAAAACTTAAGATCATGGCATCTGGTCCCATCCCTTCATGGTAAATAGTTGGGGAAACAATGAAAACGGTGAGAGACTTTATTTTGGGGGGCTCCAAAATCACTGCAGATGGTGACTGCAGCCATGAAATTAAAAGACAGTTGCTCCTTGGAAGGAAAGCTATGACCAACCTAGATAGCATATTCAAAAGCAGAGACATTACTTTGCCAACAAAGGTCCATCTAATCAAAGCTATGGTTTTTCCAGTAGTCATGTATGGATGTGAGAGTTGGGATATAAAGAAATCTGAGCACTGAAGAATTAATGCTTTTTAACTGTGGTGTTGGAGAAGACTCTTGAGAATCCCTTGGACTGTAAAGAGATCCAACCAGTCAATCCTAAAGGAAATCAGTCCTGAATATTCATTGCAAGGACTGATGCTAAAGCTGAAACTCCAATACTTCAGCCACCTGATGCGAAGAACTGACTCATTGGAAAAGACACTGATGCTGGGAAAGGTTGAAGGTGGACAGAGAAGGGGACGACAGAGGATGAGATGGTTGTATGGTATCACTGAGTCGATGGACAGGAGTTTGAGTAAGCTCTGGGAGTTGGTGATGGACAGGGAAGCCTGGCGTGCTGCAGTCCATGGGGTCACAAAGAGTCAGACACGACTGAGTGACTGAAATGATCTAAATGAACTTTGGGAGAGCTAAATGTGAATTGTTTGTCTTTATTTCTGTCAACCTTATTTAAAGGAACCCCTCAGCATCACTTTCTATGCCCTAACTCAGATTTATTTTGGTTTATAGCACTTATCACATCCAACATTGTGGTAAATGTTACTTTGTTGAATTGTTCCATTGTCTGCCTTTCCAACTAAGGCAGTAACTTCTATCTTGTCCACCGCTATATCCCCGGTGCCCATAATAAATTATGGTACATAGAATAGCTCAGTAAATATTATTTACATAATTGAATAACAAATGATCAAGCCTCACTCCCTACTGCTGCATTTCCTGGTTCAGGTGACAGAAACATTTTCCCCCTTACTTTTGACTTAATGCCCTAGTAAGCTGGATGTAATTTTTTTTAATCATGTGCAGTCCCCACTCAAGGCATATATGGTATTATTGGATACGTGACCTTGCTTTTACAATCCTATAATGTTATTTCTTCTGAATACCACATGGTGGAGCCAGTTATGTGGGGAATGTAAATACAGAACTTGCAGTAAGTTTGATAGGGCCTGAAAAGAAAGAAAGAAAGAGAAAGTGAAGTTGCTCAGTCATGTCCGACTCTTTGCGACCCCATGGACTATAGCCTACCAGGCTTCTCCGTCCATGGGATTCTCCAGGCAAGAATACTGGAGTGGGTTACTATTTCCTTCTCCAGGGGATCCAAGGATCAAACCCCGGTCTCCCGCATTGGAGGCAGATGCTTTAACTAACCTCTGAGCCACCAGGTGATAGGGCCTGAAGTCACTGAAAAATAGGATTGCTTGGTTTCAGTTCAGTTCAGTTCAGTCGCTCAGTTGTGTCCGACTCTTTGATTTCATGGACCGCAGCATGCCAGGCTTCCCTGTCCATCACCAGCTCCCGGAGTCTACCCAAACTCGTGTCCATTGAGTCGGTGATGCCATCCAACCATCTCATCTTTTGTCGTTCCCTTCTCCTCCTACCTTCAATCTTTCCCAGCATTAGGGTTTTTTCAAATGAGTCAGCTTTTCACATTAGGTGGCCAAAGTATTGGAGTTTCAGCTTCAGCATCAGTCCTTCCAAAGAACACCCAGGACTGATCTCCTTCAGAATGGACTGGCTGGATCTCCTTGCAGTCCAAGGGACTCTCAAGAGTCTTCTCCAACACCACAGTTCAAAAGAATCAATTCTTCGGCGCTCAGCTTCCTTCACAGTCCAACTCTCACATCCATACATGACTAGTGGGAAAAACCATAGCTTTGACTAGATGGACCTTTGTTGGCAAAGTAATGTCTCTACTTTTCAGTATGCTATCTAGTTTGGTCATAACTTTCCTTCCAAGGAGTAAGCGTCTTTTAATTTCATGGCTGCAGTTACCATCTGCAGTGATTTTGGAGCCCCAAAAAATAAAGTCAGCCACTGTTTCCAGTGTTTCCCTATTTGCCATGAAGTGATGGGACCGGATGCCCTGATCTTAATTTTCTGAATGTTGAGCTTTAAGCCAACTTTTTCAGTCTACTCTTTCACTTTCATCAAGAGGCTTTTGAGTTCCTCTTCACTTTCTGCCATAAGGGTGGTGTCATCTGCATATCTGAGGTTATTGATATTTCTCCCTGCAATCTTGATTCCAGCTTTTGCTTCATCCAGCCCAGTGTTTCTCACGATGTACTCTGCATATAAGTTAAATAAGCAGGGTGACAGTATACAGCCTTGACGAACTCCTTTTCCTATTTGGAACCAGTCTGTTGTTTGATGTCCAGTTCTAACTGTTGCTTCCTGACCTGCATATAGGTTTCTGAAGAGGCAGGTCAGGTGGTCTGGTATTCCCATCTCTTTAAGAATTTTCCACAGTTTGTTGTGATCCACACAGTCAAAGGCTTTGGCATAGTCAATAAAGCAGAAATAGATGTTTTTCTGGAACTCTCTTGCTTTTTTGATGATCCAACGGATGTTGGCAATTTGATCTCTGGTTCCTCTGCCTTTTCCAAAACCAGCTTGAACCTCTGGAAGTTCACGGTTCACGCACTGTTGAAGCCTGGCTTGGAGAATTTTGAGCATTACTTTACTAGTGTGTGAGATGAGTGCAGTTATGCAATAGTTTGAGCATTCTTTGGCACTGCCTTTCTTTGGGATTGCTTGGTTTTTATGGATTTTTGTAGCTAGATATGGTAAGACAACTTCTCAACAAAAAAGTTTTTTGAACTTGTTGATGTTAAAAGGGTTAAATGTATGAGTCAACTCAGAGGGAACTGTTGCTCACATGTCTTCTCTGATGGCTGGAACCATAGATAATTTCATTCAGTTCCTCTGTGATTACTGCCATCCTCAGAATCTTTTTCTGGATGGTGTAATGCATTAAATAGAATATAGATTATGCTGCAGAAACAATCTTCAGATCTCAGTGGATTGAAACACAAAAGGGTATATTTCTTGTTCAAATTACACATGCAACAAGAGACACTTTGGGGACACTGCTCAGCGGTTGGCGTTGCCTGCCCTCCTGGACACGGCTGATGGGCAGCCACTAGTTGATACTATGGCAAGTGAAAAATACAGCTGTGAAGAGTCTCACATGAGCAATATATGCCAAACTTGGAAGTGATACAATTCACTGGCGGGAACTCAGACATACTCAACCACAGAGAGCGAGGAAGTACATCTGTATCACATGGCTGGAAGGCAGAGTGTGAGACGTATTTGGTGAGCAGCAATAACGATTACAATTGGCTTTGAGGAACTACTCTTGTTTTAGCCCCAGAGAGGGCTACTATAAAGCCTTCAGCATACACTGTTACATCAGAGAGATCAGGAGGCTCAAGAGATAGAGAGACATCCCAGATGTTTTGATGATACAAACTGAGAATCAGTGATACACTGCTATAGGACCCATAAGGTGAGGTACTCTCTCTGTTACTGTGCACCAATGATTTCAGATATCTTAGACCAGTTTTAAATGAAAAAAAGCCACCAACATCTGGATTCCATTCTCTTCATTTGATGAGATCTGCCAAGGTACAGTAAAGTACCCCTTAGATTAAATCTAAATTGGTCAGCTAAGACTTTATATAATGTCAATCTCATTATGTATTGCTTATTGTTTCAAAATGATAATTTTAAGAAGTTTAGATAAAATACAATTTTATGAAAGTATTAATCTTGTTCATTCAGTCTCACAATGTGGGTACATTATGCAAATATTGGTGGGCCATTTAGGATTAATTCTGACTGCATTAAATGAAAACTTTAAAGTCATATAAAAAATAAGTAATATAGAAGCAGCTTTCTCTTACACATAACAGAAGTCCAGAGACAGGATATTTTGGGCTAGTATGCCAACCCCACAAAGTCCTTGGAGATCTAGACTCTTCCTAGTCACCACGCTTTCCTTAGAGTATGACTCTGTCCTCATAGCACACAATGGCTGGTAGAGCTCCAACCATCATATCCACATTTCAGGTGGCAGAATGGGGGGAAAGAATAAGCAAAGTGTATACATCACCTGTCTTGTAAGATGCTTTCCAAGAAGTTAGACAAAACACTGCCACTTCATTTCATTGGCTAAGAGTTAGTCATATGGCCATACAGAAGTCATATGGCTTCTGGGAAATACATAGTCTTTTAGCTGGGTATCATTTATTGCCCTGAATAAGACTAGGGGGTCCTAAGATTAAGGAAGAGGAAAAGACAATCAGCAGTTTGTCCGAATTGGGTTACTTGAGTCGTAAACCAGTGCTGACTCTGGTAATTAGCTGACTGGCTTGCTTTGCCAGCTTCACAGAGAACCAGCTTTAAGAGCCCATGTGCTTTCTAACTGGGGTCTGGTAAAAAATCCTAAACATGGCCAGCAAGTTTGAAACTAAATGTAACAGAGCACAGGAAAAGACTTGTGAGTCCAGAGCTGTTTAAGGATGCTCCAAACAATAAGTCCAGACCTTGGGGAGCTCAATCCCTGCGATTTACACCAAAAATGCACATTCCTGCCCAGAGGATCCCGGGTATAGTTTATCCCATCTTCAAAAATAGAAACCTCCTCCTGCCTACTCCCCCTTCCTTTTTATAAACCAATCAGTCTATTAGACATTGTATCAAAATTTACTTTCTTTACTTCCTTAATAAACCACAACTGTGGCTCAGCAATACATGAGAAATCCACCAGAAACAGAGGAAGAATTAGATAATTGACTCCTTTTACAGTCCTTTCCTTAGCCTCTGATGTTGTGAGGACAGAAGAGCTATGGACAAGGCTGGCAAGATGCCTAGCCCTTCTCCCTGCCTCCTCTCCTGGCCTTATTGATTCTCAAACTGTGCTTTGCAGTATTGCACTCTACTCGGGGCCACAGACAAGCTCCAAGAGAGCAGAATGGAACTGTGTCCTGGTCTCCCTCCTCTGAAACTTCCTCTTAAGACACTGCATCTGAACAAGCCCCTTGCGACAGAGAACAGGAAGACACAACATGGTTTCTCTCAAACCGGAAGTAACCAAATCCAATAACTGACCTTGTTAACTACTTTGTTGCTAGGGAAGAGACTCCCCGTTACTGCTTCCTAAAAGAAAGAACAACAGTTTAAAAACCAACATAAAATTTATATCACATAGCAAATCACATATTTTAGTTATTGTCATGTACTTTGAGGCAATATTTTTTCCTAGGGAGTAAGCATATCAGGAAGTAAGACTATCCAAAGGGAATCATCTGTGGTCTCTTACTGGAATTTTATTTGACTCTCTACTTTCCTCCCCACCACTACTAACTTCCCATTCTTTCTGTCCTCAGTCACATCATGGTTGTCGCTGCCTTGATACCTTTGCAAGAACTGTCCCTTTGCCAGCCAGGCTTTTTGCTTAGATCTTCAATGTCTGGTCCCTTCCTGTCATTCAAGTCCAGTTTAAATGCCACGTCCTCTAAGAAAATGTTCTTCTCATCCACTTTAAGGAGCTCAACCCCATCACTCTCTGCCACTGTTTTACTTCTATCACAGCATTTATTATCATCTGATGGACTGCAAGGAGATCCAACCAGTCTATTCTGAAGGAGATCAGCCCTGGGATTTCTTTGGAAGGAATGATGCTGAAGCTGAAACTCCAGTACTTTGGCCACCTCATGTGAAGAGTTGACTCATTGGAAAAAACTCTGATGCTGGGAGGGATTGGGGGCAGGAGGAGAAGGGGACGATGGAGGATGAGATGGCTGGATGGCATCACTAACTCGATGGACGTGAGTCTGGGTGAACTCCGGGAGTTGGTGATGGACAGGGAGGCCTGGCGTGCTGCGATTCATGGGGTCGCAAAGAGTCGGACACGACTGAGCGACTGAACTGAACTGAACTGAATAGTTTACTGTTTATGTACTTGGTTATTGCCTGGCCCTCCTCCAATAGGATGGGGGCTTCCAGTTTCCACCTAGCACCTCATCATATCTGGTAAACTATTCTTCACCTCACTGGTGTTCAGAGTAGGGCAGAGTTTCTCAGCCTTGACAATATTAACATTTGAGGCCACTTGATTTTTTGTTGAGGGACCTGTCCTGTGCATTGTAGGATGTTTAACAGTATTGCCAGCCTCTATCCATTAGATGGTCCCTAGTTGTGAGAACCAAAAATGTCTCCAGACTTGGCCAAAACTTCCCTGGGGAACAAAATTGCCTATAATTGAGGAATGATAGTATAGGCTGCTGGCTGTGTTGTTGCTTTAGTATTCAGGAGGCAACATTTTCTCAGAGTAATAATCGCTGTCATTTATTGAATATCTACAGATATCGGGCACTGTTCTATGGGTTTACATTTGATCTTTACAACAACTCTTGTAATAGATACTGTTACTATCCTCCTTCCCCAGATAGGGACAATGAGGCACAGATGATTGATGAACTGGTCTAAGTTCATGCTGTTAGTGTGAAGTCCAGGACTCAAACCTAACACCAGGCTCCAGAACTCTGTGCTATCTGCAGTGGGGACCCGGGGCGGGACTCTCCTTGCCTCAGGCTGCAGAAACTGGGCGTCAGATGGGCTACCCATCCCCTCAACCCACACAGCCATTCATTCAGAGTGACCATGAGTAAGTGACAGCTTTCCTCTCCAAGCCTCTGTAAATAATAATAGTAACTTCATGCAGGCTTGCTTTAGGAATTGACAGTAATAGCACACGTGAAAATTCTCATCCTGGTTTCTGGCACATCCTAAATCCTGCATTCCTATCTCCTTTCCTTCCTTTCCCTTGGCTCCAAGCACTGAAACCAGGCTTTAAATACCCTGGTCAGACAAGCCCCTGGGGAAATCTAGCCTTTAAGCAATCTGCAGGGTTTGTTGTTCACCGGGAGAGGAGAAAGACGCCGCCTTAGAAACAGCGGTCCAGGCTGGCATCTCCACTTCGGCTAATGACCAACAGCATAAACCATCAGCACTTTCCCATTAAGCCAGATGGGACTTTTAAATCTGTACTGATTAGATACCCCGGGACCTGGCTGACAAGTAGTCTTCCGCGCTCCATTTCTTGACGTGAGTCAGTGAATTAATTGCCTGACCTATTGTTTTCTAACACGGCCAATTGAGTTTTCAGATGGATGGCAGCCGCGTTTTGGCCAGCAGGGGGCCTCCTTTGCTAACGTAACTGAATTGGTGCTGGCGCTTGCTGGCAGAGCCCCACCACAATTTGGGTACCTTTGAAGTTTGCTCAGAATAGAGGTTCGAAAAATGGGGTCCACCAACTCCTAGGAAGAGAATTCTGTGAACTTGGATACGAAAAAACAAAAAAACAACTATGTGTGTATTTCCACTTAACCCCAACTGAAAGTTAGCATTTCTTCAATTATGAACATAGACAATAAACCACTGAAATTTGTCAAACTCTCTATAGTTGCTGCAGAGATCTTCAAATATTGGTTAAATTCCTCCTAACTTCAAAAAATTACAGTAGCTATAAGACCTGTTTCTAGAACTTGTGATTAACACATTGAGAAAAACTTCATAAACTGATTGTTTTGTTGGCATTTTAATAACTGTCTTTTGATATCATTGTTTGCTTTGTACTTTTTTGTTATTTTATTTAAAGCATTATTCTGAGAAGTAGCCCATGGACTCAGACCATCAAAGTGTTCATGCTACAAAAAAACAAACAATGGCTGACAGTCTATGAGGCTCATCTCTGGAGGGAAGAAGTTAGTCTTCAAGAGAATCTTTATACTTAATAATTTTTTGGTCATGACTCACCTCTTGCCCTTCGATCTCTTCCAGTGACATAAACATGTACCACAGTTCTAGCAAAACCATTAGCTACAGTGCTTGGTGGTGGTTTAGTTGCTCAGTCGTGTCCAACTTTTGCAACCCCAGGGACTGTAGCCCACCAAGCTCCTCTGTTCATGGGATTCTCCAGGCAAGAATACTGAAGTTGGTTGCCATTTCCTTCTCCAGGGGATCTTCCTGACCCAGGAATCTGACCCAAGCTACAGTACTTGGCGGTGTATAATTTATATCAGGGTGAAACTTTGGTGTCTTCAGAATTGCATTGACTAAATTTGAGAGCATCCAGGATGCCCATCATTCTGGCCTTGGGGAGGAAGGGGCCTAGCTTTTCCAGCTGCCTTTGACTTCATGTGTTTGTTATGCTTGGTTCATTTCCAGGGCTCAGGAATCTTCTGAAATAACAGGAGTTTCTCTCCACACTCAGCATTGGGATCCACTTACTTTTCAGGGAGGAGGCCTCTACGTTCTGTGATTCTTGCTTCCAGAATCAGTTCTTCTACTCCCATTGGAAAAATTCTGAAGTACCTGCACCAGAGGGGCTTCCCAGGTGGCTCAGTGGTAAAGAATAATCTGCCTGCCAATGCAGGAGACACAGGAGATGAGGGTTCATTCCTTGGGTCAGGAAGATCCCCTGGAGTAGGAAATGGCAAACCTGCTCCAGTATTCTTGCCTAGAAAATTCCATGGACAGAGGAGCCTGGTGGGCTATAGTCCATGGGTTCACAAGAGTCAGACATGTCTGAACAAGCAAGCATCTGTACCAGAAGGACAAGAAGAAGTGAGCATGTAGAGAACTTTTCCCCCAGATTCTTCAGTTTCTTTTCCCTCAGGGCAGTGAGACCACAATGGGGAGGTGGCCAGGCTGGGTCAGGCTCAGGTATCCAGTTTTCCTGCCTCACGCCCAGTGTATCCGGGACCTGGCCTTAGAGTGAGTGAGTGAAAGTCGCTGAGTAGTATCTGATTCTTTGCAACCCCATGGACTATACAGACCATAGAATTCTCCAGGCCAGAATACTGGAGTGGGTAGCCTTTCCCTTCTCCAGGGAATCTTCCCAACCCAGGGATCAAACCCAGGTCTCCCACATTGCAGGTGGATTCTTTACCAGCTGAGCCACAAGAGAAGCCCTTGTGGGCACTGGAACAACCCAGGTAATGAGTGTCCCCTCAGCACTTTCTCCTTCCGCTTTCCAAACCTCCTACTTTTTCTCTGCTGCCCCTTTCCTTGGTACTCCTCAGACCTGTCCTTTCATTCCCAAATCAATCCTTTTTCTTTATTGCCTAGAAGGCAATATTGAGACCAGCTGCAGCAGTAATAACAAAAAATAAAAATTGTCCCTGTATTTATTAAAGACCTATAACATGCAGGTATTAAATGAGGTGCTTTAACTGCATCCTTCTTATTCAATCCCCTAAACAGTTATCATCTGTTGGTAGTGCCCCCTCAAGAATTTATGTCCATCTGGCCTTCAGAATTTGATCTTGTTTGGTAATAGGGTCTTTTGCGGATGTAATTAGTTAAGGATCAAGGTGAGATCATCCCAGGTTAGCCTTGACCCTAAATCTAATGACTCATGTCCTTATAAGAAGAGGAGAGAACAGAGACACAGAGAGATGTGAAGAGATGGCAGGGGTTGGAGTGATCCTGCCATCACCAAGAAATGTCAGGGGCTGAGGCAAGGAAGGATTCTTCCCTAGACTCTTCAGAGAGAACTTAGCCTCTTTGATATCTTGATTTCAGTCTCCTGGCCTCCAGAACTATAAGAGAAAAAGTGTCTGTTATTTTGAGCCCCATTGTTTGTGGTACTTGTTACAAAAGCCATTGAGAACTGACACACCAGCCAATGAAATGGGTATTATGACCCTGATTTGTCAAATGAAGAAACTTAGGCCCAAAAATGCTTGCAAAGATTTGCAGTCAGTGGAGGACCTGGGATTTGAACCCCAGGTAACAAAGCACTGAAGCCTCCCAACCTCCCTCCAGTAGTGTTGGATTCGACCAGCTGTTGACCTTGATGGTTGATTGCAGTCATTCATTTTCAGTTTGGAGGCAGCCCTGGGGCACCAGCTGTGGGAGGTGTGCTGTAACCCGGAGTAGAGGATTCCCAGGGGACTTCTGCCCCATCTGGGGAGGGAAGGCGAGAAGCAGGAGCAGCTCTCCATCCTCTTTTTGCTTAACTATTCTTGGAGTAAACCACATGAAACCTGCATTCCAGGACCATCCCTCACAGAGGTTTTCTCTCCTCTCATCGTTTTCATTTCTATCTAAATTATTTTAGAGGGTTCTACAGATGTTCAAATAAGGAATCAAATCTCTCTCTGAGGCAGACCTCTTGTTACGGCAGGAAACCCTCATTTCCCAGAAGATTAGGGTCCAAAAGACTATTAGGAATTTTTTTTTTTTTAATGATAAAAGTGGCACCATACAAGGGTTGGCTAAAGTCATCTGTTGGTGAGCAGAGGGGGCTTGGTTTTGCCCACATGCACAACTTTTTTCATAGGAACATTTCTAAGAAGATAGGTATCTTCCCTTATAAGAAAAATGACTGAATTCCTGAGGTTCTTAAAGATCTTGCCATATTCTGCACACCAGGCTCTGTAGTGTGGTGTGAAGTTCCTAGGGACATTAGATACCTGTGGACCCTGGATGGTGTCAGCATGGTCCGTGGCTGGTCTGTGACTTGCTACAGTGATGCTGACAGGGATTCACTGAGGTCAGGTCACTCAGCTGACTCAGCTGGGAGTTTATCCATGTCCATCCCTTGGCTTGTCAAGAGTTACAAGGTTATATACACTGACAGGAAAGTTTTTATTTTAAAAAAAGTAGGATTTTGAAGACAAGGTCGATTTCAGTCTTAACAGTCCTGAGACTGTCACTTTAGGTAAAACGCATCACAAGTTCAAATCTCAGTTCAGTTCTAACCAGGTGGGTGTCCTCAGGCAAGCTTCCCTGGGTTCCGAACCTTTCCGCTGTGAAAATACTAACCTTTCTCAAAGGCTTGTGGTGGACTGAAGGTCTAAAAGTCAAACAGAATATTAAAAAATGAGGAAAAGAAAAGTAATAAAAAGTGTGTGTCATCCCTTTCCCAATTTAACACAGTTAGATGTGGATATGATCTTGGAGCTAATTGCTGAAAGCAAGCAATGTGTTATCCTAAATGATTTTTGATTCCCTTCCTTTTATTTCCCATCTAATTCCTAGAGAATAGATGATGGAGAATAATAAGCTGTGTTGAGTTGGCAATTTTTGTACTTGTGTACATGAGTGGGCTATTATTAAACTTGTGAGATCAGGGGGTCTGCAAATGTGTAAAATGAGTTTTTCTAGTTGGGTTTTAGCCAGAACCCTTGATCTCATTAATTACAGAATCCCAGTGTCTGCAGAAACTGGGATCAATGTCAGCTGATCCAACCTACCCATTTGACAGACAGAGAAATGGAGGCCAGAGAGCCCCCTGGATTCATTATTCTCATATGTAAATTGAGGGTGACAGTCCTTACTTCAGAAGGTTTTTCTCTATTTTAAGAATGTAGAATTGTGTCTGGCATGTAATATAAATGTTTGAGAGGCAGCAATGCTTGTTAATAAAGAGAAAATTTGTATATCAGGCTGCTGGGTTCAATCTCTGGTATTTTCCTCACTATTTTGTGACCTTGGGTGAAGTAACTAAAGTTCCTTTTCTCACAGAACTGTTGCAAGGATTAAATTAATTAATATACATAAAACACTTAGTGCCTGACACATGGTGAGCACCATTCAGGAATTAATTTTTATTATTGTTATTTTTAAAGAGATTATGTGGTTTATATAAGACTGCCCACTCAGTAGCAGAGCCAAAAAAAGAATTTAAAAAATGTTGGCTCCTAGCTGTGTGTGCTCTACCAAACTAATGTTCCTCTCCAAGGAAACTAGTTTTGTGTAAGCAGAGGGTCCATTTATAACCTCTTTGAGGCCATTTCTGACTCCTATGATTATGATAGAGCTGAATTGTTTATTTCATCCCCCAGGATCAGAGTTTGCAGCACAGCTTAATCGATAAACTGTAAATAGGTTCATTAATAAGCTAGGCACATGCCCTGAGACTGAGAAAGAATCTCAGCCACTTATCTCCATGAGGGGGCGCCAAAGGGAGACAGAAAGGTGGAAGGAAGAGGAAGAACTAGCTGCTTCCTGTTTGCCTCCTGTTCCTGCGGGTGTTGCCCAGCAGTGGCCCTTCACCGGAACCCCTCCGCAGAGGCAGTTGATTCCAGTTTGCACTTTTCCCAATCTTTGCAGATACCCACTTATCAGAGATCTGACTCTGTCTTCTGCGGTCCTGAGGCAGTAGCACCAGCTAAACTCCCTTCCAAACTCCTAAAACCTAACAATCCCAACCTCCTCTCCGTTCCCTAGCCCTAGGTGCTGGCTGCTTTGTACAACTATTACTCCTGTGATATTTCAGGGTCCCCCTTTTACTTTTTCCATTCTTTAATACCTAGTTTAAATTCTTTTTATGAAATTCTCACTGTTAGGATAATTGGGGTGATTTAGTTCTTCTGACTGAGACTCTGGCTGATAAGCATATGAATATGCACATTCATATTCATGAATATGAATATAAAAATAATCCACAAATAGAGTCAATTCAAACGTCCTTAAACATCTCCTCTCTTTCTCTTTTCACACCCCGTTCTGGATGTGGTGACATAAATTAGATCTACTTCAGGTTTACTCAATCACTTAGTTACTTCATTCCCTAGAGGAAAATACAATTATTAACAGGTGTCTGTCGCTCTAGAACTTTAAAAAATGCATTTACGTATATATATATACACACACACACACTCATCTATTGTAGAGTACGATCACTTAATGAAAGCATAATGAAATAATATAGCATAAATATAACCATATATTAACATTTAAAAGTCCTTTCTTTTCTAAGAAAATTGATCTCTTCCATTTTAAAATCTTTATTAGGATTAGATCTCAATTCTCTAATTTTAATCTGTTCATGCTTATTTTCATCACTCAAAATTACATACTCACCTTTCAGTTCTTTCATTTTTTTTATTTGCTCTTGACATAACTTATGTCAAATATATAGTAATGGGACAGTAGATGAATGTGAAAGACATGGTGGAAGAGTTCAGAACAGGAGGAAATCACTTTAAATGAAGAAGCCAGCAAAGGCTTTCCAGAGAAGATGGAATTTGGGCTGAATCTTGGCAGAGCACTTGGACTTGAAATAACAGAAGCAAAAAGCCAGAAAGGACATTGAGAGGTCTGAGCTATGTGACCCAGATTCTCTATTACAGGTAAACAAGTTGCTTTCTATATCATAGAGCAGGATTATACAAAATTCACTTATGAGGTAGGTCCATGAGGGGAAGTTTAAACTAAGGGTGGACTCAAGGAGAAAAATGTTTGTTTCTCTATACTGTCATTTACAAGATACTGTAAAATTCATGCTCTTCTTTCTTTATCCTTTCCACAGCTCTGACATTTTCTCTTTCCCATTCAATATTCCTCAAGACTCCTCTACCCTCCTCAAAAACCCCAAACCCTCCCCCAACAAACAAACAAGAAAAATATTTTTAATTTCTTTTTTTTATTGACCTGAATTTGCAGAACCTGGTCTTACATTCAAAGTTAAACAGCCCTGTTGCATTATCATTGGTAATCCCTTTAGATTTTCCCTTAACATCTCAATGAAATTCTCTCATAAATCCCCTTCTTTGCTGACCAAGTGCTGTGCAGTTGCTGATTTTGCAAGATACGTGCTAATGTAAAGAATGCCTCCTTTGAGTCTCTTTATCATTTGGTTGCTCCCTGCTCCACCTTCTCTATATTTATGTCCTTATCAGAGCTGCACACAGTATTTCAATGAGCCTCAGTGTTCTTCCTGCCATGCCAAAATATTGACTGTAATCCGATAGTTGATTTCAAAATTGGTTTGGGAGCTTCTTTTTCTCCTTGTGGTCAAAATAGCTTGCCTTGTAAATGCCAGAATATATTTTTTGCAGATTAGGATTTTTTTTCTTAAACAAGGAACAACGTTGAATGCTTTCCGGAAAGGTGTTTGAATTCTTTGGATAGCCTGCTTCAGCCATTAACATTTTCCTTTGCAGTTTAACCTCACAGATTTGCAGGACAGTTTCCCTGCTGAAAATTTCTGCTGATTTCTTTGTAATTAAACATAACTTTCTTAGCAATTCTTACATGCAAGCTATGGCTTAGAGCTTCAAAACACTTTTCCCTCGCTGTTGAAATCATGAAGTCTGTGGTCTCCCACATCTTTTCTAAAAAGCCTCTCTTAACAGAGAAGAAGCCTTCACAGCTTCTATCCTATTCAGCTGTTGCCACTGATAATTTCAAAGACATATTCACAGACTCGGCTCTGCATCAGGCAGCTGTTATGTGGTTACTGCGTGTTTGTGTGAGAACTGGTGGCTCCGTATCTCCTTTCAAGTTTCCACTTGCATGTAGAATTGTCTGTTTGAGAAAGGGTTTCTGCTTTCTCTCCAGCACAGCATGTTTCCTGTTTTCCTTGGGAGGGCTCTGTATTGTAATCATTTTTCCATTCTAGCTCCTTCTAGGCTGATTTACTTAACTGTTTTGCTGCCTTCTCTGTGTCAAAATTTGCATTTCTGCAGTAAGACTTGGGGTGTTTATTTCAAGTAAGTATAGCATGTTTCACTTCTGTCTCATTCCTATCATTTCACTGTACTCCATTTATCTCTGCACATGTCACATCCTTCCAGACCTAAGACCTGAAATCTTAGTTCTGCTTTTCTAAGTGCTCAGACTGACATCAAGATGATTTATAAAGCGCTTTCATCCCAGTACCACGGGCCAGTGATACCATCAGGTTGGCAGCTTCTGAACTGTTTACCTGGACTTGCCTATTGATGAAGGCCACTGTCCAATGCTGCTCATTCCCTGTGTGCCATCCAGGAAGCTCTGGTTTATAAACCAGTCATTTACGATGAGCATCATTTCAGTCATCATTGCATGATGTGCCTTTGGCACATTTTGGATTCACATTCATAGACTGCAGTCACCCGTAATTAAATCCTACCTCTGTTGCATGAATTATTTTATCTAGTCATATTTAATTCACCTCCTTCTTCTTTTGGAAATCTCTGGTGAGCTTCAGGCTCCATCCTGTGGATCTTTTGTCTCTTTCTGAAGCTGAAGCTAGATTGATTACACATTGTAGCCTTTGAATACTTTGTGCTAGTCCTCACACCAGGAATAAAAAGCAAACTACTACCAGTCTACTCTTCTAGTTTCTTTCTTTTGTGGTACCCAAGATTTGATGGTAATTCTCTTGAAGATGGCTAACTGTTCCTCTAGACTGGTTGTTCTCAACCAGGATGATTTTGTTCCCTGGGGACATTTAGCAATTTCTGGAGACATTTTTTTATCGTTTATCACTGATGATGGGGTGATATTGACATCTAATGTGTGGAAGCCACAGATGCTACTAAATGTCCAACAAAGCACATGACAGCTCCTCACGACAATGGCTGTTCAGCCCCAAATTTCTCAGCATGGAGGCTGAGAAACACTGCACTAGACCATATGATTCTAGATGTACTTAAAATGTGGTGGTGATGTATCTTGACACGTCCCTTCCTAAACCCCTGATGCCTGTTCTCTGGGTTCAGGCACCATCAGGCTCTCCTTTGATAACACGTGTATGTATTCAACTCCAGATAAAATTTGGATTATGCACCTGAATGATTGAGGTTACATGTGCAGAGCCCAGATTTGCTATTAATCATTGCTACTTTCTTAATTTAGGTATATATGATTCTTTTAACTGGAAGAGAAATGATGCAGTCAGCCAGTGTAAACTTCATTCATTCATTCCCAAATATTTCTGGGGTGCCTATGATGACAAGCACTGTGCGAGGTGCTGGGAATAGCAATGAACAACAGTTGCAGCAAGCAGAATCTTTGTTACCGCGTGTGGGATCTTTTTTTTTTAAGTTGCTGTATATAACTAACAACTATTCGTTGTTGTGGTGGTGTAGCCGCTAAGTCTACTTTGTGACTCCATGGACTGCAGTATGCCAGGCTTCTCTGTCCTTCACTATCTCCCAAAGTTTACTCAAACTCATGTCCATTGAGTCCAAACTCATGTCCATTGATGCCATCCAATCATCTCATCCTCTGTCACCCTCTTCTTTCATCTTCAATCTTTCCCAGCAGATTGGGAAAGGGTCTAATCTAATGAGCCAGCTTTTCACATCAGGTGGCCAGAATATTGAAGCTTCAGCTTCAGCATCAGTCCTTCCAATAAATACTCTTTGTTGTGGCATGTGGGATCTAGTTCCCTGCCCAGAGACTGAACCTGGGCTCCCTGCATTGGGAGCACCAATGGACTGGACCACCAGGGAAGTTCCTGGGAGCTGGCTAGACAAGAGAGGCCAGAGAAGACCTCTCCAATGAGGTGACATGCTGGCTTTGGAGGAGCCAGTCCTGCTGAAGCAGAGGTGGAGGGGAGGACCTGTGGGAAAGACAGGACAGGGTTAGAGCTAGCTGGATTTGTGGGAAAGACTGTCAAGCAGAGGGACAATGGGACCACCTGAGGGCAGAAAGAAAGAAAAGAGCTATCCCATGCAAGCCCTTGAATGCCACTGAATACAGTGGATTTTATTCAGAGTGGTTTGGCAACCCCCCCCCCGCCCCCCACCAAACCATGCCTGGTAATCCCCATCAACCCTTCCTGCCCTCATTCTTTAATTGCTGTTTCCACAATACTAGTTAAATGACATACAACCTATAATAGACATTCTGAAGCTGCCTTCAAAGACCTTTAGAAGGAGACCTTTAGAAGGGCAGTGATATCATCCAACCAGCATTTTAAAACATCATTCCAGCTGGTGTGAGGAGAACAGGAAGAGAAGAGAATAAGGTAAAGGAAGAGCATGAAACTAGCTGATGCAGAAATCTAGGTCTGGGCAAGGCTGATGGCAGTTGAGGTGGAAGGAAGTAGCAGGTTTTGAGCCATGTACTGACAAGTCTACAAATCTGTTGGGTTGAATTTGGAGGGAGTTGAGGAAAGGGAGGAGCCATAGCAATGCTGGGACCACAGAACTACTCAATAAAAGGGATACAAGGACTCTGGGTCCTCTGTTGGCCACAAACATTGGCCAAAAAGACCACTCCCCCTCATCCTCACTCTGAGTTATGCCTGAAGGTGAGGAGAAGAACAGGAGCAGTTCATTCAGTCAGTCATTAGCCCTGACTCACCTGGCCTAGCAAGGTGGTGCTAGAGAAGGCCAGAGGCGGAGAAGAGGGAGAAGGACAGTGGGCAGGAGAAGTCATTCAGAGAGCAAGAGTGTGGTACATGGGGGAGGTGCTATGTCTGGTCCCAACACATGGGCCATAGCTTCCTTCAAAGACAAAGACTCCATCTCTGTGTCTCTTGCTTTTTCAGACAATTGCCAAAGGGGATAGATTGGGGGAAGACAGTGACTGGGGGTGAGGACTAGCCCGATCTGCCCTCCCTGGAGAAGAAGAGAGCATGGAATAGGAACAACAGAACTACCGCTGTTTCTCCCCCTTGCTGGGGATGGTGGGACAGTCCTACTTCCATCCTCTTTAGACTATTTGGCATGTATGTCACTCAGTAACCCACACAAAAATGAATGCAAATCATTTCATTTATGGCCCCATTCCCCATAATTTACTTCCCTGGTGGCTCAGATGGTAAACAGTCTGCTTTCTATGCAGGAGACCCAGGTTCGACCCCTGGGTCGGGAAGATCCCCTGGAGAAGGAAATGGCAACCCAATCCAGTACTCTTGCCTGAAGAATCCCATGGACAGAGGAGCCTGGTGGGCAGTAGTCTATGGGGTCAAGAAGAGTCAGACACAACTGAGTGACTAACACTTTCACTTTCCCCTTAATTTAAGGAAGCTAGCAGTGGGTCAGAGGTATCCCTAAAAGTATAAATTATTCTGTATTTAGAGACCAAGTTTGAGGGGCCTGAATGGTTTAGAATATATCAACTTGAACTTAGAACAAAAGGTAATGTACTTCAATTACAGGCTGAAGTCTGAGAGTATCCTTGACTCTGGCTCTGGGGAGTCAGCTATCATGTTTCTTGGGTAATCTACACATGACCTTTTCAGTTGTTTTCATCTAGAGAAAATGGTTTCAATCTCTTTCACCAGAGGAACATAGTCTTTTTATTATTTTCTTTATTGTTTCTGAGATGTGTGAGATTTCCTATGTGCTCAGAGTGGTTCTTTGGAAATCAAGTGAGACCATTCCCATCAATGTTCCACACTTTACATCCAAATGAGGATTTTACTTTTCCTCAGCCCTGATCGTAACTGGAGCCTTTCCCCAGACTACTCTACGAGCTCAGTTACTTTGTCAACCTGAGTCAAGGTGTAACGGGTATCAGTGTGAAGGGATGGAGGTGAGATAACTATAGGTCCAGTAAAGGGGAATCATTGCCCAGATTCCAAAACCATGACTGTTAGAGAGTCAAGTTCACTGAATTCTTGTCTACAAGAATTCTTTGGAAAACAACCCAAAAAATTGCCCCAAATCTCTCTCGCTGTGTCTGTCTGTCTCTGTTTCTGTCCCTGTCTCTCTCTATATATGCGTGCGCGTGTGCTGTCTCTTTAGTCATGTCCGACTCTTTGTGACCCTGTGGACCATAGCCCACCAGGCTCCTCTGTCCATGGGATTCTCTGGGCAAGAATACTGGAGTGGGTTGCATGTCCTCCTTCAGGAGACCTTCCCGACCTAGGGATCAAACTCAAGTCTCTTGCATTTCCTGCATTGGCAGGCAGGTTCTTTACCACTAATGCCACCTGGGAAGGCCCCCTGTCTCCATATACCTATTATATCACTATTATATCTATCAATCTATATATCACTATTAAGGTAGGCACATATGGCAATAAATATGCTTCTCTTAATCAGTGCACAGGATGTGTAGGTAGAGTAGTTTTTTTTCTTTTTTTTTTTTTAAGGTGCTTTTTAAAACTACAGTTACCTAAAGCCAATGTTTATAAGAGACGGAACAATTTCTCTGAAGTAGATTGCCCTCTGTTTATCTGAAAGACAAGTGTCCCTTTTCTCTTCCCATCCTGCCCCCTCTCACCTCTGGTCTGAAAGAACAGGAAAAGAGCATGAAGCTACTTTCCAAAAGAAATGAGGTGAAGAGCAAAGGTGAGAAGAGGGACTGAGAAATGGCCCAAGTGAAAAATCAGCGATGTCAGGGTGGCGGCAGTGGAGGTGATGCTGGTATGGTTGTGCTGAGGACAGAAGGACTCTTAAGGGTAGGAAAATTTAACACTGAAATGTAAAGCCTTTTGTTTTCTAGTGCTGTAGGGTAAACATTCTGTTGCTTTTCTGGCTGCCTCTTTTCCATCCTGACCTGAGCTCCAACATATCAACAAAATCTGCTCTGTCTTCAGATGCCTGGTTATGTGGTGTTTGAGGCCAACGAGGACGAGGAAGCTGAGTTTCTCATATGGGTCACGTTGGAGCAGAAAGCTAAGAACAGCTGCATGGGACTGAGAATTTATAGGAGCAGAAAATTTAAAGCAGAAGTGCTCTTAAGAACCTAAGACATCAGGAATTCAGAAAAATCCTGACAAGGGCATTGGACTTGTGCAGGAAAGGGAGTTCCTCTTAACTATACATACATCTGAAGGAATGGGTCCTTCAGCGGATATCTGAGTTACTTAACATTCAAACGAGTGTGAAGGTAGAACCAGATAGCTCAGGAATGCACATGTAACTTGAGAGGTGAAGCACATCGGAGTCATGTATTCATTATTCAATAAATGTAGGAGTAAATGCTACAAACCAGACCCAGTGGCATATGATGGGAACAGGTCAGAGACAGTCCCTAACTTTACAGAGTTTCCTTTAGTGAGGGATGAGTAAAAGAAAACATAGGGAGAGATGATAAACATTTAACCCAATGAATGGTTCAAATAATGATAAGTTCTATTCAATGTTAATAATGAAAGTGAAAGTCGTTCAGTCATATCCAATTCTTTGCAACCCCATGGACTGTACAGTCCATGGAATTCTCCAGGCCAAAATACTGGAGTGGGTAGCCTTTCCCTTCTCCAGGGGATCTTCCTAAGCCAGGGATCAAACCTAGGTCTTCCTCATTGCAGGCAGATTCTTTACCAGCTGAGCCACAAGGGAAGCCCAGTGTTAATAATGGGAGTACTGTAATAAAAAATACCAAGGTGGGATATTTTGGGTGGGATAGTCAATGAGGTCTCCTTAGGAAGTGATATTTAAGCTGAAACCTAAAGGCTGAGAAACAGCCTTCCATACAGCGAGTAATGGGAAAAATACTCTAGGAAAAGAAGCAGCAAGTGTCTGAGGTGGAAAGAGATCAGAAATTTCCAGGAATTCATAGAAGACCAATGACCAAAATTAATGAGAAAATTTGAAACAGTTGTGCAATGAAGTTGAAGAATTAGACTATGATCATTCAAAGCTTTGTAGGCCAAATAATGGAGTTCATATTTCCTTTTAAGCCCAATGGGAAGTCCCTGAAGGATTTTAAGGGACTGATGATATCATCTGATGCTGTAAAGAGAACAGATTGACAAAGAGCAAAAATGGAAACAGCAAGACCAAAAAAAAAAAAGAGGCTGTTTCAGACATCTAAATAGGAGATGAGCAGAATGGTGGGCATACGATGAAGATGTGAGGGTGGTGGGGGATATAGTTTGGAAGTAGTATAATTAATCAGACTTGATGGATTGGATGTGAAGCATGAGAAAAATTGAGGGAATCGCTCATTCAACAATAAGTGCTGAGTCAATATGTGTCCATCACTTATCTCTTTGTTTGGGACCATCTACCATGAAAATAGACAAAGATCCTTTCCCTTGTGGAGTTTACATTTAACCAGGATCACTGGCTTGAGCAACTAACTGGATAGAGTTGTTATGTCTTTTCCTTGGTCGAGGAAGGCTGAGGAAGAAAGAGGAGTTTCAGGTAATTAAAAGTTCTTTTTTGGCCATTTTGAAAATACCTGTGAGACACCCAATGAAGAATTCCAGCAGTGAGTGAAGTCTGGATTTTAGAAGAGAGTTCGGAGGAATACTTGTGGATTGAGGAGTAATCAGCATATAAACGGCATTGAGAGAGCTCTAAACCCGTGAGAATGGATGTTGCCCTTGAAGACAGGCTGTAAAAAAGAAGAAAATAAGGCCGTGGCTGAGAAGTGAGCAACTCCAGCATTTAATGCTTGGCTAGAAGAGGGTGTGCCACAAAGGAGCCAAAGAGACTGTGATTAGTGAGTAAAGAGGAAAACCAGGAGACAGTTGGGATTAGGGATCAAGAGAGGAGGGCTTCCATGGTGGCTCAGGATTGCTGTGAAGCTGAAGTAAGGTAATTCACATAAACTCCTAGATCAGTTCTGGTCCATTCAGTGACACAAGTTATAATTTCTTTCCACCTTTTGTCCTCCCCCACTGGAAACAGTGAGGCACATGTGGAAACCACCCTGGAAAACTTGCTGTGTCTAATAATCCTTGCTCCCCACCTCTGCCCCCAGCAACAAATCCCCCACCTTGCTCTCCCTGTCGGGTTGGGCCCTCCTCCGATCTGGTTCTTGGCTCACCTGCAATGTAGGAGATGCTGATTTGATCCCTGGGTTGGGAAGATCCCCTGGAGGAGGGCATGGCAACCCATTCTAGTACTCTTGCCTGGAGAATCTCCATGAACAGAGGAGCCTGGGGGTGTTGCAAAAAGTCAGACTCGACTGAAGTGATTGAGCACATCAAGAGAGAAAAAGGCCCATTTCACTGAAAACTGATGCTCAGTCAAGGGAGATGGAAAAAAGCGTTCCTCTGGGTTTGTCAACACGGAGATGGTTGGAGGTCTTTTTCTTGATAACTACAGAGACAGCAGAGAGGAGGTTGAATTGTGTTCTGCGGGGAACAGGCATGAGGCAGGGAGACAACTCTCCTAAGAGGATCTAGGAAGTGGGAGGACGCTTGCCGGGTGATGGAGGGTGAGGAGAAAGTCTTTTGTTTTGTTTGCTTATTAAAGGGGAGATGATCAAATCTGATTGTATGGTGAGGGGAGTGAGTCCATCCAGAGGGCAGCATTGACAGTGCAGGGGAAAGGATGACCGAGGGTGATGGCATGAAGGGCGGGGACCCGTGCCCCAGCAGAGGGCTGGCTGAGGGGCTCCCTGCATTATGAGGAGGGGGAAACAGATGAGGCATGTACAGGTCTCATGGGATGTGTCTCACTGAGGAAGCAAGTGGTTCAGGAGTGAGTTCTCTTATGCCTACCGCTCTAAGGCCTCCAGTGCTAACTGACTCCAATGAGGCCAGGCAGGCAGAGGAGAAGGAGAGAATAAGAGGTTTGAACTGCAAATGGCACACCAGCCAAGAAGGAAGATTCTGGGGTTCCAGTCTCCATTTAGACCTGCATCTTGCTCTGATCCAGGAGAAGATTTCAGCCACCGTGGGGGTTCCAGAGGGCCCTGGGCATCAGGGGACTTTCAGCCACTGGGACTGCATGTTTTCACAGCTGCGGATTTCCTGACACCATGGACCAGCCAGGCCCCCGTCATCTGGGCTGACGTATGGCTTAGCTAACAAGCAGTTTTTGTGGTCAGAGAAATTAAAGACTTCCTCCCTAAGCCTCTCTGGGGCAGAGAGAACTTGATGGGGCCAGGCAGCTGTTGAAAAAGGACAGTCCATGACCAGTGAGCCAAGAACCGGATCGGAGGAGGGCCCAACCCAACAGGGAGAGCAAGGTGGGGGATTTGTTGTTGGGCGCAGAGGTGGGGGGCAAGGATTATTAGACACAGCAAGTTTTCCAGGGTGGTCTCCACATGTGCCTCACTGTTTCCAATGGGGGAGGAGAAAAGGTGGAAGGAAATTATAACTTGGGTCACCGAATGGACCAGAAGTGATCTAGGAGTTTATGCGAATTACCTTACTTCAGCTTCACAGCAATCCTGTGAGGATGTCCTCTCCCCATCATTTTACAGGTAGGCAAATTGAGGCTTAAGGTAGCCACACTTAGGACTATGTAACTATTAATAGTAAACAGCAGAACTGGAAGTTTAATCTGTGGCGCCAAATCCCATGCATTTGCCAGAATGGTGCCCCCTGTCCTGCCCTTCAGTGAGTGGCAACTGGTAGGAAAGTGAAAGTGTTAGTCATTCAGTCATTTCTGTCTCTTTGTGACCCCATGGTCTGCAGCCCACCAGGCTCCTCTGCCCATGGGATTCTCCAGGCAAGAATACTGGAGTGGGTAGCCATTCCCTTCTCAGGGAATCTTCCTGACCCATGGATCAAACCCGGGTCTTGTGCATTGCAAGCAGATTCTTTACCATCTGAGCTACCAGAAAAGCCTACTGGTGAGAAGGACAGATCAATGAGAGCTGTTCTGGGAAAAGTGTTACCAGGCGAGGCCAATGAATGCTAGGATTCAGTCTAAGTGGCAAATTTGCTCGTACTCCAAGGAATCAGTCATGCCATCCTTCTTCCCCTAGACTGCTGTGTGACCAAGTCTTTTCCCAATGGGCTCCCCAGGAAGTCCTTGGCTTTAAGGGACTCATCAGGAAGGAAGACAACAGACTATCATAGGAAAAACTCATCCTTAGAATATAAATCCATGCTCCTTATTTTCCCCCTTAGCCCCATTTCAACACCCCCTCCCTTTCCCCAACTTTGCTGATAGGATTTAGAGCCACCCCTCTCTCCTTTAATCCGTGGACTGAGCTAAAGCCCTCCGAGGATGCATTTAGCCAAACCAAACTTTGTGGGAGTTACCCATGCAGAGCACATCCTCAGTGTTTACATGTTGAATAGTTTATGATTTGCTCTACATCTGATCAGGCAGAGTCAACTACCAAAACTGCTGATCCGTGGAAACTTCACAGCCTTTCTGGGCATAATAACGGCTACAGCTACAGCTCATTCAAAGAGAGAAATAGCCTTTGATGAGCAGAGCAAGGACAAATTAAGACGTGACTCTGGCCCAGTATCTAGATAGTAGCCTGCTGCAGGAGGCTTTATTTGAAAAGAAATGGAGCGAGGAGCTGGGGAGGCTTCTACTACACCCTCCTAAACAGTAGGAGAGGGACCAGGACATAAAGCAGGGTATACTGCCCAGGACTTTGGTGGCTCAGATGGTAAAGAATCTACCTGCAATGTGGGAGACCAGAGTTCAATCCCTGGGTTTGGAAGATCGCCTGGAGAAGGGATTGGCTATGCACTTCAGTATTCTTGACTGGAGAATCCCATGGACAGAGGAGCCTGGTGGGCTACAGTCCATAGGGTTACAAAGAGTCAGACATGACTGAGTGACTAATACTTTTCACTTCTTTCAGTGTATCAGAAACAAAAAGGGGCTATTGCCAAAGCAATTCTTTCTGTTATCTCTTTTCCAACCTGTGGCAGAGTCAGCTAACTGTCTCTAAGTTTCCATTATCTATTTCTTCTTTAGTAATGGAAGCCCTAATTTTTAGGAGGGAGAGATCTTGGCTCACTGAAATAAACTGTGTATTTCCCAAGTCTCTTGTAGTTGGATGTGATCATGTGTCTAAGTTCTGGTAAAGAACTACTCTACTCTTCTTTCCTGCTGGAAATGTGGACTGGAATGTGGACATGGTGACTGGAGCTTGAGCAGCAATCTTAAACCATGAGGTGGAAACTATTATTCAGGATGCAGACAGAAGAAGCTTGGAAATCTGAAGATTGTGGCACCAAGATTGCAGCCTGGACAGCTACTGTGTAGGTAATTGATATTTTTTGGCACTTGTAGTCCAAACTCATTTATCTCAGGATAATTTCAGCTGCCCCTAATGGTCACTGGACAATACCATATCTCATTGAAACAGCCTTTGCAAGAGATGGAAAGACAACCACCTCTGTGCTGTTAGGAGCAGTGATTTCAGGGTCATTGCAAGCCTCTGCTGATAACTTTCTACCATCTCTCAGCTTGTGTAGGAAATCCCACTTCATTTCCTTTCTTAATATTCAAGTTTATTTATTTGTTCTTTGATCGAACTTTACATCCACATTTCCAATGGTCTGTAGGACATCTACATGTGGATTTCTCATCAGCTTC
The DNA here is from genome assembly GCF_019923935.1 of Bubalus bubalis. Taxonomy (NCBI): domain Eukaryota; kingdom Metazoa; phylum Chordata; class Mammalia; order Artiodactyla; family Bovidae; genus Bubalus; species Bubalus bubalis. The sequence goes on from NC_059158.1 coordinate 140,698,955, forward strand.
TCAAACTTGACTCATCTTCAAGCTTTAAGGGGCCTCATTCCCACCTTCACCAGCTGTGCCAGTCCCTGGGTCAGAGAGATGTCCCCCTAAATCCCACCCTCCTTCTTTGTCAACAACATCCACTTGGGTATCTAGGACCTCAGAACTCCATCCAGAGAGCTCAGGTCTGCTTCCTGCTTCCAAAGCCCATTCAGGCATCTTGACTGAATGGACATAATTTTGTAGTGTTGTTTTTTGTTGCTACCAGTGGCCAACACAATCCCTTCGTGGCTTGTGGCTTGCTTTTGAAGTTGGAGGGTAGAAGTTGTGAACCTGAGAGTTGACAACCTCCAGGATTTTAGTAAGTAAAGCTTGAGGAGTCTGCAGGCCCAAGGGAACACAGCTTCTAGAGCCCACAGGTCCCCTCCTAGACCACACCCGCGTGTCCAGGACCCTGGAAATCCCTGCTCAAGTGGCCCCTAGCCCATTTTCAGGGGCTGTGCAGACCTTGACCCCAGTCTGCCCTTCTGAGTGTGGACTGTGCTTCCCCAGTGCACACGTCGGGTCTACCAGTGGCCCAAAAGGTTGACATTTGTGAGGAGTGTGAGTGGAGCTTGGACACAGGGATTGCAGTGTCCACATGTGTGATCACTAGGTCCCTCAGAAAGCAGGATGGAAGAGAAAGGGTAGGGGGGTGGCCCACCACGTTGTAGGAAGGAAATCTGAAAAGTCTAAGTTTGAATTTAGGGGAAATTTACATTTGAAACTAACTTTCAAGGTTATAATGTAAAGATATATTTGTCAGGATATGAGAATGTATTTTATTTAACCCCTTTATTAGCTTCCTTGATACTCGAAACATATTTCTCAGGATGTATCAATTTCCATTTATCCCACAAATGTTGGGGGCTGTGTATAAAATGCGTGTGGAAACTTTTTTGGTAGAATTGCATCCTGCAGGTATAAAAATGGTCTAATGATCTAATCTAATAAATCAATGCAATACACACTACAGAGACCTTCTATAGCAGGTGAGAGGGCAGTTCTGAAAAGAAGGTGGAGATTACTTCCAGGAGAGGCCAAGTCCCACCTTCCCAGCAATCAGTGCAACAAGGCTTGGGATGCTTCAAAGAGGTGGTGCTTCAGATGGTCTGTTCTGTTCGGTAAGAGCTGCAGTTACTGCTTCACTGACACCTTCCTGTTACAAGCAAAACTGTATCATGAGAGGAAACATTGCAAAGAAAGGGCTCTGTGGGACAGAAAGTAACAGCACCTGTTACCACTGACCTACGCTACTGTGTAGACCATCTCACAGTTTCCAAAACCCCTTTCAAAGCATCCTTGTGTTTAATCCTCCCACCTAGGCAGGCAGGGCAGGTAGGATAGGTTTTATCATTCTCAGCAGCAGATGGGAAAAACTGAGGCTTAGTGAGATTAAATAACTCCGAGAGTTTATAACAAATAGAGGGAAGGGTCTAAACGGGAAGCCAGGCTTTGTAACTCCTAGGTTAGTACCCTTTTCACCTCACACAGTCCTAATCAAATTCAGAAACGGAAACGCCAAAAAAAAAAAAAAAAAAACTCCAGCATTTCTTTTCTGAAAGAGCCTATGGACCATATTTGGTGAAAGGTTGGTGTGTCTATTTATGAAACTTCTTTAGTTCTATTTGGTTAATGATATTTGATCATAATCATATGTACCTTGCAGTAAGCTGGGACAATGGGAAAAGATGCATGGGGTCAAATAACAACTAGTAATCTGATAAAATCCCAAAGTTTTTAAGGAGCACAACTGACCCATTAAATAAAATTTCATAAGCCAAAGGTAAAATTAAAGTTAGAGGAACTGCCTAAAAATGTCAGGAGGGTGTACTGGACCATGAAGTTTCTTTTTCTCAGGCAGTTTCAGAATCTGATAACTTAGCAAGATTGAAAACTTTGTGTGTGGAAGTTGAATATATAAAACAAGTCAGTAATCAGAGAGGCCAGTGTCCCTTTTGATAAGCAGGTATCTTACATGTTTCCAGTGAGCCAGATAATGAAGTCTTCTGAAGTAGTAGCCAGGGAACACAAGCTGTTCATGATGCTGAGGTTCTCGTCATTAGGTGCTGTAGAGTTACTGTACCAGTTAATCTGTGCTGCATAACAAATCATCCCCACAACTTTGTACATTGAAACAATGATCATTGATTAGCTCATGATTCTATAAGTTGGCCTCTTGGGTTGGACTCACATAGGCAGTTCTGCTGGTCTGACTCAGGCTTACTCATGTGGTTGTGGTCAGCTCATGAATGGGTAGAGGGACTGGGGCCTATTTCCACTTGCTTCATCTTAGGGGAAGCTAGCTCAAGTTTGCCTACATAATTTTCAAGCAAATATTTCAAACCCAGCATGCAAGAACAATTTCAAGCTTCTCTTTGCTTTCTGTTTGCTAAGGTCCCATTGGTGAAGGTGAGTTATAGGACCAAGTGTTAATGGGAGGAAATTCAAAGAAATTATTACTTTTTTTTTTTTAATCTACTGAAGTCTTTACATGCTTTTCAAAATGTCATGCTATTATGGCATTAAACTTGAAGTCTAGGATTTCAAGATTGAAATCAGGTCCAACTGCTGACAAGGTGCTTCAGATATACTACTCTAGGACAGTGATTCTTGATATCTGGAGACTCATGAACTAAAAACACAAGTTATCTCCATCCCCTCCCTCACTCACACACACCCTACTTCACTGGTGAGACAGGGAAAGGATACAGCAAACACTCTCATTTATAAAGGGGGAGAATAGAAGTTACAGTCACTGGTCATAGCAATTCTGAAACTGCAATAAAATCCAGCTGGGCTCATGCTGCCAGACCCCTTTTGCTGGAGACTGTAAATGTTCTTGATTAGCGCCTCTCTGGGAGCTGTCCTTCCCATTCATTTCTCCCTGGAATTGTTCACCAGTCTGTCATCGTGTACCAGTTCTTGTGAGGAAACACAAGAAACAATAGAAAAGATTCCTGCCCTCAAAGTGCTTAACATTTCAATTATGCAAAAGTCACAGATGGTTGACATCACATGTTTAAGCTGCAGATGCAAAGTATCTAGAAGGTCAGAAGCATAGGACAGATTAGGGATCCAACACCCTGTTAGTGATCTTGAAGTTAGATGAGGACCCAAAAATGGGTGAAGACTTTCCATTCTGGCCTTTTGATTAAAACCTGGGAGGTTTGACCTGTAGAGGTTGGTACATGATTTTGGTTTTCAACAATAATATTTTTTTGGATCAAATGTCTCATTTTTAGAGTATTCTTATTTGCTCTCTAGTTAAGTGATATGAGGGATCTTCAAGTGGTCCTTTGTCTCCTTATTCCTAGATTCCAGTCTTGTTGCTTGAAATTTTCACTCATCAAAAGTATGACGATAACACAAGGGGCCAATTCATTGATCCTTATATTTTAAATGGTTTTTCATACTGAGATGCCCTCATGTAGTGGCTCTCAGGGACACCTCCCCCAAAGGACCATTTGGAAACATGGAGGAAATTTTCTACCATCACAATGAATGGCACTGGGTACGTGTCAGGGATTCTGTGCATTGTGCAATATACAGGACAGTCTTGCATAGTGAACAATGAACGCATGAGCTGCACAGTTTTTAAATGTCCCAGAAGACATCAGTGTAGGAGAAAAATCTGTTTCTAATGATCCAAGCCTGAAGCCTAACTCTATTTTTATATATAAACAGACTATTTTGGATACAGTTTAAATATATACTGAATTTTCCATGAGTACAACAACCATTCAAATGGGGGAATAATGACACTTTACTTTCTTGGGAACGAAACAAAAGTTGTTGGCCACTTCAGAAAACTGATACACTTGAGTTGCCAGTGTGGCACCTGTATCAGCTGGCAGTTGGCATTTTTAGCTGTGGAAACCATAATATTTCTACATACAGGTGCAAACATCTGGCTTTTTCATTCCGTCTTCTAAAACAGTCATTTCTGAACTTTTTTTACATATTGAAATATGTGTTATCCTATGAAAAATTATTTTCCTTTTATTTCTTCTTAAAATTACAACTATGACTTTATATAGTTTTTTTGAAAATTATGTGTGAAGGTAAGATATATTATCTGTGATTATAATCTCAAGATAGGAAATAAGATGCTATAAAATATTTTCTCTAAAAGGAGACACGCTGGATCTGATAGGGTTTAGAAACACTACCCCAGTAAAAACTTATCAGGATAGAATATCTCTCAGAGGGTGCGATGGCACCGTTTAAATATGAGAAAGGCCAATCATTCTATGAAATCATACGCAGGGTCACGGGTAAACAGAAAGATAAATTTCACACTGGAAATACTTAGAAACTAGATGAGACTCTGCCAGGTTTCCTTAGCACACTAGTAAAGAATTTGATTTTCTTTTTTATAGGTTTAGAAAGATATTTTCTTATTAATTTTTATTTCAGTATGTTCCAGAATTTAGTCATATATTTGTGACCTTCTCAGAGTTTTTTCAATTGATGGCCTTGGTTCAGCATATATGGAAGCATCTGTCCTGCACTCAGGTCCTTGTCCTCCTCCTTCTGACCCAGAGTTGGTTGTAGGAGTTGATGTAGCTCTTGCCCCAGGCCAGGAGGACCTCCAGTTCCTACCCAGCCACTTGCTTCTCACATTGTTCAGAGAGAGGATGAATCAATCTGATGCTTGGACAAGACATCTCTAACTCTGAAACTGGCTTGCCTCCAATGCTGGCCAACATTTTATTTTCTGGGTTTGACCCATATTTTGGCCGTACCAGCTCTATTGATGCCAACCTTCACCAAGTTTCAGCTTCTTTCTGGACCTTTTGGTATCTCCTACTCCTGAAAGGTCCATACAGTCAAAACTATGGTTTTTCTAGTAGTTATGTCCAGATGTGAGAGTTGGACCATAAAGAAGTCTAAGTGCCAAAGAATTGATGCTTTTGAACTTTGGTGCTGGAAAAGACTCTAGAGAGTCCATTGAACAGAAAGGAGATCAAACAAGTCAATCCTAAAGAAAATCAAACCTGAATATTCATTGAAAGGACTGATGTTGAAGCTGAAGCTCCAATATTTTGGCCACCTGGTGGGAAGAGCTGACTCATTGGAAAAGACCCTGATGCTGGGAAAGATGGAGGGCAGGAGGAGAAGGAAGTGACAGAGGATGAGATGGGTTGGATAGCATCACCAACTCAATGGACATGAGATTGAGCAAACTCCAGGAGATGGTGAAGGTCAGGGAAGCCTGGCATGCTGCGGTCCATGGGGTCACAGAGAGTCTGATACAATGAGTGAATGAACAATAGCAACTCCCAAGAGGGAGACCTGAGAAAATCTTCAGAGGAGACTGATGGCCTTCATTTAGATAAGAACTAGATATTCTTCATTTAGATAAGAACTAGAAATGTGGTTATTCTTTTAGTTCCAGACTCCTTTGTTTGTCTCAATTTGCAAAAATAAATATTAATTCATCTGGATTCCCAAACACCTTCCTAAATTGACCAGACAGGATCCTCATGGATGGCCGTTTCTCCCCACAGTGGAGAGAAGTTGGTCGATCAGATCACCTAACCCCTTTTCATCAGTGTGGACCCAACAGGAACATTTTACTCTGCCCTACTTCTAGGGTTGCCATGGCCTGGCAAAGCTGTTCATCTTTTATAGATAGTAAATCAGCTTTTTCTTTTTTACACCTTCCTTTTACATCTCTGCAGCACTGATAGAGGCTGTAAACTAACTGGCTGTCATTTTAAAAGCACCCTCCTTTCTTCTGTCCTAAATTATGCCTTTGGGGAGGTGGATGTATCTTATTTGGCTATAGAAGTTTTTTTTTTTTAATTTGGTCTGGTCACACTCAGTAGGTACAGTATTATCGGCTGCTAGTTTTGCACTCTCCACCCCACACCAGAGTGAGCCAAATGATGTTCTCAAAGCCTTGGAAACATATGAAGGTAAGAATGTATCATTCTTTGAGGAGGAAGAGACCATACTTGGATCCAATGTTGGAAGTATCATGCAAAGTACTGAAGAAATGCTTGGTTTTATTCAAAGCAATAAACAAAAGCTTCCTGCCTTCAGTGCCTCTGGGTATCACCTCTCAGTTCACTACCTTTTTCCCTTACCTGGAGGGAAACTGTTCTGGATAGACAAGTTGTATCAATCTTTCTCCTCTGGCTAGAACTGATGGATACAGCAATGGACAATCAACCTAAGCTAAGCAAATCAGATTCTCTCTGGAATCTCCAGAGCTGCATGACAACACGCAGGGATGGATCACTTGAAACTGATGCCCGTCGGTGGCAGCACTCTGGGGGAAAAGTTCTCTGCTGCCGAGGTTTCCATCAGCCTTGGCTGTTTTCGTCATCCTCCGATTTGGAGAGCCACCTCCGCATCCTTTCAATACATTGCATCTTTTTACTTAACTTAGCCAGAAACTGTTTCTCTCACTGGCAATCAAAGGAATGTTAACTAACATGCAGACTATGGCAGAGAATACCAATACAGTAAAATGTCTGCCCCACTTAATGACAAGAAATGAAGACAGACAGTGGGCACGACGTGGGGCAGTATTTCATCCTGGGCATACTGGTGACCTTGGTTTCCAAACTAAAAAATAGGAAACATGATCTGACTGGTATGAGTATGCATTAGGGAAAAGAACACAATCTATTTGAAAGCTGAATTATCTAGAAATATGTAAGACATTTGATTCCTTGTGTCTAAATATACATATAAGACAAAGAAAAACAATGGACCATAGAGAGGAAGATAATAATTTAGGATTTGGCAAGTCACTCTGAAATTTAAAAAAAAAAAAAAACCCTCTTTGCTTCACCCTGGGATGGCCCAGCTTTCTCGTGGTAACCCCAAATTCAACTTTCTCTCAGGAGGAAAGCAGGACCGGCATATTAATGAGAGTTCAACTTTACACTTCTATGATCAGTGTGAACAGCCTAATAGTCTCTTAATCACCTTGGGTCACCTTCCTGTGCTGTTTGTTTTAAATGCAAAAGAAAAGCTGCTTTGTCTACAGCTCTGGAGGTCACTGACTCCAGCAGAGAAAGGACGGGGAGCCTGAAGGAGACTCTTTGTCATATATTTCTTGGAAGGGTGTCTTTTCAGATGTGAAGGACATTTTGATTTCCTCAACCTGATTCTATGGCGTTATCTCTAAGAGAGCCCAGCTGCCCTACTCCTGGTCCCCTGAAAGAGTTAACATTTCTCCCAAGTCCTGACTCAAGCCATTAGAGTTCCGATATGGAGATGACATGGCCATATTTATGATTTGCTAGGGGCTCCATTTGGCTTTGTAAGTTTAATGTGTTCAGTTCAATAGGTGATAACTCTGATTGGACTTATGCATCCAATAATCAACTGGGAAATATTTCTGATTCAATAAGATACATTATATGGCTGTATCCATTTCAATAAGTAATGTCTCTGGATTCCTGTACCAACTAGGGGATTTTTTTTTTTTTCAAGAGAGCTATATCAGATTGTTAGGACTGTGTATTTATCTCAGAACAAGACAAACTATTGCTGGTAATATAAGTTGGCCAAGTTAATCTAGTTTATAGTAACATAGTCATTTTGAGGTCAAATTCATGCATACCATAGGTAAAATCTGAAGTGAAATGAATATGTTCGTAGCTTTTGATCAAATGAAGGGGGACCCAATAAGAGGGGATGCACTATTCAACATTCCACTACATCCTGACTAGTTACAGTTTATGTAATTTGGAGTAAACAGGCAGACATAGCTACAGCCTCAGTTAGTAGGATGTTGACTTTTGATAATGTAACAGTCTTTGATGTGGGAAAAAATGTTTTTAATCCCCAAAGCTCCTTTACCACCAGACTTTGGTAGGCAACATGGTGAAATCTTGACTAGAATTCATAGCCTTGCTATTCCCTGTAAACAGCTGTATCAAGTTCAGAACTGCCTCTTCTCTGAACAGAAACCTTCACTGCTGGATGCCCACAAAAGTGCCAATGACATTTTCAGAGAAATACACAGGCAGATAAAAATTTTCAAAGGCCTTTTTATCTTTTTCTACTTAGATATGTTAAAACTTGCCCAGTAGTCAGTCCATGCCTGAGAATCCACTTTAGAGTTCTTGCTTCCTTTTCTAAGAAAAATATGTAAGAGTCTAACATTTATCAAGCACTTCTTATATGCCAAACACTTTTGAAGAGCTTTGCATGTGTGAGTCATCAAATCCTTATAGTGGTCCCACCAAATAGCTGCTATTATCATCGTCATTTTACAGCTGAGAGGTTAACTTGTCTGCTGCTACTGCTGCTAAGTCGCTTCAGTCGTGTCCAACTCTGTGCAATCCCATAGATGGCAGAGTACCAGGCTCCCCCGTCCCTGGTATTCTCCAGGCAAGAACACTGGAGTGGGTTGCTGCCGGGGTCCAGCCCCGGCTGATCCAGGGTATTCGAAGCGGGGACGGCGTCGGCGACCTATTTAATTATTTATTCATCAAAGATATAAAGAGTAATAGAATGAGGATAGCTCAGTAGGAAAATTCAGTGGAGAAAAGAGGCTGAGTAGCTTGGTTTACGCGGGAGACCAATAAAACTTCAAGACAAGAAGTTTGCACCACTTACGTAGGCCGCAGGCGTCCTTCCGTTCTCCCGAAGGAGAGGAGACACTGAGGCCTCCCCGGTCGGATCTTAGAAGCCCAGGCATAATTAGCAAGCATGGTGGGTTCCGCGCTCCAGATGGAGACTCAGCCAGAATTTGAAAGAGAGAGCGACATGGGGAGACCAAGTTTTGGTGAACAAGGCCCGCACTTTATTTTCCAAAGTAGTTTTTATACCTAAAGTTGTGCATAGAGGATAATGGGGGAAGGGGTGGAGTCATGCAAGGACAGCAGTTCCTGGTCCTAATCGAAGCCAGGCTTTTCAAACTTATCATATGCAAAAGTTCAGGTGAATTACATCATCTTCTGGCCAGGAGGCCTGTTAACATTTTAAGAAACTTATCTTTCTCTAAAGGGGATTATTCCAAAGTCAGGCACCAGCCTCCAAAAAAGCATTGGACAAAGCTGCATTCCTATAGGGCAAAGGTGAGGTGGGCTCAATCAAGAAAAGAATTAACTCAAGGGTCCAACGTTACAAACATTGAGGCTACTACTTACATTTCTATACACCCATTATATCAATCAATACACTGCCAAGGACACAGTAGGTACGGAGTATGGAGACTTAGCAGCAAACATTGGCCCAACAAGTGAAAAACCCTTCACCAATACAATTTCTAATCAATCTTTTAACTACTCAAAGGAATCTGTGTTTAGGCAGTTTAGAACATCTCCTGCCTCTCACAGTTGGGAGGCTCTGAACAATCACATGTGGCCGGAAAAACCTATTCAGGCAGGCTAGAGGATTTCCAAAGGAGTTTGTAGGTTAAACACTGTCACACCCAGGAATTATTAACTGGAGCTGTAAGCTAACTCTCTTTTCAGAGAGAGGTAGTGGGGGACAGCCCCCCGTAAAGTCAGAGGTGTAGGTGAAAGCACAAAGCAGAAAGTAGGCAGACTCTGGTTTGGGGGGTAGATGCTCGAGAATTTCCAGGGGGACTCCTGAGGCTCCATCCCGCCTTTGCGTATGCCGAGCCTCCTTCCTCATGACCTTTGTCATGGGCGGAATTCCTCACACTGGCTCCCGGCAGTGATAGAATTCCAGTTGAGCTATTCCAGATCCTGAAAGATGATGCTGTGGAAAGTGCTGCACTCAATATGCAATACGCACTCAATATGCAATATGCCGGCTCCCGGCAGGTTGCCATTTCCTTCTCCAATGCATGAAAGTGAAAAGGGAAAGTGAAGTCGCTCAGTCGTGTCTGACTCTTAGCGACTTCATGGATTGCAGCCTACGAGGCTCCTCCATCCATGGGATTTTCCAGGCAAGAGTACTGGAGTGGGTTACCATTATAGTAACAGAGCTGGGGATTGAACCCTGCATTTGGGAGCTGGGGACTGTACTCCTTTGCTGCATTTTATGCCCTCAAAACTATTACTGCCGATACACATGAAAATTTTCTGACTTTTCATGTATGCTTGAATTTCATGGTATCTATTATCAAGGCCTCCAGGGGAAGCAGACATGCCAGGAACTTGAAGCTCAACAATAAGCCAGAGCCTGTTTCCTTGGAAGGTGTTCCCATCTGGGCTCCTGCTTTACTTGCTCTTGACAACAGCTTTTTGTCCTCTTATATTTCTTTTGGTCTGGGGCTTCCCTGATAGCTCAGTTGGTAAAGAGTCTGCCTGCAATGCAGGAAACCCTGGTTTGATTCCTGGTCAGGAAGATCACTGGGGAAGGGATAGACTACCCACTCCAGTATTCTTGGGCTTCCCTTATGGCTCAGCTGGTAAAGAATCCACCTGCAATGTGGGACACATGGGTTCTATCCCTGGGTTGGGAAGAGAAGGGAAGGGGAAGATCCCTGTAGAAGGGAAAGGCTACCCACTGCAATATAAATAATATCTTTACTTTCCCCTCACAGTAACACTCCCCTGGTGAATCAGCTGATAAAGAACCCGCCTGCCAATACAGGAGATGCAAAAGATGCAGGTTTGATCCCTGGGTTGGAAAGATCCCCTGCAGAAGGAAATGGCAACCTGTTCTAGTATTCTTGCCTAGAAAATTCCATGGACAAAGGAGCCTGGTGGACTATAATCCATGGTGTAGCATAGAGTCAGATATAAGTCAAGTATTTTCCCAAAGTGATTATATCATTAACTATTCTATCAACCATGTATGAAAGATCCAATTGCTCCACATAATCCCTATACTTGGAATTACCACCACTTATAGGAAGATAATTTTTAAAAATTGGCCACTTCTTACAGTATCCCTAGTGTTATAATCATGCTTCTAATTTGGGTAAGTTGACTATGGACCATGTAAAAATAAGGTTCACCCACTGGTTCCCTAAACTGATATGAGATACAAACCAAGAGTAAAGCAATGGTATTTCTGATATCAGATTGCTTGCTTCTCTCTGAAATTCTGGCAGAACAATGTAAGCTATTGCCATCTTTAGAAGTCTTGAAAATCAACACAGTTTCTTATGCGTGGTTAGCAAGAAGAAATTCACTTAAGCTGGGCTAATTAAAGAAAGATTTATTGTAAGGATACAAACACATCTCAAGGTGCCCAATTTAGCAAGTCTATCGAATTTCACAGAACCAGAGAGAGATCAGTAAGATTCTCACTTTTGTTCTCGCTTTCTTATGAATGTCCCTAGAACAGTAGCTTCCATCTCTGATTACTAATGGCATTCTAACCTGCACTTCTACGACCAGTAGAGAGACCTGGATGGGCTCAGCTTTAGGGAGTTTTCAACTGTAGTCCAATCAGCTCACATGGTCTGCCAGGCAAGGACACATTGATTTAATGTCCCTTCCAGTCACAACCAGGCATCCTCTCTAAGAAAGAGAAGTGAAGAGCAAGAAAAGGAGAGGTAAATAGAATGACAGTCGTCTCCAACGTAAGGTTTTACAGACAGGTATCTATCTAATTTCTCAGTTGCTATTACCAAGTATCAATAGCCATCTTACCTTTAGCCTTATACTTTGGGACAGATTCACCAAAGAATAAGCTTCCCTGGTGGCTCAGATGGTAAAAGAATCTACTTGCAATGCAGGAGACTCGTGTTCCATCCCAGGGTCAGGAAGATGCCCTGGAGAAGGGAATAGCTACCCATTACAGGATTCTTGCTGGGAAATCCCATCGACAGAGGAGACTGGCAGGCTAGGGTCCAAGGGGTCACAACGAGTCAGACACAAGTGAGTGACTAACACTTTCACTTTTTTTCAGCTTCACCAAAGAATAGACTACCCACCTATTCCCACCTGCCAAGAAAATGTTATTGTGTATGCATTTTGATTATACTGATTGCTTCTAATTTATTATATTTATACATACTATGGGAAAATATAGAAATAGCTTATATCCTTCAATAATAATTGCATATGTCTTAATAAGTGTTCTTGGTAGCTCACAGAGGTACTTGGTGAAGCCAGAAAGATACTAAATTATGTTTATTTTTGTTGACAATGCTAATGTGAGACTTTGATAAAAACCCTGAAAATGATCATTCTTGATAAAATCAGTTAAGAAAAGATACCTCATATTTAATAAATATCTTCTCTTTTTGGCATGTGACATTACAATCATTTACTTAAAGATTACCATTAAACATTTTCCTTTAAAAATAAAACCCTCACATTTTCAAAGCTAGAAAGTAGCTAAAGAGAATTACTTCAATTTCTAAAAGCAAGACCTCAGTAGTGGCCTTTTAGTGTTAAAGGATTACCATAACATTACCATAAACTCCTTCGTTTCTGTCTCACACACACACACAGAATCACAGATGTCATAGAAATTTTACTGTTGGCACATAACAAATATATATATTTAAGAATTCAAGGGAGTTCCCTGGTGGCCTAATGGTTAGCATTTCAGGTTTTCAGTGCTGGGGTCTGAGTTCAATCCCTGTTCAGGGAACTGAAATCTATGAGCTGTGTGGTGTGGTCAAAAGGGAAAAAAAAAGAGCTCTCAAATTTCTGGTTGTGAATTACTCATTTGTAATTATCTGTGCATTCATCTCAGTTGTGTCCTCTTTGTAGCTCCATGGACTGTAGCCCACCAGGCTCCTCTGTCCATGGGATTCTCCAGGCAAGAATAGTTGAGTGGGTTGCCATTTCCTCAGATCTTCCAACCCAGGGATTGAACCCATGTCTCTCCTGCATTGCAGGTGGATTCTTTTCTGCTGAGCCATTGGGGAAGCCCATAATTATCTGTGGCAACTGGCTAATCCTAGGCTCATGTACCACTGCCAACCAGCATATCTTGGCCATTCTTCCCTTTATAAATTAGTGTGTGGTCAGGGATAGCAAATGACTTTGAACATTAACCTAGGCAATATGCAATTAGAAAGAGCTAGCTGCAGAAAGAGAAAGCAATTGATTGTGCTCCCGAACTAAAGACTAGTGTGTTTTGAACCGTCTACTGTTGGGATTCTCTCCATCTTGTCTTGTCTCCACTGATGCAGGTGATTGAAGGGGAGAGCATCCATGGCAACAGCTCCTAAAACCAGGCAAATCCATCTTCCATGGCCTGCTTCTCCACATATCCTAAGCACTATAGAATCAGGACTTATATTTCCTTAAAAATGTAGGTATTAACATCTTCTTAAATTTATAAAACTGATTTATTACTCTAAAAAAAGAAAATTTCTCTCACGGGAGAAAATGTCCTCATAGTTGGCAGTTCCCAGATCTTAAGTCTTCCTGGGGTAGAGTGGGATACCATGCACAGAGAGAAAGGAGAGGAGAAGAGATACGCTAGCAAAGGCTCTGCAATTGCACGGACGCTGGCTTGTCTTGGATTCTCAGTAAAAGAATTCACTTTGATCCAGTTCTTCAAAGCTTTCAATTACCTACAGGACAAGGATCATGGAGACCAATTTACACTGATCATAATTTAGAGACTCTAAGTATTTAAACATAATACTATAGAATGAATGAGAATAATTAATATTAATATTACATATTTATAGCACCTCAATATTCAGTACGCTTTCATATCCCTTACTGAATTCAATTCCCAAGCATTTCTTTGTGATCATCTAAGAACATAAAGATAACAGGAGAGTGTTGTACTGATTCACCAAAAGTAAGCAGTCACTTGGACCTGCTTTGCAAACACTCCATTTCTTCTTCAGCCGGCCCCTGCACACTGTAGCCTGCCTCATCTTCCTAAAAGATCACCGTTCATCACTTCTGTCTTCTGCCCCTTTTTGCCTTTCCTGGAGGTTAAAACTAGACTTCTTTACCTGGCATTCAACCTGCTCTATCTTTCTAGTCTGTCTTCTGCCTCTCCTTCTGCCTCCTCCAGTGACCCTCGGCTTTAGTGGAGGTGCTGTTGCTATTGCTTAGCTGTAACTACCACTGGGTGATTCCTTTTTACCAAAGCCTCTCCCTCCCTTTTCAACCCCCTGAATCAATTCAAATCCTGGTATTCCTAATTGTTTTGGATTAATATGTTTTGATATTATTCTGAGGCTCATATTTCCAAGGCCTTTAATAGTTGATAGCTCTTACCATCTTAAGATAATTCTTTTTCTTTTATTTATTACTTTTCAAGTTTAATAATAATATTGCCATTTCCACTTTGTCTTGTTTTGGTAGAATTTTCCTAGATTCTCATCTCCAAAAATTTAAGTAATTTTGTTTAAGGTATTGTTTCCTCTCTTGCTTTCATCTTCTCCATGCTTGCCTCCTTGCCTTAACACAACTTAAGGCACAAGAATCTCTTTTAATTAAGGAATTTAATCCATTCACATTTATGGAGATATCTGAATGCTTGATTGTTTGACTATCAATTAATACTTGTAAACAACTTAGAGCAGACTGTAGGATAAAGCAAGTGCTTCTTGTGCTTATTCAGGCAATCAATCCATCCTATTCTCACCTTCTTGGGTTGTATTTTCTATTTGAAAGACTTTCTTGTCTTCGGTTTTGCTTGTTTTATGTTTTTGTTTTGTTTTTGCCTGTGTTGTTTTAGGTCCTTGTTTTTCACTTTTACTAATAAGGTTTTCTTTTTTTCCCGCTATGGTATTTGAAAGTTCTAAGTCAGCCATGAAATTAAAAGATGCTTACTCCTTGGAAGAATAGTTATGACCAACTTAGATAGCATATTCAAAAGCAGAGACATTACTTTGCCAACAAAGGTCCATCTAGTCAAGGCTATGGTGTTTCCTGTGGTCATGTATGGATGTGAGAGTTGAACTGTGAAAAAAGCTGAGCACTGAAGAATTGATGCTTTTGAACTGTGGTGTTGGAGAAGACTCTTGAGAGTCCCTTGGACTGCAAGGAGATCCAACCAGTCCATTCTAAAGGAGGTCCGTCCTGGGTGTTCATTGGAAGGACTGATGCTAAAGCTGAAACCCCAATACTTTGGCCACCTCATGCGAAGAGTTGACAAGACCCTGATGCTGGGAGGGATTGGGGGCAGGAGGAGAAGGGGACGACAGAGGATGAGATGGCTGGATGGCATCACCAACTCAATGGACATGAGTTTGGGTGAACTCCGGGAGTTGGTGATGGACAGGGAGGCCTAGCGTGCTGCAATTCATGGGGTCGCAAAGAGTAGGACATGACTGAGCAACTGAACTGAACTGAAGTCTTATTTTTATTGTCTCAGTATTCTTAGATTTTTAATAACTATGTTTAAACTTACATTCTCTCTTGAAATTGATATTTAATCTATATCTAAACTCTCACTTTCCTCAAAACAAGGCAAATCTTTTCACTTAATTTCTGTATCTCTTTCCCTTGCCTAGGTTTTATTCAAATTACTCTTAATTTTAAATTCTAATTATTATGAATCATTTTACATTATGCTTATCTTTTTTTAAAAATTGTAGTGTGTATTTTTTGTAGTGTGTTTTAGAGCCATCTATCAACAACTACTTATTTTTTAATTAAACTCTTATTAGCATGTCTTTTCCCCTTGAACTGCACTTCTTTTTTAAAATCAGTTTTTTTATTTGCCTTATCTCCCAATAATTGTTCTAGAAAGTATTCTTAAGTTGTAAACTGAGACCTTAAATATCTAAACTTACCCTCCCTTGTGGATACGTGAATGATAATTCTGATGAAGAAAGAATTCTAGGCTCAAAATAATTTCTTTTAAAACTTTGAAGGCATCACTCCATTGTTTTCTATTAATAGCACCTTGTACTTTAGAGAATATGCAATTATGATTCCTGATCTTTTGTAGGTAATTTGGTTTTTCTTTCTTGTGGTTTTTTATGATTGTCTTTTAATCTTAGAGTTCAGAAAATTGATCATGGTGTGTCTAGGTCTGTTTCTTTTAAAATTATTTCTGCTCAGCACTCAATGAATTATTTAAGAAATTTTGCATAATTTTTTCTTTTTAAAATGTCTAAATTATTTATTAAAATGCAAACACAATATGTAATATATTTGTTTTCCTTTCTTTTTTATTGTGTTAAAATGTACATAACATAAAATATACCTTTTAAACTCTTTTTAAAGTGCACAGTCCAGAGGTCTTAAGTACCTTCACATTACGGTGTAACCATCACTACTGTCCATCTCCAGACCTTTCTCATCATTCCAAAATGAAACTCTGGAACCATTCAACATATCTTTTTATTCCCTGCTTCCTCTAGCCCCTGGTAACTACCATTTTACTTTCTGGCTCTATGAATTTGACTACTATAATACCTCATATAAGTGGGATCATACCATATTTGTCCTTTTGTTTCTGGCTTGTTTCATTTAAGCATGTTTACAAGGGTTTTCCATGTTGTAGATGTATCAGGATTTTATTCCTTTGTAAGACTGAGTAATATTGTATTATGTGAATATACCACATTTAGTTTATCCATTCATCCACTGATGGATATTTAGATTGTTTCCACCTTTTAGGCTATTGTAATGCTGCTATGAATATTGGTATATATCTGTTAGAGTTCTTGCCTTCAATTCTTTTGGATATATATCTAAAAGAAGAATTTCTTGATCATATAATTCTATATTTAACTTTTTTGAGGAGCCACCATACTGTTTTCCACAGCAGCTGTATCATTTACATTTCTACTAGCAATGCATGAGGGTTCCAATTTCTCCACATCCTCGCCAACATTTGTTGTTTCTGTTTTGTTTTGTGTTTTTAATAATAGCCATCCTAATTGATGTGAAGTGGTATCTCACTGTGGTTTTGATTTGCATTTCTCTAATGGTTAGTGATGTTGAGTGTTTTTTCATGTGCTTCTATAATTGCTTATTTGGTTATTCTTTCTTGGTCTTTCTTCCCTTTTAGAACTCCAATTAGATGAATGTTGCATCTCCTGTAACTCTCTTTCTTGTCTTAATTTTGTACCTATTTTCATCTTATTTTTTACTACACACTCAGAGATTTCATTGGCCAGATATTTTCATTTACTAACTCTGTCTTTGGCTATGTAAATTCCATTATTTGGGCCATCTGTTGTTTATTATGGTGATCATATTTTTAATTTCCAAGGATTCTGATAGATTCTTTTTCACAGCCATCTGTTCTTCTTTTGGGTATGACATGCTCCTAACTCTCTTTTGTTTCTTCTATTAACTCTGCTTTAGGAATTAGTTCTTCCACTCTCTGAGCTTGCTCTCTCTCTTTCATGGTCTTCATTTCCTTCAAATGATTGGTGGTTGTTGGCTGTATATTCATATTTATGAATGACCTGGATTGGTAGCTGGAGTGCATTTCCCCAGCCTGAATGAAAATCCCTGTTTCTCTGGCAGTGATAGGTTCTAAATAGAACCCCCTTTCCTTTGATAACTCATAAAGGAAGCAGAGGGAAAGATGTGCAAGGTGTTACTTTTCCCAAGGGAATTGCACAGTGATCGTCGTATATTACCTAGAGGGCTTCCTGCTTTTCTGGTCCCAACAACCACCTTGGAAAAGCTCTGTATCAGATTTTTCATTTATTTGGCCAGTGGAAGACTATATCCCAGGTCAAACAACAGAGCCTGCAACTCTGAGAGTAGGAGACTGGTGCAGCTGTTCTGTAAGTCTAATTATTCACCTAGCCTACCACCCCATTGCCAGTTTCTTCCTTTACTTCTTACTGTCTTTGATCTTAGAATTTCAAGATTCTTCTGGAAAATCTACTTTTTCTTCTTCTCTTCCTCTTAAAAAAATTTTTTTTTCTCCTTTTTTTTCTCATGGGGGGCATTCCTCTCTTTCAAATACTTGGGATTGCAGGTTCTTCACCTTTGGGGGCATTTTCTGTTTGCTTGTTTTAAAATTTCTTTTAATTTTTTTTTAACTTGACATTTTATTCAGTTTAAGAAATTTTCTTTTTCTTTTTTTTTGGCCATGTGGCATGTGGGATCTTAGATCCCCAACCAGGAATCAAAACCTTGCTTCCTGCAATGAAAGCACAGTCTTAACCACTGGACTGTCAGGGAAGTCCATTCACTTCATATCTTCTAGAAGTTCTTTACTTACCTGAAGGTACCACTCTTGGTTTTTCCTCACTGCAGGAGGTTTGTTCTTCTTTTGATATTACTTATGACAAGTAGATGGGACTTGGAAAGAGAGATAATATGACTTCCCTGGTGGCTCAGATGGTAAAGCGCCTGCCTACAATGCGGGAGACCTGGGTTCAATCCCTGGGTTGGGAAGATCTTCTGGAGAAGGAAATGGCAACCCTCTCCAGTATTCTTGCCTGGAAATCCCATGGACGGAGGAACCTGGTAGGCTACAGTCCATGGGGTTGCAAAGAGTCGGACACAGATGAGCGACTTAACTTTAAGAAAAATTTAATATGAAGTTTTCAGTTTAAACTTCATTGCTGCATTTTTAAGTCATAGTCCTTAGTTCAATTCTTAGTCTTTCCTTCAAAACCCTTCCTTACCACGTGGGCTCTCAAACGTCTCTGACTTGTGGGCCTTCATAGAGTAATTGTAACAGAAAGAAAAATGTTATTTAAAGTCCAAACTAATTATAACCATTTTGCCCCCACTACCAACTCTCAAGGATGGGTGGCAAGATTAATATCCCTGGAGAAAAAATATTTCTTCTGGTCTATTTCTCTTGTATATTCCAGTGAAGAAGTAGATGAGCCATTGTCTAACAGCTTGGGATGTGTCAACTGAGGACTGGGGCTGAATTAAAGAGAGCTGAATTGCTTGGCATAGTAACATGAGACAAATTACTGACAAAGAATGAGAGAAGGAAAAAGCTAAAATACACAGAAGGCTGCTGGGGCTCTTAATTATTGGAAGAGTCCCAAGGACTATTAAAAATATAGAAATAGAATACTTTTTAACCTATTAGCTCTTCTGTGATATGTCTTCTTTTCTCCAAAGTTTGAGTGAAATTTGCAATACTCAAATATGCCCTTTTTTATAGTGAAGAATGGAGACAGGGAAGCCTGGCATGCTGCAGTTCATGGTGTCACAAAGAGTTGGACACAACTTAGTGACTGAACAAGTTTCTGATTTGGTACAGAACAGAGAAAGGAACCAATTGTAGGGCAGAAATAAAAGTGAAAATAAGATTCCAGGGGTGGCAGACACTGAGATTCAAAAGTGACCTTGAGTACACAGGCCTCTGGGATTCTTCAGGAAACTTTAGAGGAAAGGAATGTGGAATTTCCGCTGACATCTGGGCTACATATTTGTTATTTGAACTTTCACTTAATTGTCTGTGCATATGCTCATTGTGAACTCCTTAGGTATAGGCAGTTCTACTTTTTGTTGTGTGTATCTTTTTACTGCCCAGGAATCGAGCACTGCAGTAATATACTTTGCACATAATATACTTTCATTAGGGATTTCCCTGGTGGTCCAGTGGTTAAGATTCCATACTTCCACTGCAGAGAGTCTGGATTTGATCCCTGATCTGGGAACTAAGATCCTGGATGCTGCATGGTAGAACTGAAAAAAGAGAAAAAATGCTTTCATTAAGTAGTTTTTAGATCACTCAACATATTGAGTTTTCACTAGTCCATTCTTATACCTACTTCTTTGTGAAAAAAGTAAAAAAGACCCATTCTTGCAGTTGGAGTAAGAGGTAAGGCTTAAAGGCAGATTGACCCATTTGAATTCAATTCATAACAAGTCTATTCTACAACTGGCTATTGAAGCATTGAAAATGCTTCATTTTGGTAAAATGAGAAAGTATATACACAAGCAGAAATGATAAAACACAAAGAACCATAAATGAGTTAAAGTATGATTTACCTCTTTCATTTGATAATCATTGATTTTCTAATTCATAGAAGATAATAAAATATCTCTAGAAATGAATATCTGTTTTTGTTTAATTGTGCTTGCTCAGAATTCCTTTTCCTACCTTAGGGTGAAAAGTCATTTGATTTTCTTTTGAGAAATTTTCCCTAAATGTTGCAAATTGGGTAGAGTGTTTAGTCAATGTGTCCCCTTCCCTTAGCCAAGTCTTAAGATGTGCCAGACAGACTCTTCCTGGAATATGAATATTATGCCAGTGACTGAAGTTCAGTTCAGTTCAGTCGCTCAGTTGTGTCCACCTCTTTGCGACCCCATGGACTGCAGCACTCCAGGCTTCCCTGTCCATCAACAACTCCCAGAGAGTGCTCAAACTCATGTCCATCAAGGCGGTGATGCCATCCAACCATCTCATCCTCTGTTGTCCCCTTCTCCTCCTGCCTTCCATCTTTCCAAACATCAGAGTCTTTGCCAATGAGTCAATTCTTCTCATCAGGTGACCAAAGTGTTAGAGTTTGATCTTCAGTATCACTCATTCTAATGAATATTCAGGACCGATTTCTTTTAGAATTGACTGGTTTGATCTCCTTGTAGTCCAAGGGATTCTCAAGAATCTTCTCCAACACCACAGTTCAAAAGCATCCATTCTCTGGCACTCAGCTTTCTTTATGGTCCAACTCTCACATCCACACATGACTACTGGAAAAACCATGGCTTTGACTAGATGGACATTTGTCAGCAATGTCTCTGCTTTTTAATATGTTGTCTAGGTTGGTCAGAGAAGGCAATGGCAACCCACTCCAGTACTCTTGCCTGGAAAATTCATGGACAGAGGGGCCTGGTGGGCTGCAGTCCATGGGGTCGCTAGGAGTCGGACACAACTGAGCGACTTCACTTTCACTTTTCACTTTCATGCATTGGAGAAGGAAATGGCAACCCACTCCAGTGTTCTTGCCTGGAGAATCCCAGGGACGGGGAGCCTGGTAGGCTGCCGTCTATGGGGTTGCACAGCGTCGGACACGACTGAAGCGACTTAGCAGCAGCAGCAGCAGCAGCTAGGTTGGTCATGGCTGTTTTTTGAAGGAGCAAGTGTCTTTTAATTTCATGGTTGCAGCGACCATCTGCAGTGATTTTGGAGCCCAAGAAAATATGATCTCTCACTGTTTCCATTGTTTCCCCATCTATTTGCCATGAAGTAATGGGACAAGTTGCCATGATCTTAGTTTTCTGAATGTTGAGCTTTAAGCCAGCTTTTTCACTCTCCTCTTTCACTTTCATCAAGAGGCTCTTTAGTTCTTCTTCACTTTCTGACATAAAGGTGGTGTCATCTGCGTATCTGACGTTATTGAGATCTCTGCCAGCGATCTTGATTCAAGCTTGTGCTTCATCCAGCCTGGCATTTTGCATGATGTACTCTGCATATAGGTTAAATAGCAAGGTGACAATATACAGACTTGACGTACTCCTTTCCCAATTTGGAACGAGTCTGTTGTTCCATGTCCAGTTCTAACTGTTGCTTCTTGAGCTGCATACAGATTTCTCAGGATACAGGTGAGGTGGTCTGGTATACCCATCTCTTGAAGATTTTTCCACAGTTTGTTGTGATCCACACAAAGTCTTTGTCATAGTCAATAAAGCAGAAGTAGATATTTTTTTGGAACTCTCTTGCTTTTTCAATGATTCAATGGATGTTGGCAATTTGATCTCTGGTTCCTCTGCCTTTTCTAAATCCAGCTTGAACATCATAGTTCATGTACTATTGAAGCCTGGCTTGGAGAATTTTGAGCATGACTTTGTTAGCGTGTGAGATGAGTGCAATTGTGCAGTAGTTTGAACATTCTCTGGCATTGCCTTTCTTTGGAATTGGAATGAAAACTGGCCTTTTCCAGTCCTGTGGCCACTGCTGTTTTCCAAATATGCTGGCATATTGAGTGCAGTTCACTTTCACAGCATCAGCTTTTAGGATTTGAAATAGCTCAACAGGAATTCCATCACCTCCACTAGCTCTGTTCTTAGTGATGCTTCCTAAGGTCCACTTGACCTCGCATTCCAGGATGTCTGGCTCTAGGTGAGTGATCACACCATCGTGGTTATCTGGGTCATGAAGATCTTTTTTGTATAGTTCTTCTGTGTATTCTTGCCACCTCTTCTTAATATCTTCTGCTTCTGTTAGGTCCATACAGTTTCAGTCCTTTATTGTGCCCATCTTTGCATGAAATGTTCCTTTGGTATCTCTAATTTTCTTGAAGAGATCTCTAATCTTTCCCATTCTGTTGTTTTCCTCTATTTCTTTGTATTGATCACTGAGGAAGGCTTTCTTATCTCTCTGTGCTATTCTTTGGAACTCTACATTCAAATGGGTATATCTTTTCTTTGCTCCTTTGCCTTTCACTTCTCTTCTTTTCTCAGCTATTGTAAGGCCTCCTCAGACAACCATTTTGCCTTTTTACATTTCTTTTTCTTGGGGATGGTCTTGATCCCTGCCTCCTGTACAATGTCACAAACCTCCATCCATAGTTCTTCAGGCACTCTGTCTATCAAATCAAATCCCTTGAATCTATTTCTCACTTCCACTGTATAATTGTAAGGGATTTGATTTAGTCATACCTGAATGATCTAGTGGTTTTCCCTACTTTCTTCAATTTAAGTCTGAATTTGGCAATAAGGAGTTCATAAACTGAGCCACAGTCAGCTCCCGGTCTTGTTTTTACCAGTTGTATAGAGCTTCTCCATCTTTGGCTTCAAAGAATATAATCAATCTGATTTCAGTTATTGACCATCTGGTGATGTCCATGTGTAGAGTCTTCTCTTATGTTGTTGGAAGAGGGTGTTTGCTATGACCTGTGCGTTTTCTTGGCCAAACCCTGTTAGCCTTTGCCCTGCTTCATTCTGTACTCCAAGGCCAAACTTGCCTGTTACTCCGGGTATCTCTTGGTTTCCTACTTTTGCATTCCAGTCCCCTATGATGAAAAGGCCATATGTTTTTTAATTTTATTTTGGTGTTAGTTCTAAAAGGTCTTGTAGGTCAGCATAGAACTTCAACTTCAGCTTCTTCAGCATTACTGGTTGGGGCATAGACTTGGATTACTGTGATATTGAATAGCTTCCTTGGAGATGAGCAGAGATCATTCTGTCTTTTTTGAGATTGCAATACTACATTTCAGACACTTTTGTTGACTATGAGAGCTATTGCATTTCTTCTAAGGGATTCTTGCCAACAGTAATAGATATAATGGTCACCTGAATTAAATTTATCCATTCCGGTCCATTTTAGTTCACTGATTCCTAAAATGTGGATGTTCACTCTTGCCATCTCCTGTTTGACTAGTTCCAATTTACTTGATTCATGGACCTGACATTCCAGGTTCCTATGCAATATTGCTCTTTACAACATTGAACTTTACTTCCATCACCAGTCACATCCAAAGTGTTGTTTTTGCTTTGGCTCAGTCTCTTTTTTCTTTCTGGAGTTATTTCTCAACTCTTCTCCAGTAGCACATTGTGCACCTACTGATCTAGGATGTTCATCTTTCAGTATCATATCTTTTTGTGTTTTCATACTGTTCATGGGGTTTTCAAGGCAAGAATACTGAAGTAGTTTTGCCATTTCCTTCTCCATGAACCATGTTTTGTCAGTACTCTCCACCATTACCCCGTCTTGGGTGGCCCTACATGGTATGGTTCATAGTTACATTGAGTTACACAAGGCTGTGATCCATGTGATCAGTTTGGTTAGTTTTCTGTGATTGGATAGGTAGGATAAAGATAAGGGACTAGAAGGTCACACGCTCATCTTCTCCTGTGAGAACTCCAAAATTGCAACTCAATGCTGAACAACCATTGACAGGAGAATGTTGCAGCTCACCAAAAAAAGATACGCCATGTCTGAGGGCAAAGGAGAAGTCCCAACAAGATGGTAGGAGGGACGAAATCACGTTTAGAATCAAACGCCCTCCCACCAGAGATGTTTGGAGGGCTCAAAAAAAAACCCTGTGTGCACCAGGACCCAGAGGCCCCACAGAGAACGAGCCTCAGTAACTGGATTCCTGATCAGTGTTATTGTTTGAAGAAGTGTTTTTATTTGAATAAATTTTGGTGTCCAAGTTTTTTTTTTTTTAATTAATTTACCAAATAGGTCTCTACTTAGAGTTTCTATAACTATTTGGTAAATCAATAAAAACTTGGACACCAACATTTGATCAAATAAAAACACTTTTTCAAACAATAACACTGATCAGATGTCCAGTTACTGAGGTGTTCCATCAAAAATGACAAACTGTTTTCCAGTGCTTCATGGAGGGGAAAAAACGGGGAGGGACAGGTATGTACTTGACTTCAAGGGCATGTGAATTGAATAAGGAAGGACATACACAAACCAAAACTTGTATAGTCCTTCTCTGTTTTTGTTTATTCCATTAAGAACGTGTCCTATTGTGATATAAGGCCTGACAGATGCATCTTGACATCCAAGGGAAACAAAGAGAGCCTCTAAGGGGCTAACCACAAGTTCCCTTCCCAGTTCTCTTCCCATGGATAAGGTCTTCTAGCCTTATCATGGGAAAGAGGCACAGAGGCACTCATCCCTGAGAAGCAAGTTGTAGTTCCCTTCCTGCCTATGAAATTATTCAAATAAGCCAATAACATGCTCCGATGGAAATCAGGGGGCCTGTCACTCTTTTAATACTATTAAAGCAGCTTCCCATACCCCCAGATCATTCACTCTGTCCCCATATGACCATATGTGGTGTGTGGTGTCCTCCTCTCCTGGGCTGGGAGTATATCAGTTCAGTTCAGCTGCTCAGTCATGTCTGACTCTTCGAGACCCCACAGACTGCAGCATGCCAGGGTTCCCTGTCCATCACCAACTCCTGGAGCTTACTCAAATTCATGTCCATCAAGTCGGTGATGCCATCCAACCATCTCATCCTGTCATCCTCTTCTCTTCCCTCCTTCAATCTTTCCCAGCATCAGGGTCTTTTCCAATGAGTCAGTTTTTCACATTAGGTGGCCAAAGTATTGGAGTTTCATCTTCAGCATCAGTCCTTCCAATGAATATTCAGGACTGATTTCCTTTAGAACTGACTGGTTGGATCTTCTTGCAGTCCAAGGGAGTATATATGACTGATAAAATGCTGTGTGGTGTTAGGTAAAGGAAAGTTACATGGCTCAAAATAGCCTGGAGTTAAAACTCCCCTCTAGGTCCTCCCCACCATTCTATGCAAAACAAGAACTCTCTCACCCAAAGAAAAAAATGGACATTAAAGCTGATTACGCCCAGCTCCCAACCAGTCCAGCCTCTGGCCGATCTCCAAAATTCCTTGCCCCAGCCGTTTAAGAGATAACTACTCTGAACAACCTTGCAGACGAACAGGCCCCATTAAGACAGGAGCTTTCCACATATGTGCCTCTATATACTTAATCTTTTCTTGGGTAAGGGCTTCTGCTGCTGCTAAGTCACTTCAATCATGTCCGATTCTGTGCTACCCCATAGATGGCAGCCCACCAGGCTCTGTCGTCCCTGGGATTCTCCAGGCAACAACATTGGAGTGGGTTGCCATTTCCTTCTCCAATGCATGAAAGTGAAAAGTGAAAGTGAAGTCGCTCAGTCATGTCCGACTCTTCATGACCCCATGGACTATAGCCTACCAGGCTCCTCCATCCATGGGATTTTCCAGGCAAGAGTACTGGAGTGGGTTGCCATTGCCTTCTCCATGGGTTAGTGCAGCAGCTCACTAATCTGACTGCTGCCCCTTCTTGCTTCATTAAAGGTGATCTGTTCCTGAAAGTGCCAGTCTCGTTCTTTTTCTGAACTTCGCCCTCCCTAACTCCCTCACCCTACATTAGGTGTCATGCATTTGACCATCTCCAAAGTCCATGATACAAATCCCTTTTTCACCCATAGGGTTAACAAGGAATGATTAAACACTTACCTGAAGAGAAGAACAAAGCTTTCTTTCTCAAGCCAAGAGATATGCACTTGGGAATAAGACTAGGACATAATTTGGCTGCTTTCTTGTACATCTTTTCCTTCATTTAGAAAGTAATGCTAAGGACTAAAGGGAAAACTCCAAGGAGAGATGTGAAATCTACAAGTGCCGGGGTCCAGCCCCAGCTGATCCAGGGTATTCGAAGGAGAGACGGCGTAGGCGAGGGTCAGGAAACAACTGCTTAATTAAACGTTAATTAAGGATATAAAGAGTAATAGAATGAGGATAGCTCAGTAGGAAAATTCAGTGGAGAAAAGAGGCTGAGTAGCTTGGTTTACGCGGGGGACCAATAAAACTTCAAGACAAGAAGTTTGCACCACTTACGTAGGCCACAGGCGTCCTTCCGTTCTCCCGAAGGAGAGGAGACACTGAGGCCTCCCCGGTCGGATCTTAGAAGCCCAGGCATAATTAGTAAGCATGGTGGGTTCCGCGCTCCAGATGGAGACTCAACCAGAGTGAGAGAGAGAGAGACATGGGGAGACCAGTCTTTTGAGGAACTGATCCCCATTCTTTATTTTCCATGGTCTACTTTTATACACTGAGATGTTATGCAAAAGTCACGTGGAGTCAGCAGTCCTGACTTTTATCAAAGTCAGGTGCTTCATACAAATGTATACAGAGGTCTTAGGGGTGTTACATCATCTTCTGGCCAGGGGGCCTGCTGACAATTTACGACCCTCTCCTTGTGACAGCGGTCAGTCAACCAGGACACTTATTTCTCCAGGGGTGATTATTCTTAAAACAGACGCCACCCAAATAAAGTTACATTCCTATAGGGTGAGGGTGTAGTGGGTTTTAGTTAAGGAAAGAATTTACTTAGCCTAAGGTCTAACGTGATTTATATCAAAGGTTAATACTTATTTCTTTTATATATTCATTAATGTGTGTAAGGGCAGGGGATATGGAGACTTAGCAACAAACATTGGCTCAACAAATGAAAAAAACCCTTCACCAATACAATTTCTAATCAGCCCATTATACTTATACTAATAGTTTTCTAACTTTTCTAAAGAACCTGTTTTTAGAAGGTTTAAAGCATCTCGTGCCTCTCACAGTTGGGAGGCTGTGAGCAATCACATGTGGCCGGACAAGCCTGTCAGGCAGGCTAGAGAACCTTCAGAGGAGTTTGTAGGTTAAAACACTCCTATCACGCCCAGGAATTATTATTAACTGGAGCTCTAAGTTAACTCCTTCTCTGAAAGAGGTGGTGGGGGACAGCCCCCTGTAAAGTCAGAGGTGTAGGGGAGAGCGCAAAGTAGTAAAGTAGGCAGGCTCTGGTTATGGGGGTAGATGCTCGAGGATTTCCAGGGGGACTCCTGAGGCTCGATCCCGCCTTTGCGCATGTCGAGCCTCCTTCCTCATGACCTTTGCCATGGGCGGAGTGCCTCACGCCGGCCCCCAACATACAAGCTCTCACTTTTGGCAGAGAGCGAGGAAAGACTGGTTTGTTACAGGCAATGGGAAGGCCTAAGACTATCTCCTGCTTGGCTTTTATTATAAGGTCAACTGGGAGCCAGGCTCATGGTGACCTATCCCCCCTCACCAAGAGAACACATTGGGCTTTGGGGTCCCAACCATCATAGTAATAAGACATATAACTTTATTTAGAATGTAGCCTGCACATGTCCACCTCTCAGGTAAGGATTTGAGGATTTAAAATCCAGGCCATCTTTCTGTTAGTTGGTCATGACTAACATGTGCTATTTTCAACCACACCAGTCAAGTGACTCTCAAAGCATTTGGTTGGCTGATTTTTCTTTAACATCACTTTCGCTACCTTTCCCTGCTCAAGGCCAATCTAATCTTCTTTAATGTCCTGACTATAAGATCCACATGAGGTACCATCTCCCTTTCTGCTCTCCTTTGAATATTGTTTTACTTTTAATATGGGATTCATTTCAAAGATATTTATTTTATAGTTCATTTGCTTTATCTTGTAGTGACTGAAAAATGGAAATTGGAGTCTTAGAAGATCTGTGCTTGGTCTCTTACTAAACTGGGTAGTCTCTGGTTGTTGGTTTAGAACTTGAACTTTGGTAAAGATTTGAATCCTAGATTCATCACTTAATAGCTATGAAATCGTAAGCAAGTCACTTATACTCTCTAAGTCTCAGTTTCCTAAGCTATCAAATAGGGATAACAATATCTACCTTCCCAAGTGGTGATAGTGGTAAAGAATCTGCCAATGCAGGAGACACAAGAGACGCAGTTTCAATCCTTGAATGGGGAAGATCCCCTGGAGTAGAAAATGACAACCTACTCCAGTATTTTTGCCTGGAAAAATTCCATGGACGGAGGAGCCTGGCAGGCTACAGTCCATGGAGTCGCAAAGAGTTGGACAAGACTGAACACTTGTCAGCAGTCAGAAGCATAGGATTATCTTGAAGATACAAGGAAATAATCCCTGTGAAGCTAACCCTATGCTAGCACCTGATCAGTATTAGGTATTATTGTCTCTTTTTTTTTAAATTATTGCATGAAATCCCATCTCCCTGGGAAGGATTAATTTTTTTATTTATAATTTTATTTTGGTTGTGCTGGATCTTCGTTGCTATGTGCGATTTTCTCTAGTCACAGTGAGTAGGGGGCTACTCTTCATTACAGTGCTTGGGCTTCTCATTGCGGTGGCTTCTCTTGTTGTGTAGCACAGGCTCTAGGGCATGTGGGCTGCAGTAGTTGTGGCTTCCAGGCTCTAGAACACAGGCTCAATAGTTGCGGCTCATGGACTTAGTTGCTCCTAAGCATGTGGGATCTTCCCAGACCAGGAAATGAACCTGCATCTCTGGCATTGGCAGGCGGATTCTTAACCACTGGGCCACTAGGGAAGCCCAGCAAGCATCAATTCTGTTCATATGTAAGTCCAACCCAGAATCCAGAAAAGGTGGATGTTGATTTAATTCACTTAATCTGAATTAGTTGTTGAAAGTGGCATATTCAGGTCATTTGGACCCCTGCCCACTCTGAGCTGAATCCATGACTCTCACAGCAGAGCCACAGCACTTTTTGTCTTTTCCAGGCAGACTGTAGAAGCTTCATGTTTCACTGCTGATGAGTTTAATGCTAAGATAAAATAGTTTACCTGTTTAGCATACTGTTAAATTAAACCAGCTCCCTATCTTCTGAAATGCACATTTTGGGATTGATGGATTTGGAATTCTTTCTTTTTGGTTTTGTTGACTGAAGGTTCAAATCTTTGTCTTTTCGTCTTCCTACATGGAAAATCATGGACAAAAATTCAGTCAGTGAGTGGCCCATTTAAATGAAATGAAGCAGTCAAAGGGAGCTATAATGAAGCTTAGGGTTTGATGGTTCTTGGTTTCCAGTTTTGCTTTTTCAAGCTGGAGCCAGTTGGAGTTTGGGGGTGCTAAATCTGTGCTTTGTGAATGTACAGACAAATGACTTGGCCTTCCATTCAGCCAGGCCTTGATCTTTTGAGTTAAAGAAAAGAGTGTAAGTAATTCCTTCTTTGGAGCGACAGTTTTCAGGGACAGCTGTTTTCCAGCTTATGGGAAGGAGGAATTTCTGGCTGCTAGCTAGCTTCTGCTGACGGGTTTACAGACTTCCTGCTCTTCCCCAGTTGGTGCTAATGCATTCCTCATTGTCTGAGATGGTTAGACTGCTCTTGTCATTAACAGAAAGGGATAGGGATCCATTTTCAAAATCAGAGACATCCAAATGTGTGCAGAAATCATGTATTTTAAATGTAAGTACCTAAACTAAGATGAAAAATCTCAGAGGTAACAGAAAAATATCACGTTTCAAGTATGGAGAAAACTTGCCTTATAAAAAGGGCTGCCTTAAAGACGAGCGAGGCCTTAATGAGAAAGAATTCCAACTTCAAAGTTTACATTCAGAGTAATCTGGTGGATCATTTTGATACTTTCAGTTTCTCTGCCTCTAACATGATAATCAGTCATCCAGAGCAGACTCGCAGACTAGCTGTGAGAACTATGAGACACATGATTCCACCCTATTATGTTTGCATGTGGTATGAGAGATTGAAAGAAAGTTCTGGGCATGTATCCCAGAGAAATTAAAACTCAATATTTACACAAAATATATACATAAATCATAGTAGCTTTATTTGTAATAGTCAAACACTAGAAATAATCCAAAGATCCTTCAATGAGTGAAAAGATAAACTGTGGTACATCCATACCATGTAACACTACTCAGTAATAAGAAGGAGTTGATACACGCAACAGCTTGAATGGATCCTGAATGAATTATACAGAGTTTGAAAAGCCAAATCAAAAAGGTACTCTATGATTCTTCCATTTATATGACAGTCTTAAAATGACCAAAGTTTAGAGATGGAGGACAGATCAGTGGTTTCCAGGAGATAATGATGGGTAGGCAGGATGGTACCTGTGGTCCTAAAAGGACAGTAGAGGGATCCTTCTGGTGATGGGCCTCTTCTCTATTTGGACAATGGAAGTGATTACTTGAATCTATACATGCAATATCAAATTGCATCTTATTAAATATACACACAAATAGCTGCATGTAGAACTCATGAAATATGGTTAAAATTGCTAGATTATAGTCATGTCAATGGTCTGATTGTGATACTGCACTATAGTTATGAAGGTATCATCTGGGGAACTGAGTAAAAGGTATGTAAGCTCTCACTCTATTATTTCTTACTGCTACTGCTGCTGCTGCTAAGTCGCTTCAGTCGTGTCCGACTCTGTGCGACCCCATAGACAGCAGCCCACATGGCTTCCCCGTCCCTGGGATTCTCAAGGCAAGAACACTGGAGTGGGTTGCCATTTCCTTCTCTAATGCATGAAAGTGAAAAGTGAAAATGAAGTCACTCAGCTGTGTCCGACTCTTAGCAACCCCATGGACTGCAGCCTACTAGGCTCCTCCGTCCATGGGATTTTCCAGGCAAAAGTACTGGAGTGGGGTGCCATATTATTTCTGCAGCAGCTCATAAATCTACAATCATCTCAAATTTTAAAACATGATTTTTTCTTTTTTAGTTTGTAGCTTTTGACTGCCTTCATCCAATTCTCTCTCCCTCTACCCTCTGCCTCTGGT
Organism: Bubalus bubalis; assembly: GCF_019923935.1. Lineage (NCBI taxonomy): Eukaryota > Metazoa > Chordata > Mammalia > Artiodactyla > Bovidae > Bubalus > Bubalus bubalis. The sequence continues at coordinate 140,729,757 of NC_059158.1, forward strand.
AACCACAGGTTTGATCTTTAGATGAGTTTGTTTACTTGTTTTTAAAGTATAATTGGGCTGCAACACTATGTTAGTTCCTGTTACACAACAGAGTAATTCAATATTTCTATACATTTCAAAATGATCACTATGCTAAGTCTAGGTACAATATGTTACCATACAAAGATATCATACATTTACTGACTATATTCCCCACACTGTGCATTTTATACATGTCTCATTTATGTTGCACCTGGAAGTTTATACTTCTTAATCTCCCTCCCCTATTTTCCCCCCACCCCTCACTATTTTTTTTTGTAAAACACAGAGAAGTTTTAAAAATCTCTCTTCTATGACTGGACTAGAAAGATATTACTCTCACCTTTTAGGTCAGCTGTGTTTCTTGGTACTCTTTTTTCTGTATCTCTGTTTTATCCATGTGTTTATCCATGTATATGTTTGGAGCAGAGTGAGTGTCCAAAGCTAAGTTCACACTGTCATATGAACCCAGCAGAGTTTGCTTTAATGAACTGTAGAGGTACTAAACGGGTTCACTCAGAGTCTGGGCTGGGCAGCAACTCCATTCAGACAGTCCCCTGATGGGGTTAACATCATCATGGTCATCTGAAGTGTTCACAATATTCCTCACTTCTTTACAACAGTTTTATTGTTATACAAGAAATTTATCTTCTCTATGAAAACATTAAAAATTCAAATAAGCAAAAGAAAATATAAAAATAAAACAGCCCACCTAATTTTTAATCTGATTTTGGAAAGTAAACTTGTCACCTGAGAATAAACCCCAGAACCATTTTCTATTAAAAGAGACATTTAGCAGAAAGTTTATCAAGCCAGAATACAGCTTTTATTAAACAGGTCTCAAGTTATAATCAGCAATCATGGCTCTTCCCTTTTCTTCCTGTTCCCCACCTCTGGAAAGTGACCAAGTCAGAATTTCATACCTCCAAATGAAAATTTGAGTCCACTGGTATGGGATAACCAGAGGAACAGCAGAGTTCAACATAAGCAATAAGAGAAAACCTCATAACTTGGGGCTTATTGTTTTGAAAAGTGCAAAATAAATCAGATAATTCAACTGATGAACTATTCAGAGAAGTAGTGCTTGAATGTTCTGGGCCTCAGTGGTAAAGGACAGCTGTTGGACTTAATGAACATATTCGTATGATGATAGTTCTATGAGGGAGTTGCATGCTTATATCTATAAAAGAGGTGGAAGGTAATTAAAGATTCAAATGAGGTCATTGTCCCTCAATAAGTTCGTCTAAGGCCGTAACATTAAGCCATTAGAAAAGAATTTGATGAGCAACTGTCAGGTTTCCAAAATAGTTACTTGTGTTTGTATTAGAAGCAATCAAGCGTGTGTCCAAAGCCCACTGCTGCTACATGAGTGTGAGGCATGGAAATGGCACACGGGCTTGGCTGAAGAACAGTCATCCTACGATAATGAAGTTGGGGTTGATGTTCAAGCTGGATATAATTGGAAATTTAAGCAGGTCTTTCGGAAAGGCTTATCTCTGGTCAGATGTTAGTCACCAAGGAAAGCAAAGAGGTGCCTGGGCTCCCTGTTACCGAATGGCTAGTAGAGATACTTCAGTTGGTTCTGAAGGCAAAAATGGCTCAGAATTATTACTGACTATTTAATCTGTGATTTGCTACAATCAATAATCATAAAAGCCATACAAGCCTTTACATTTCCCTATTGATTACTTTAGATTTTTAGACACACAAGTTATCCTTCTCTCTTTTGATTATCTCAGGCTTACATTAAAATTAATTTCCACAACCTCAGTACATAATAATTGATTTGAAACTTGGGTTTTCACTATTTGATCCTTAAGACAAGTTGTTTAGCCTCACTTGGGTTAAGATTTTTTTCATTTGTAAAATGAGGTCTTTGGTTTTATGATGTGAGTAAATGCTTTGACATGCATATAAGAGAATCTCACACTAAAAGGAGAAAGAGACATTTCTTCCCACTTCAACAGCCGCCTGGAAGTCAAGCTCCCCTTGAATCAACACTGGAATCCTTCAATTTGCTGGAGGAGGCAGCCAAACCTGTTGGATGGATGAGTGGTCTTGCCAAAGTGGTGGTGGTGTCCAGTGAAGGCAGTGGCATCCTGAAGAGAGGATGGAAACAGTAGAGTTGTGGGGAAGCCTTGGCAGGTCCAGCAGGTTCAGGAGAGACTGATGAACATAGCAGCATCCGAAGGAGAGAGGATGGAGCAAGAAGAGAGAACAAAAATACCAGAAATCAATAATGGGTCACCTCTGAGAACTCCCAGAAATACCTGGTGGAGATTTTGTTGGGACTGGAGAGTCAGAGTCTGCAAACGCATATTGCCCATGCATAATAGCATTGGAGTGGGAAGTTAGACCGGAAAATACTTAATTGCTATAGAAATCTGCAAAAGATCTCCCAAAGGGCCCTTTCAATTCTGTATTTGGCTCAGCCAAAAACAATTGGCTTGACTCCTTTAGAAGAACAGAAGGTGCCTGGTAGAGCTAAGTTTTCATGGATGCATCTGGTTCCCAGCAGGGCACAGAGCTAATGCAGCTGAAAAAGCATACAGCTGTGACTCCAGGCATCTTGTGAATGACTAGGCCTGGCTTGGGCTTCCTGCCTAAGTTCAAAGCATGGGTTTTCATCTGGGAGTCAGGTTGCGGTGGGAGGTGGGAGGAAATAAGTGAATGGCTCGGAGGATCTCTTCAAACCACACATTCCTCAGGCCCTACTCTGGATCTATTGAATCAGAATTTCTGGTACTTGGATTGAGAATGAGTGTGGGAGTCCAGTTTGTCTTTTGAATTAGGAGGTAATTGGAGAATTGAGGTGTTTTAGGGGAGAGGTGAGGAATGTTTGCTTGTGAGACTAAGGAGTAGATAGAGAGGTACAGACCAGAGATATAGAGACTGGGGGTCAAGAGGAGGTGAGAGGGAGAAAGGCAGGAGCAAGGTGGCTTTAAAGGGAATCAGAGGAGACACCCTCCATTCCCTGGAAGAAAAAAGGCATGAAAAGATATGGATGTAAATGAGCCTGAAGCTGGAGGGAGTGCAGACAGCCTGAGGTCGGGACTGAGGATTGCCATTTTCTCTCTGGAGTGGACTGTAAGGCATGGTTGGCTGCAGAGAGAGGAGAGGGAGGTTCCGAGAGGCAAAGTAATTTCTTGGAGTTTCTACAAGGGTGAGTGGCTAATCTGGGCTGCAAACTGAGGTCTATCTCAGTCCAAAGCCCCTATTCTTTCTCTGATTCACTATTTTCTTTGTGCAGTACTGTCTAACCAAACCCTGATATGATGCCTTTCTGTTAAGTATCCTCCTTGAAAAGTAATTTTTGTCACAATTAATTTGATGGATGCTCAAGACACAACAGCTTTTTACATTAAACTAAATTGTTTCCACTTCTCCACAGCCATCTCTTTGCCTCCAAAACACACTCCCTCAAGTCCCTGGTTAGTTTAGATCTGTAATCTTTGTCACCTAACATGAAATTTAATTTAGGAGGAATCCCTCACTTTCTTAGTAACTATGTACAACTGCCCTACACTTTGGATCTGCTCTCCCTCCCCCTCAATTATTTTTCTAAAAAGACCTCTCATTTCCCACCCCCTCTGGGATTTTTGGCTGCTGTTTGATTCTGAAAGAGCACAATAGGAGAAACAGATTTTCTATTCCTACCAACCTGAGCCTTCTCTAAACAGATTGCAGAACACAGCCTCCTTTCCTCGGAAGCATGTATACTCATATTCCTGGAGAATCCACTGGACACTGAAAGCTGAGCCTTGTTGACCATGTGAAATCTCTCACCACATGCCATCCGTGCGACAGTAACCGTGGTCTCCCTGCTACAATCTCATCATAGAAACTCCATCCAAACACCCTAAAGAAAGAGCTCACAGATGTTCAGAAAAATACACAATAATCCTTGGCTGATTAATTTAATATCCTTTGGAGACATTCTATAGATCACTAGGCTGCTGTTTTATTCTGGAAGCCATAACCTCCCCATTCTCACGCCTGTAATGTTTCATTTTGATTCATCTCAGGGAAAGGCAGATGATACCCAAACGTATGAACCAAGGGGCTGAAACATAGATCATTGCCTCCCTGTTAAGACTATCAGTGCCTGGGAAAGAAGCCTTCAGTAGCAATGCTGAAATGACACATGGAAGGACAGATGATGCCGGGAATTTGTTAAACATTTCACATCCTGCCAAATGACTTTGTGTATTTGTGACTTTTTTAAGATAACAATTTTTAAATTTTTATGTTATGTGTTTGCTATGCTCTTTGTCTAGAATATAAACCTTATTTTAGCTTTCCCTAAAGTAAGCAAAACAGAGATATAGATCTAAAACCTGACCAAAAAAATGCCAATTTTGTATATTTGTTTTGTTAGCCCATCTAGTTAGTGTGTCTGTAGGGGAAGTTGGCAAAGTTTTTTGGTAAAGGACCAAAGAATAAATATTTGGGGCTTTTCAGGTAGTACAGTTTCTGTTGCAACTAGTCAGTTCTGCTATTGTAACATGAAAGCAGCCTTTATAAAATATGTAAATAGATGAACATGGCTGTGTTCCAATAAAACTTTATTTACAATATAGGCAGTGGGCCAGATTTACTCTATAGGCTGTAGATTGATGACCCCTAGAAGGTAAGCTACATGAGGACAAGTGAGTCCTCCAACATAAAAAGTTTGCCAATGACTGATAGGGACAAATAGCTAACATTACTGAGAACTAATTATGTCTAGATATTGTGCCATGGATACATTATTGTTGTTGTTCAGTTGCTAAGCTCTATCCAACTCTCTGTGACCCCATGGGTCACCCCATGTAGCCCACCAGCCTCCTCTGTCCATGGGGATTTCTAGGCAAGAATACTGAAGTGAGTTGCCATTTCCTTCCCCAGGGGATCTTCCCAGACTAGGGATCAAATTCATGTCTCCTATGCAACAATAAGGATATATAAGATATATAAACATTGTTTAATGAGGTGGATATTACTGCCCTTTTTTGTAGATTGAGAAATGAAGGTCAAAAAGCTTAAGCAACTTACCTGAGATCACATGACTAAGTAGTGGAGTCCTATGGCCTGCCTTCTGTTGGTGAGGGTATGAGTGGGTACAGTGTGTGCCCCAGGGCACTAAGCTGGGACTTATGTCCCACCACTTATCAGATACTTGGGCTGAAGATCCCAGGAACCATACCCTCAATTTCATATAAAAGCTGGGACACCTAGCAGTCTTGGGGTTAGAACTGTAACTGTGGGTATCTGTGTCTTCCCCCAAGCTGCCCAGTAAAGGGGCTAGATATGTGTATGCTCTGGGGTCTGAGTGCCTGGGTTCAGATCAAAGTCCTCCTCTTCATTGCTATGACTGACCAGATTGGTTTATGTCCTTGCGCTTCCATGTCCTTGTCTGCTAAATAAGGATAGTGGCACTACTATCCAGGAGGGTGCTTGTGTGGATTAAAGGAGTCAATACATGTGAAATGCTTAATGAGTGCATGCACAAGGAGTCTCCTTATATATGTGACTGGCTGACAGGACTTGTGATCTGTGGGCCAGCAAAGGAGGGAAGGAAGAAAATGAAGAATGATATGAAAGATGAGGAAGGAAGACAGAGTAGTAGATATACAAATGATATGACAGTGGCAAGGAATGAGGTTTTAAAAATTACATTTCATTCGTGTAATGATAGTATAGGTGGACTGAAGGGAAAAAATGAATATACCCACAACCCCACTTACCTCTAGGTATTATATATATTTGGGATATCCTCCTCTAGGAGTTTACATCTGTCTCATGTATTCTAGAGATACTCCATATGTTCCACCGACACATCTGGTTGTTGCTCTCCTTAGCTCCTGCTCTGGACTGGCAGCAGCTCTGTGCTTCTGTCTCCACATCCCTGGTGAGTGCTTTGTTAAGCTTCTTCTGCCCGCTTATGCCTGCTTTGCTACCAAGTGTGGGGACCAGCCCCTCCTATTATTCCCTATAGCCCAGCTAACACAAGGCAGTCGTGTTTAACAGACTTTAAATGTCTTGAGGATCCCACCAGGGAACTTCATTGTGGGAAAGGAAACTGACAGCTGAGTATTGCTGTGTCCAGCATCCATTAGCCACACATATCCCACTGGACATCTCTTTCCCAAATCCCTGACTTGCTGCTACTACTGAGAAAAAAATATTAGGAGACAGCAAAATGATGCTGAGTGCTCAGACTGTAAGCTCTGCGAGGGCAGGAACTGTCTCTGTTGCTTCACATTGTCTTCCCTTCACCAAGCACAGTGCTTTGGCACATAGTAGGGGCTCCATAAGTACTTGTTATTTGAATGTGTGGAGGAGCCCACAGCCCTCAGAGAAGGCAGGCTTCGGTAATATTAAACAGAGTATTTTTTGCAAGTGGATTTGGATTACTCTGCTGGTTCACAATTTCCCCAAGGACAGTGGCTTAGGCACTTCCCCTCTAACATCCCAATACCTAACTAATACATATTTCAGCTTCTATCCAGAAATTTAGAAATGGATGAATTTTTTTAAATAACACTATTTCTTCTCTAATATGTGTTGGGTGTTATTTTGCATAGTTAAGATCATGATGTATCCATTGTTCTGTATCCTGTTTTCACTCCCCCTCTGCCCTCTGCCTTTGAACATGATTTTCTCAACATGATTCTTAATGACTGCATAATGTCTCATAGAATGTGGTAGATGTACATAATTTGCTTAATCATTCTTTTTTCATTTCAATTTAGCTATTATAAATAGTGTTACAAGGAACACTCTTATATGTAAATCTTTGTCCATGGTTTATACTATTTTCTTGAGATAGATGTCTGGGAATGAAATGATAGTATCAAAATATATAAATGTTTTTATGGCCCTTGTATCTCTTGCCAAATTGCTGTCTGGAAAGATTATCTCAATTTATATTCTCACCATAAGATATAAAAGTGCTTATTTCATCAAATCCACCTTCATATTATAATCATTTAAGAATCTCTATTAATCTGATCGATGAAAAATAGATGGTTAGTGTTATTTCACATTATGTTTCTTTGATTATGAGTAAGTTGAAAGAACTGTTTAGAAGCCAGGTTTGCATTTATAGTTTCTAGCAATAATACATGCTACAACTATTCATATGTATAAGCTTTCTGTATATAGTTTCCTTTCAGACCAATACCCTCATTGCTGAACAGAAGGCTATGATGGGTTATGCAGCCCAGTCTCTGCCATATGCTTGGTGCTTATTATTAAGCCCAACTACTGAGCAAAGAAAGACATAATTAGCCTTTTTGGGAATTATTTTAAGCCTTCAGCAGTAAAAGGCCTAAAGTTGATTTATTTCCCAGAATCTATTTGTATCCGATGCCTTTTTAAGTCGAGTCAGACTAAATGACCAGGCATGGTTTCAACCTTCTGCGAAGGAGTTTCTCGAGTTCTAGGAGGTAGCCAAAAATAATCGCCTTTGTGCCTTTGCACACCCCTAAGATACCATTTAGAGACAAAAGTCGAGTCATTTGAAAAGAGATAGAACCACTGGGGACACTAACAGAGGCAGAAGTTGAATTTTTTTCAAGTTACTAGTGGTGGAGGCTGAGGCACTGTACTCTGGGTTGAGAGAGCCTTGAGTTCAGTTGAGGGGCTTTCAGTCTTTGCTTCTGAGGTGGGGGTTAGGAGAAGGCATTGCCTGTTATACAGACACATGTTCTTTCAGGGGACTGACTTCATCAAGAAAGCTGCTTCTGCCAGTGATTATCCTAGGCTAGACTTGAATCTGTGCTTCCAAAACAAAAGCAAGTTGTCTGATTCTAAAGCCAGCCTACACATTATTGTGCTTCCAAAGACTGTATTGTTTTGTAATGATAGCAATGGATTTTTACCCCCGGAGCACTTGGAAACACATTGTAATTCCCAGCCTCACTCTCCACCCAAATTGTTGTCTGAATGATTGTGCTCATTTGGGCCGTTATTCATCGATGGCACATTTGGAAACAAAATCTTGAGGTTGTCACGGGTCTGCGCGTATTGACGGAGTTCTCAAACGCCAAGATGATAAACACTGTGCAGATGTTCCATGGGACAGTAACCCAGCCTGCCTTTGGCACTTTCGCACACAAATGACTAAACACATCAGTTCTGGAAATAAATGCTGCAGCACGAGTTCACTGACTCTTCTTGTTATAAAAAAATTTCGGGGCCAAGATTAATTAAAAGCAGGAGCTGGTTACTTTCAAAGATACCATAATGATAACCATTCCAAAATGCTTCTTGCAATTGGAACCTGTTGTGGGGAGCCAGGAAGTGAGAACATAAAAATGCTTGGAGGGAATTCTGTAGTCAGAGGCCATGTCTATTGGCATACCCATGCCAATATTCTTGGGAAGATATGGTATTTTTGAATGCATAACAGAATGAGTGAACAAAGGATTGGGTGATTGGAATGGCATTGAAGATGCACCATGTCATCAATAGCAGTGCTAGCCCCTGGGTATTGAGGATTTACATAGGGTCTTGACCCTCTGTAGAGTGCTTCCTTCACCTCTTCTTCTGTGTGCTTGGTTGCTCAGTTGTGTCCGCATTGTTCACTGTTACTCTTTGTGACCTCATGGACTGTACCCTGCCAGGATCCTCCATCCATGAGATTCTCCAGGCAAGAATACTGGAGTGGGTTGCCATTTCTTCCTCCGGGGGATCTTCCCAACACAGGGATCAAACCTGTACCTCCTTCATTGGCCAGCAGGTTCTTTACCACTGGGCTACCTGGAAAGGCCCCATAATAACAACAGAGCAGGTATTTCTTTTTCTGTCTCAGAAAAGTGGGAACTAAGGAAGATATGATATGTCAGGACCAGAATTTAAACCCAGGTTCTAGATTCCAAGACCTACATTCTTAATCCACATGTGAGAGTGCTGCTTACTTAAAAAGAGGTCACATTCAGCAAAAAGTCATCATCTTTTCATGGTCTCAGTTATTATTTCCTTGGCTACTGAATCTGATGATACTAGATTTGGAAGTCTGCTGAGGGACCACTTGGCCTAAGAGCCCTCCCGCTATAGGTGGAGAATCAGAGGTTCTGCCGCATCTTATGACTGTTTGGCTGACCTGTGCCAGTGAGAGGCAGGTCTGGAAGAGGTCAGCTAACAACTGACCTGACAGTTTTCTACCTCATCTCTTTGGAGGTAAGGTCAAAATGGGAATCATGTAACCTAAAATAATGAATGTGGATCATGCATTTTTTTTTAAAAAATCACTTAAACTGACACCAAGGTAGAATCATCTTGTGCATACAACTCCCTCAGTAAAAATAAACATTAAGAGGACAGATATATGAGAAGTGCTTTCCCTTAAAAACATCATTAAAACTGTGAGAACATGACAAACTTGGAGATTACACAATATCTTCAGTGAATATTGAATGTGGTCTTTTACAAAGTCGATGTGTGTGCTGCTTGTAGGTTCTTGACAGTGGGAGAAACTGACCATATGTCATTGGTTAAAGCTAAAAGCAGGAGTGAATTTAAATATGGAAAATACCAGCCACTAATTGCCACTGATTTTTCACTCTGAACTGTGTAAACAGGTATCCTCTACCCTCTGTTCTTTCCATGTCTGCTTCCACTACTCTAACCAAACCACTCAATGAGACCAATGAAACTGCTCCCCATCAGGCTACTTCCGTCTGGTCCTTCCATTCACAGTCTGCAAACCATGTGTTGTTTGTCTAAAACACAGCCTGACTTTTTCTGCTCCTCTGTGGGAGATGGTTGCTGGCTCTTCAATAATCAAAGCTCTTTTGCATTGCTTCCCAAATCTTCTCCTTCTTCCCTTCTCCTCTTCTTCCTTCTCCTTCCTCCTCCTCCTTCTCCTTTATGCTCCAGAAACATAGTTGGTAAGGACTCTTTGTTTAGAAATGACCATTCAGTAAATTCTTGGGTAGTTCACCAAGTTATCCAAAGTTACAAATCGAGAGAGGATTGCAAAAGGATCGGCCAGGACCTCTGGGTCTTGGATCAAGTGCACAGTTCACAGTCACCAAGATGCTTCTGGAAGAGTCACTTTAGCTCTAAGAAAAGCCAAGAAAGAATTTTTCAAGGGGATTCAATAATTTAGCAAAGGCCCTCCACACTTCATGGTGAGCCAAATTCCTGAAATGACAGCCGTTGTCTGTCTACTCGCGAATCTGCCTACTGGTATGATCAAAATGGCAAGGGACATAAAGGGAAGTTCTTAAGGAAACAGTGGAGTAAGCTCTGATGATTATTAATTTTGCCTCTTTAGAAAACTCTCCCACCTAAGGTTGCCAGATTCAATATAGGATGTCTTTTTATTTGCAAAGTCTGGCAACCCTCCTTCCTATTCACCCCATTTTTCGGTTAATAGTTGCTTTCTCTCTGGCTACAGGAATAAATGTGTGCCCAATTCCCATTCCAACAGAGGCTGGCCCAAATTGTGTATACATAACCCTGTTAGCACCAGAGTCATTTCTTGGGATGGAAAGACACCCTTTGGCTATGGCTGCTAACCTGAGGTTTCTGGCAGCCATTACAAAATAATGTGATTAAAATTGCAAAGAGAAGCAGAGATAAGCAGTAAACAAAATAGACCCAGAAAATTGGTAGTGTTGAGTTCCAGTGTTACAGTTTCTGAGCCCCTGGTTGCTGCAGCTTTTCCTTGGGTGCTGTGCCCATCCCCAATGCAGTTATAAGGACTGGCAAATCCTTTTTTTTTTTTTTTTTTAACTCCATTAACCTAATTTGATTTGGATTTCTATTACTTGTTCCTAAAAGAGCTTCTGATTCATATACAGAGAATTCTGATTCTGAGCTCTATCTTTTCCTTAAGTAACACATACAGATTAGAGAAGGGTGTACAGGATAGAGGTAGATGATGCCCTGAGCTGAGATTACCTCTTATTATGCATTTGTAGATTTAGGAATCATTTGTGGCAAATATTGAATCTCAAATGCCTTTCTCTTCCTTCCTTTTCTCTACATCATAAAACCAAAGACCTCATTTTACAGATGAAAAAATCTTCAACTAGGTGAGGTTAAACAACTTGTCTTAAGGATCAAATAGTGAAAACTCAAGTTTCAAATCAATTATTGTGTATTGAGGTTCTGGAAATTAATTTTAATATAAGCCTAAGATTTGGCCACCTGATGCGAAGAAGTGGCTCATTTGAAAAGACCCTGATGCTGGGAAAGATTGAAGGTGGGAGGAGAAGGGGACAACAGAGGATGAGATGGTTGGATGGCATCACCGACTCAGTGGACATGAGTTTGGGTAAACTGTGGGATTTGGCGATGGACAGGGAGGCCTGGCATGCTGCAGTCCATGGGGTCACAAAGAGTCAGACACGACTGAGTGACTGACCTGAACTGAAGACAGAAAAGAAAAAGACAACTTGTCTTAAAATCTACTGTAATGAATAGAGAGATGTAAATGCTTGTATTGTAACAAATCACAAATTGGAGGGACAGATTGTTAGTGATCTCTTGGCAATTATGTTCGTGATCACCCTCATTCTTCTACTACCAGATCCTACTGCTTTGGCCACTGGGCTGGGAACATGACCCAGATCTGCTCAGTCAAAGCGTAGAACTCACTCCTCCTGGCCACAGGGATGACTCTGGTGATGGGTCATTGCCTGGGAAAGAAATAACCAGTGTCTAAAGGATAGAATAATCACACTCCTATCCTGAGATGTGGTTTTTATTAGAGCTGATGGGAAACAGATTTCCCTCTCTGGTTGCTCAACAGGGGGAATGTGTGTCTGGAATGCTTTGCACCCATTTCTCCTACCATATGGGAAAAACCTGTCTGCCATTGGAGGAAAAAAAACAAAACAGCACAAAGGGAGCAGCAGAAATGACTGGCAGACTTGATCTTTATGACTTTTAAACCCCCAGATCTACCCATTCCAGAGGACAGATTCATCCCAGGCTTTTCTTGCTTTATAAAAGCCAAAAAAAACAAAAAAGTTCTGTTTTACCAAAGTTACTTTGATGGAAATTTCTGACACTTGAAACTAAAAGAATAGTTTTATTTCATTTGTGACACTACTTTTCTTTGTTGGCATGGATTATTAATAGCTGTATGCTTAGAATTTTCCAAGTTAATAATGATCTGGTAAAAGCTAACAGAAAATCTAAGGGTAGGTTTAAATTCAATGTGCGTTTTCAGGGAAAATATTATACCAACCACATCCAATACTTAAAAATAAGTTTTAGCTTTAGACTTTGTTGTGAAAAAAACACCTTAAAATGAAAGAAAATGTATAAAATATATGAGAAGTTTTAGAATATGTCTTAGTGTGGAGAAGGCCTTCACAAGCGAATCGAAAACCCCAAAACTGTAAAGAAAAGTATTGACAGATCCGACTGGGGAAATAGTTAAATTGTTGGAATATAAAAGTTGCTATTAACAAAATTAAAAGACAAGTGACAGAATGGAAGAATATGCTTGCCGAATATATAATTTATAATCACTTAAGCTTCATAATATGTAAAAAGTTCCTACAGGTCAAAAGTGAATATAATCCGAGAAGAGAATGGATTAAAGTTACAAATGGACAATTCCTTGGAGAAAAAAGAGAAATGGATGCTTTCAGCCTTTTAGAGCAAGGAACACAGACAGGACATAGAAAATAAAATTGAAAAAAATTATAAGCCACATCCTTTCCTTTGAGGAAAGCCCCTTTTGGCTCAACGCCCTTTCCTCCTTTGCTGGTCTGGAAACTCATTTGTATTTTCCCCAACTCTGGTCCAAGGAGAATCCATCAAGCTCTCCCTTGTGCCTCCGGTATATCTTGTGCATGCATCTCTCATGACCACGTTCATTGTGTGCTTACCTGTTTGCTTTCTCGCATTGCCCAAGAGCTGCATCCATCACTTTGTCCTAGTGATGAAGATAATCTCTCTGAATTCCTGATACCTTATCTAATATGTGTCCATAGAACAGACAATCCATAAATGTTTGGTAGGTGAATAAACAAATAAATGTTGGATCTTTGTGGACACTGTTAGAATCAATACTTACATTTTATAGGAAAGTATCTAACTTTCTATTTCATTTTGACTCTAGGTATTTACATATCTTATTTTACTCATATGAGAAAGGGGAAAAGGTAACAGAGAAAATTCTGTATTTAATCAATTCTAATTTACCAATTTTGGGTGTAATTGCTGTGTATATATATCAACTGGATTGTTATTCCTGATGGTGTGACAACACGAAGGCAATTCCTTGATGTTTTAGTCAACAAGCAATTCAATTGTCATTTAAGAAAGAACTATTCATTCTGGCTGATGAAAGAAAACCTCCTCTTCTTGTCATTCGGTGAGATTCAAGAAGCACCAGCATGAAAACTTGTAGAAAAAGTGTCAGTGGCTTGAAAGATGATCCAGCATCTGTAGCACCTTTGATGCTCTGAGGATACTGTGTGGGAAAAACATGGCCATCAGCAATTATGAGTCAAAAAAAGATTCAGGGAGTCAGACCCAGAATGTGAAGAAACTTAGAAATAACCATTTTTAAACTCATATCTCCCTTTTTATACATGCATAAGTGTTCTTATAATAAACCTATGTCTCCATCTAAAAAGACTATCTCAATAAATGTAAAATAAAAATTCTAAGTAATAAAAAAGCACCACATCATAATTTTATAGTTGAACTGATAGTGTTTTTATTTCTTTCATAGTGGTTATTTCTTTCATAGTGGTATACTCCATATTGGTGCATCTTGCAGGCACTGACATATTAGATTTGATGAGCTATGGTAATAATAACACCTAACCTGATTGGAAAAGACCCTGATGCTGGTAAAGATTGAAGGCAGGAAGAGAAGGGGAAGACAGAGGATGAGATGATTGGACATGAGTTTGAGCAAGTTTCGGGAGTTGGTGGTGGACAGGGAAGCCTGGTGTGCTGCAGTCCATGGGGTTGCAAAGAGTCAGACACGACTGAGCAGCTGAACTGAACCAAACACCTACCCTGTATTGAGCCCTATTTTTCCAAGGCACTATCCAAGGCACTTTATGTGCCCAATCTCATGTAATTCTTAAAAAAAAACTCTGTAGGCTGACTGTGATTATCCTCATTTTACAGCTAGTGAAACTGAGGTTTAGAGAGGTTAATTACTGGCAGAACTAAAATGTTTGAGTGAATCAGAACCTAAGATGTTAACACTTCATAAAAGAAGAAGCAACAGTAATTTCTTGGGACAGGGATGTTTTTGTCACACCTCAGATTTGGGGAAATTTTTCCCAGGTACATAGTAATACATTTTAGTGCTTGTCTTGTTAAAATTATGAGAAAGTCAAATTAAGCAAGTGTGAGCATGTATCCATGCTTATAATTAATAAATTTGAATGCCTATTGCAAACATGACCTGTCAAATGCCAGTATTTTTTGCATGATGAGAGATATCTTTGTAGAAATGTATGTATACTAACCAGTACAAGTGGGACAGAGCATCCTCTGAGGTGACAGATTCTGTTGTCTTGTCCCCTTGAGGGCAGAGCAGAGAGTAACCTTCTATCCCCATCAGAATGCCTAAACACCAGCTTCCATCTTACTTTTCAATGGCAGTTCTACTTTTTTTTTTAAATCCATACTTTCAGTAGTAGCTCACAGAATCAATTGAGTGGTAAATAAACTTACTTAAAAGTGTCTCATAATAATAAGTATAAAGTCAAGTTAAAAAGTGCTGCAAATGGGAATTAGATACTAAACTTGTATACATATAAACCATCTAGAAGGAATCAACAACCTCAGCTAAAAGTGAATTAACTCTTAAGACTTCTCTCTACCCTTCTAGAAGACTTGCCCTTATTAGAAAATCATTTGGAAAACCACTTTATTAGCCATAGAATATCTTCCCCGATGGTAAAAGTCCAATACGGAAACAAGTTTAAGACTTTTCATAGATACTGGGAATAGCTGTTTGCTTAAACTCTTGCTTACATAGTTTCCTATTTATGAGCATCTTTGTCTCTTGATATTAGAATGACAACTTTGATTGTTAATTAGCTTGGGAGTGAACACATGTTTATGTAAAGGTATTATCCATCATGTTTCCATGTTGTTCTCATTTTATCCAGTCTATGTCTCCTCCAGTACCGTCCATTTTAAGGTGGAAATGTGTGTTAGTATTTTTTCTCTTCACATAATTTTCCTGCTGGGGGGTTTCTAGCGTCAGTTGCCATTGTCCTCACACTCAGAAGGTGCAGTAAGATTAGTAGTTGCAACCTGGAAGCAGAGTTTTTAGTGCTTTCTATTTCAAATTCTGTCATGCTTAACCACTGGTGTGGCCTGGAGGTGGATATTTATTGTTTCTGCACTTCAGGGAGATATGTTAGATCTTGGCCATGGGCCTCTGGAAACAAGGGCGGGGGAACAGGGTTTGTATCAGGAGGGACATTTCTCTGTGTGCTTTCCTGGTGCATTTGAACTTTGCCAACAGCACCCTGGTGTTGGGATTTCTATTTCTTAGCACTTGTTCCCCTCCCCACCCCTTTCTTTTTGAGGAAAGGGGGTGGGCCAGGATAGTCTGTTCTCTCTGTTCTATCAAGAGGGAATTTTTATCATCTCTTTTTTCGTAAATACAAATCTGGGCTAGTTACTACAGTGTCAAACAGTCAGAGAATTTGATCTATAACAGGTTTAGGTATAATCCTATTAAATGGTCTTCTGTGTCCTTTGAAATTTTGATTAGCTGGGGAACTGCCCCTTGAAAGAATACAGTCTTGAATGAAAGGAATTAGGCTCCTAGCTACAGTTGGCCAATAGGATCATGTTTTTTATTGTTGGGTTTTATTTATTTATTTATTTGAGCCTTACCCAGGATCACTTCTCTTCATCCACTGTTCTCTATTTAAGAGTTTTTAAAACTGTGAAAAGTGAAAAATCTTCATGAGCAAACATGAGAATAAATCAACCAGTTGTGTATCAGACTAAAAAAGCTCATTGGTTTTCAGTGTAGGAAATACTTCATAGGCAGGGACTTTGTCTGCCTTGTTGATGACTAAATCTCTACTTCTTCGAGTAGCAGCTGGCACATTGCAGGCATTTAATAAATATTTGCTGAATGAATGAATGAACCAATGACAGTTATTTGGCTAAACTTAAGACATGAACTGTAATGTGCTAAGGATAATTGCCTAATTTCTCTATTATGATAGTGTGTGAGCAGGACAGGGTAACATACATTTGTCGTTCAAACCATCAAAGTGCTAAAATGACATTTCACTATCATAAACAAACAGTTTCCTCTCTGTGGGACTACTATACCCCAGATTTGGTAAAGCCAAGCTACATGATACAGGCAAATAATCCACAAACAAATCCATCTTTGTGGTTCCTCTGAAGGATGTTTGCTTTGTCACACTACTCAGCTATTTTATCAATTCCAAGCAGAGGCATCAAGACTTCTTTGTTTTCTACAGGTGCCTGAGGGGTCATTATCATGCCCACTGCTCCCAGTTACAGCTGATGTTCATGGTGCACCCTCTTCACCGTGACTTAAAAATCAATAATAATGAATCAGGCAGCATTTGATTATGTGCTGGTTACTACTGGCCTTCCCAACAATGAAGAGGCTTCAGACGAGGACAGTAAACCCCCACTGCCGTCTGCAAGATGAACCATAACCTGTCTCACTGCTGTCCAAAGTGTGCACCTGCTCCGCTCACCACGCAGTCATCCTATCTTTACCTCTCTTGTTTTATACCCTAAAAGGAGATGTGTTCCTGCAGCTCAAAGATTAGTTTTCTTCTCAATAAGGTCAGTTCTTTCTAGGATATTCAGGAAAGAAATAAGCTTTGTCTGCCCTCTGCTTTGGAGTCATCCACTTCCTTACCCCTCCAGCCCTGGGGTGTTTCTTTTGTAGCACCTGCCTCACTGCACTTACCCCTGGAAGCAGGGCTGTGCGAAGTCGTCTCCATGTGCTGCTGGGTCTCATGTGACATCCTCAGTGGAGGGCTGTGAGTGCATGGAATCATTACAGGCCAGCTTTTGGTCATGGAATCACTGCGTAGGAGGGAATCAATGTGGTGTGACATGAAGGCATGTACACACACACATACACACACACAGACAAATACTGATTCTCAGGGAAAGTACAACCTAAATCAATGTTTTCAAACTGTCATCAATGAACCTATTCTCAAGTGTGTCCATGACAACATTTTTTGCTTTTAAAAACAAAAGACAGAAGTTCAAAAACCCTGGGTGTGATCACTCACCCAAAGCCAGACATCCTGAAATGCAAAATCAAGTGGGCGTTAGGAAGCATCACTACCAAGCCTAGTGGAGGTGATGGAATTCCAGTTGAGCTATTTCAAATCCTAAAAGCTGATGCTGTGAAAGTGCTGCACTCCATATGCCAGCAAATTTGGAAAACTCAGCAGTGGCCACAGGACTGGAAAAGGTCAGTTTTCATTCCAATCCCAAAGAAAGGCAATGCCAAAGAACGTTCAAACTACTGCACAATTGCACTCATCTCACATGCTAGCAAAGTCAGGCTCAAAATTCTCTAAGCCAGGCTTCAACAGTATGTGAACTGTGAACTTCCAGATGTTCAGTCTGGATTTAGAAAAGGCAGAAGAACCAGAGATCAAATTGCCAACAACCACTGGATCATCAAAAAAGCAAGAGTTCCAGAAAAACATCTATTTCTGCTTTATTGATTATGCCAAAACCTTTGTGTGAATCATAACAAACTGGAAAATTCTTCAAGAGATGGGAATACCAGACCACCTCACCTGGATCCTGAGAAATCTGTATGCAGCTCAAAAAGCAATAGTTAGAACTGGACATGAAGCAACAGACTGGTTCCAAATCGGGAAAGGAGTGCATCAAGGCTGTATATTGTCACCCTGCTTATTTAACTTATATGCAGAGTGAAAGTGAAGTTGCTCAGTCGTGTCCGACTCTTTGTGACCCCATGGACTGTAGCCCACCAGGCTTCTCCATCCATGGGATTTTCCAGGCAAGAATACTGGAGTGGGTTGCCATTTCCTTCTCCAGGAGATCTTTCTGACCCAGGGATTGAACCCGAGTCTCCCGCATTGTAGGCAGACGCTTTACTGTCTGAGCCACCAGGGAAGTCCATGCAAAATGCCAGGCTGAATGAAGCACAAGCTGGAATCAAGATTGCTGGGAGAAATATCAATAACCTCAGAGATGCAGATAACACCACCTTTATGGCAGAAAGTGAAGAAGAACTAAAAAGCCTCTTGATGAAAGTTAAAGAGGAGATTGAAAAAGTTGGCTTAAAACTCAACATTCAGAAAACTAAGATCATGGCATCCGGTCCCATCACTTCATGGCAAATAAATGGGGCAACAATGGAAACAGGGAGAGACTTTATTTTTGGGGCTCTGAAATCACTGCAGATGGTGGCTGAAGCCATGAAATTAAAAGATGCCTGTTCCTTGGAAGAAAAGCTGTGACCAACCTAGACAACACATTACAAAGCAGAGACACTACTTTGCCAACAAAGGTCCATCTACTCAAAGCTATGGTTTTCCCATAGTCATGTATGGATGTGAGAGTTGGACCATAAAGAAAGCTGAGCTCTGAAGAATTGATGCTTTTGAACTGTGAGGTTGGAGAAGACTCTTCAGAGTCCCTTAGACTCCAAGGAGATCAAACCAGTCAATCCTAAAGGAAGTCAGTCCTGAATATTAATTGGAAGGGCTGATGCTGAAGCTGAAACTCCAATACTTTGGCCACATGATTTGAAGAAGTGACTCATTTGAAAAGACCCTGATGCTGGGAAAGATTGAAGGCAGGAGGAGAAGGGGATGGCAGAGGATGAGATGGTTGGATGACATCACCGACTCAATGGAGATGGGTTTGAGTAAGCTCCGAGAGTAGGTGATGGACAGTGAAGCCTGGTGTGCTGTAGTCCATGGGGTCACAAAGAGTTGGACACGACTGAGAAATTGAACTGAACTGAAACCCATGGGATGAAATAGAACTCTTTATCTAATTGCCCTGTCATTTCCAAACCTGCCTGTCCCACGATAGTTATTTAATAGGTGTCACAGCCTCATTCCCTAAGCACTGCCCCACTTCGTAATCCATGTGGACATGCATCTCCCAATGACTGCTTGCCTGGCCACCCTGCAATCCTGGAAGAAATTGCTTAACTTCCCAGACTTGGAGCCAAACTCTTCTCTCTCTCTCTTTTTGAACCTTGAACCTGCCTGACAGAAGGGTTGGCTGCCTGGGGTACTCCCCCACTGCAGCTATGCTCTGGGGTCCTGCTATCTTGGGAGCCCCCTGGCACATGGCAGCCCCTTTCTTGTCTGGGGTTGATGTTGACTGAAGCACTCATGGGTTCTTGTGGAATGAAACTGGAATAAAGGGAAGCATTCTCTTTCATTGGGCTTCCCTGGTGGCTCAGACAGTAAAGAATCTGCCTGCAATGCAGGAGACCTGGGCTCACTGCCTGGGTGTGGAAGATCCCCTGGAGAAATGAATGGCTACCTCTTCCAGTGTTCTTGCCTGGAGAATCCTATGGACAGAGGAGCCCAGCGGGCTACAGCCCATGGGGTTGCAAAGTGTCAGACATGACTAACACTTTCACTTTTCTTTTCCATAGTATCTTACTTGAGAGGTGCTTGTAGATATTTTCCCAAATTCCAGAAGAAAATCATCTTTTCAAATTTGTGATGTAGAGAGAAATACAAGATTGATATTCTGGAGACTGGGCCATGTACCTTCCTTCTCAGCCTCGAGCCCCTTAACTATAAAAAGAACTAAAATCCCTCAGAGTGCTGAAAAGACTGTGTTGTTTTTAAATATATTGTACATGATTTATTTTATGTTTTTTCATACTACTTATTTTTTAAAATTTATATTCTAGCTCGTCTCAGAATGGATTTAAGGGGCTTTGAAAGGATACATAAAAAATAGCGAGATAGCATAAATTAGAAATATGCGAAGAACAAAAGGAGGAAACAAAGAAAGGACATAAAATGAGCCAGACCAAGGCTACTCCATCCAGGCGTCCCTTGAAGACTTGCACTCTCGCTTCAGGAAAATGTTGTAGTTGTGTGTCAACCCAGATAAGGCTTATGAAAGGAAAATTCCATAACTCTCCCTGTAAGCAAGGCAACCAGTAAGTGTGTCTGTAACAACTGTGGAAAATCTTCTTGCTTCTTGGACCACTGATCTTCAAAAATTTAATCAAAGACATTAAGTCACAACTACATTTTTTTGAGAGATAGATACAATGGTTGTAATCATTTATAAGTTATGAGCAGCCACCTTACAAAAAAATTTGATAAATTAGCACATGTCGGAAACTACCTATGCCAGTTCTGTAGTAGTCAGTTAGAAAGGGAGCAGAGGGACTTCCCTGGTGGTCCAGTGGCTAAGACTCTGTAATCCCAAAGCAGGGGGTCTGGGGATCGATCCCTGATCAGGGAACTAGGTCCCACATGCTGCAAGTAAGACCCAGGGCAGTTAAATAATTTTTTTTTTTTTAAAAGGGAGCAGAATTCAAGAGAGTGAGGCCTGCAAGGGGCTGGAACACACTGTCACAGAGAGAAGGGACACACAACTACAGCTCTCAGTTGCTAGGAGGCTCAAGATTTTAGATTCAAATGAGTGAGCGGGTGATCTGATTTTAAAGTCTGATGTTTTAAAACAAAGGCTAACAGGAGCCCGTAAGTGTTCCCTGAAAAGGCTTTTGCTTTTTGAAGGCTTTTTGAAGTTGTAATGTTTCATTTGTCCACTGAGTAGGGGTGCTGTGGGGTGGGAAAATTTATTAATTTCTGGATAAAGAACTAAAATCACAGTCATTACCAGATTCGTACCAATAAGGTTTTCTCTAGCTTGGCGTTTTGCCAGACCCCCAGACACACCTTCAAACATATACTCATGCATATGCACACACTCATGAATATACACACTCATGTACACACACACACACATACTACTCACTATGTTCACACACACACAACTTCTGGAGACTGCAGAAGGGGCCGTGTTCTCTCTCATGTCCAGTTTCAAGAACTAGCTGGACTCCCCTCCCCCGCCTCATAAAGTGCCCCCGTTTTCCATCCCTATTGCCCTCACTTTTGCCAGCGAACCTCACTGGTCCCTATGATCCAATTTAAAATCCCCCTTTCTCCCAGCAGCTTTCTCTCCAAATCCTAGACTAGTAACTTCCCTTAAACAACATCTTTCACAACTTTGCTCAACACAGTACAAACAAGATGCATTGCCCTAACATTGAACAAAAGAGATTTGAAAGGTCTACTGTGTCAGGGGAAATGGGCCAGGGTGCTCTAGGCATATCTTCAACCCCCAGACATGCCAGTACACAGTGTGAAAAGGACACAGAGAAAGCACAAGAGATTGGACAACTCGGATGGATGGCAACAGATGGGGTATTTATTTATTTTAAATGCATTTTGCTGGGACAGTCACATGAGATGTCTATCTTATTTCCAGAGAACTCTCAAGGGAAACAGCTGTCATGAGGTTTCATTCCAGAACTCTTTAGTACAGTACAAACAATATTGTGGAGGACAGACAGCCCAAATAGCAGACCACCACAATCAGGGCTGTCCCAATTGCAGTTCATTTTACCCAGTAGCTTCTTCTTAATACCAAGTGAAATGTTCCCTCCAATAAAACAGTGAGGTGACCTTTGGGTATTAAATCAGGTTTCAAGCTTCAGGACGGTGGTCAAAATATTCTTGTGCTATTTTTTTTTTCTCTTCCAAATGAACCAGAGGGCTTTAAGGAAATTTACTGAATCCTTGAAAAACTAATCATCCCTTTACAGCCTCGGGTGAGTTACTGCAAAATTTAATTTCTGCTAAGCTACCTGAGATTGCAAACAGCAAAATGAATGCATGGTATTTACCTGTCTGCTGAGTTTCTGTTTTTCTCTCTGACCCACACTTCAGAGTGTGTCATGCTCTTGCAAAGTACTTTGGGATGCCCAGCATCTTACAGTGACCCTAGGTATCTGTGACATTGATTTTTGTCCCTCCCAGCTCATGGGTAGAGAGAGTAATGGTTCACCCTTTATAAGCCCATTCATCTTGTTACAAAGTTCATTCAATAAGTTTTTTTTTTCTTTTCTTAATTATTTGAAAATTAACTTGATTTAGAGAGTTTCTTCTTTGGAAACAAAAGAATAGATACCCACGATTATATATACAGTGTTTTTAAAGTGCTATGTATCTGTACATTTAATCATTTATGATGTGTTGTTTATTTATATTTTTTGGCTATCTAGAATCACTTTCCTCCTTTGTGGATAACAGCAGCCTGATGCCCTTTTGGTGAAATACCCTTCCTCCTTCTGTGGGCCCCTGGTAAGACCATCAATCAAGACAGGTCGCTGTCTCCAAGCAAGAGTACAGGCTCATGAGCTAGGTTAGACCAATTTTGAGTTAGCTGATTGGAAAATAAAATGCTTGGCACTGATCCATTCCCAGACTGGGCTCCTGGTGAGTTAAGCTCTAATTAGCGGCTACAGATGAATCCCTGCCACCACAGCCTCCAGAACTACCTTGATTGCTGTGCCCTTCTCAGCCTGTTTTTTTCCCATTCTGGTTTTGCAGCCTTCCTTTCAATTCTGTGAGTTACTACTACCCTTCTAACTTTTTTTTTTTTTTTTTTCCTGCTTAATAAACCAGAATGGGCTTCTGGTGATTGCAATCAAAGAACCCTTATTATGAAAGAATTTATGACCAGATGAGATATAAAGGAAGATATGGATAAGGAAGATACAGACAAGGAAGGTTACAAAAAAGGGGGAGGGATGAGGCCATAATTCAGTGTACTAGGGAGAAACACTGAAAGGATAGCCAGCTAGAATCATGGCCAAAATCCTGCCAGAGACTCAGCCTAGGGAGAGGACACCGCTGCTGCTGCCACTTGTCACCAAGTGCTCAGCAGGTTCTGGGCTCTGGATGCTGCCATTTGTTGTCTCTGAATAGTGGGCGTGGTCGCTGCCCCCTCCAACCAATCAGAATTCTTCACTGTCCAAAGTCAGAGAGCAGTGGGTGCACATACCTGATTGAGTCAAAGTCACAGGGGCATGCCTCTGCTGACCACGAGGGGAAAGCAGGTATCTGCCTTTTCAGTTGCAATAGTAAAAGGGTGAGTTCTACAGTGCAGAACTCCACATATTTGGTTGGGGAGTTCTGCTACTGGATACCTTGTATCTACAATTTTCAGAAAAATTATTTGGGTGGAGTGAAAAAATGAATCAAAAGTAAGGATTATGAGAAAGACGAAAGCAATATGATTGATGGTAGAATTGCAAGTTAATTAACTTGACTGAACAATTCGAACTAGACATGTATGGAATATATAGAATATAAAGCAGAATGATTGATTGATTAGTATTCTTTTAATAAAATCAAGAATCATAAATTTCTTTCCGTATTAGAAGCCCCGAGACAGAGGCATCCAGCTAAGCTACACTTGCATTCCCAACACACAGAACTGTGAGATGATAAATGTTTGCTGTTTTAACAGGCTTATTTTAACAGCATTGTGTTACATATCAATTGGTTACTAATACACACTCCAATTAAAAGGCAGAGATGTTCAAATTGGGTAGAAAAGCAAGACTCAGCTATATGCTGCCTGTAAGACACATACGTTGATAGAAACACAGTTAAAAGTAAAAGTATGGAAAAGATATATCATGCTCACTATAATCAAAAGACAGCTGAGGGTCTCTATTAATAACAGATAAAATAGATTTCAGAGAAAAAATATTACCAGGGAAAAAAGAGGAATCATCTTATAAGGAAGAAATTGTCACTTTATCAGGAAGACCTATCAAAATCTTAAGTGTTTATGTACCTAATAACAAAGCTTCAAAACATATGAAGCAAAAACTGATATAACTGCAAGGAGAACTACAAACATCGAAATTATACTGGAGACCCCACAGACTTCCTCTTTCATCTCATTGTCCACAACTGAGTTATATAATTTCCACTCCTGGGATAGCAGCTGGAGCCACCTTCCTTGAGATAAAAGAACCTCTGCCATACCCCTGAACAAAATGGGGACTTTGTTAGCAGGAAAGCTAGAGGACTGACTCTGTTACCAACATCTGCCACACCCACATGGACGACCATGGAAATGCCTGGATTCAAACTGGGTCTTGTGACTTCAATGCCACTTTTCTTGCCACTACATAAAACCAGCAAACGTGGTGGTACTATGCTAGCACTGCGACACAAGGGTGAGTATCCTCATCCTCTGAGAAGGTGCGAGGCAGTTCTAAGAACAAGCAAATAAAACACCATTTGAAATCTACCACGATGGACATCTAGATTCATATCTATATCTCATGTATGCAATGTTGGATACATGGGAGAAGTCAGACTGGAGCAGTTCAGTGACCCAGAGGCTTGAAATGAGCATTTGCCAGGAACTCTTGACCAACAGGGTAAACATAGGTTGAAAGGCAGGGAGGAGCAAACAAGCATGGCATTTTCAGAGTTTAGTTTTGCTTTATAAATTAGAAGCTTAAAATGCAAGAAATGAGTCATAGGACTCCCAAAAGTTGAGGCTAAACAGTTAGGCTGTATACGCTCTAGGGGATGGGAAACAACAATAAAGAAGCCAATTTGATAGGGGAAAGTTATGATCAGATTTGTGAATGATAACTGGAAAGATCATGGTGTGGTTTTTAATCAAAAGATAAATCTCCTTTTATTTTTGCATAAAGTGAGATGACAGCCCAAGTCATCCTACCCTTTGAAAATTAAATGAGTTCAGTTTCATCCTCAGGTTGTTCATGTGCTATGGAAAGTTCAATGCCTACCCCAAGATTCTGGCAAGTTTCCAAGAGCTGTATTAATTTTCCAAGGTCTGTGGTAACAAAGTTCCAACTAACGGGGTGGCTTAAAACATCAGAAATTTATATCTCACAGTTCTAGAGCCCAGAAGTCTGAAATCAAGGTGTCGGCAGAGCTGTGCTCCCTCTGAAGGCTCCAGGGACGAAGTCTTTCTTACCTCTCCAATTTTCTCTGGCCCCAGGCATCCCTTGGTTTATAGGGCATAACTCCAATCTCGGTCTCAATCTTTATGTCACTTTCTTTTTTCTGTGCCTCTCTGTCCTCTCTTCTTATAAAGATGCCATTCACTGGATTTAGGACCCACCCTAAACCTAGGAGGATTTCATCTGGAAATTCCTAATTACATTCTACAAAGACCCTGTTTCCAAATTATGGTACATTCTGAGATTTCTAGTGGACATGAATTTATTGGGGGGACAAGGGTTGGGGACCAAACCATAGTCTCATGATTTGCTCTGGCTCTGAATTTCTGCTCATCCTAAAATCTTAATCTTACATCTCATTATCTATGGGTATATTGTTTTCTTTGCTACACATCAGCCTGGATGTGGAGCTCAGTCCCTTCCGTCTGCCCTTAATCCATTCACTCAAGGTATTTATAGGCATAGAAGACTATTGAAGTTTGGAGTAATGGATAGTGCTCATCTTTCAGCAGTACACACATAGGCTTAGACTATTTGGAGTTCAAGTTTTTAAACATCGTTTGTTTAACCCCACCCCTGGAAATTTCTCATTCACGACTTTTTATCAGAACCCAGAATCCTGCTTGTTGCCTGTTCCCCTTTCTCCTTTTTTCTGCTTGCCTGCTAGCTTTTCCTCTCCAAATTCCTCTCCTCTGCTCCTCCCTCCCATTCTTCTTCTTCTTTTTTTTTTTTTTTAAAGAAACTTTTGTAAGAAACTTTTAATTTCTTACAAAGTTTGTTTGGATGGTGTGTTTCACTATCCTTTCAAGCTCTACCCCCCAGAGAGGTCATTTTCTATGCACATCAAGGAATTTTGCTGAAAACAAACAGGTCTGTCTAAAAGGAGTTCAGAGGGTCATCTGTTAAAATATTTTCACCCTATTACAAGGAAAAAAAGAATTATAAACAGCACAAAATCTGAAAACCTCTGTACACAGATTCTAAAATCTTCTGCTCTTTGAAGGGGTTGAATATTTTTATTTCAAAGAAGTTCCACTCTAATACACTTGGGAGTCTCATTTAAGTAGTTCCTTAATGAGCTAAGGCACTGATTGAGATAGATGTGTTTATTCCTGCCTCCCTAATAAGAAACAAACAGTAAATTTTATATTTATGAGTGCACATGTGTGTATGACATACATATGATATATATATATATATATCATATATATTTATATATACCTATGCATGTGAGAAATTCTGAAAGAGATGGGAATACCAGACCACCTGACCTGCCTCTTGAGAAATCTATTGAGAAATACAGGTCAGGAAGCAACAGTTAGAACTGGACATGGAACAACAGACTGGTTCCAAATAGGAAAAGTACATCAAGGCTGTATATTGTCACCCTGCTTATTTAACTTATATGCAGAGTACATCATGAGAAACACTGGACTGGAAGAAACACAGCTGGAATCAAGATTGCTGGGAGAAATATCAATAACCTCAGATATGCAGATGACACCACCCTTATGGCAGAAAGTGAAGAGGAACTCAAAAGCCTCTTGATGAAAGTGAAAGTGGAGAGTGAAAAAGTTGGCTTAAAGCTCAACATTCAGAAAATGAAGATCATGGCATCTGGTCCCATCACTTCATGGGAAATAGATGGGGAAACAGTGGAAACAGTGTCAGACTTTATTTTTTGGGCTCCAAAATCATTGCAGATGGTGACTGCAGCCATGAAATTAAAAGACGCTTACTCCCTGGAAGGAAAGTTATGTCCAACCTAGATAGCATATTCAAAAGCAGAGACATTACTTTGCCAACAAAGGTCCGTCTAGTCAAGGCTATGGTTTTTCCTGTGGTCATGTATGGATGTGAGAGTTGGACTGTGAAGAAGGCTGAGCACCAAAGAATTGATGCTTTTGAACTGTGATGTTGGAGAAGACTCTTGAGAGTCCCTTGGACTGCAAGGAGAGCCAACCAGTCCATTCTGAAGGAGATCAGCCTTGGGATTTCTTTGGAAGGAATGATGCTGAAGCTGAAACTCCAGTACTTTGGCCACCTCATGCGAAGAGTTGACTCATTGGAAAAGACTCTGATGCTGGGAGGGATTGGGGTAAGGAGGAGAAGGTCATGACAGAGGATGAGATGGCTGGATGGCATCACTGACTTGATGGACATGAGTCTGAGTGAGCTCCAGGAGTTGGTGATGGACAGGGAGGCCTGCTGTGCTGCCATTCATGGGATCCCAAAGAGTCGGACACGACTGAGTGACTGAACTGAACTGATGCATGTGTGTGGGCTTTCCAGGTGGTTCAGTGGTAAAGAATCTGCCTGACAATGCAGAAGACGTGAGTTCAATCCCTGGACTGGGAAGATCCCCTGGAGAAGAAAATGGCAACCCACTCCAGTACTCTTGCCCAGGAGATCCCATAGACAGAGGAACCTGGCGGGCTATAGTCCATGGGGTCACAAAAGAGTCAGACACAACCTAACTACTAAAACAACAACAGTGCATGTGTGTATAGTGCATTAAGCACTCTGTCAAAGGATGTACACTGAGTATCTCATTTAATCCTCATAGCTGTTGTGTTGTTCAGTCACGAAGTTGTGTCCAACTCTTTGTGACCCCATAGACTGCAACACACCAGGCTTCCCTGTCCTTCACCATCTCCTGGAGCTTGCTCAAACTGATGTCCATTGAGTTGGTGATGTCATCCACCCATCTCATACTCTGTCATCTTTCTCCGCCTGCCTTCAATCTTTCCCAGCACAGGGTCTTTTCAAATGAGTAGGTTCTTTGCATTAGGTAACCAATGTATTGGAGCTTCAGCTTCAGCATCAGTCCTTCTGATGAATATTCAGGGTTGATTTCCTTTAGGATTGACTGGCTGGATCTTCTTGCAATCCAAGGGACTCTTAAGAGTCTTTTCCAGCACCATAGTTCAAAAGCATCAATTCTTTGGTTCTCAGTCTTTGTGGTCCAACTCTCACATCCATATATGACTACTGGAAAAACATAGCTTTGACTATACAGAGCTTTGTTGGCGAAAGTGATGTCTCTGCTTTTTAATATGCTGTCTAGGTTTGTCATAGCTTTTCTTCCAAGGAGCAAGTGTGTTTTAATTTCCTGGCTGCAGTCACTGTCCAACATGATTTTGGAGCTCATGAAAATAAAATCTGTCACTGTTTCCAGTTTTTCCCCATCTATTTGCCATGAAGTGATGGGACCAGATGCCATGATCTTAGTTCTTTGAGCGTTGAGTTTTCAGCCAGCTTTTCCCTCCATTTTACAGATGAGGAATTGAGGCTTGGAGATGTGGGATGCC
The DNA here is from genome assembly GCF_019923935.1 of Bubalus bubalis. Classification (NCBI taxonomy): domain Eukaryota; kingdom Metazoa; phylum Chordata; class Mammalia; order Artiodactyla; family Bovidae; genus Bubalus; species Bubalus bubalis. The sequence goes on from NC_059158.1 coordinate 140,758,071, forward strand.
TTCCCAACATTAAATCATTAGAGACAGAACTTATCTCCAGTAGCCTCCTTGCTCTAACCTAATGATCTATCACCAAATAAGGACACACACTAAAATGCTGTGTGTGCGCTCAGTCTTGTCTGACTCTTTGTGACCCCATGGACTGTAGCCCACCAGGCTCCTCTGTCCATGAGTGCTAGTGGGGGATATAGTTGGGGGGAGGATAACAGCCAATTTAAATGTACTTTTATGGATTTGCTTAATTTCCTACAGTTGACATGTAATATATCTGTAATGGGAAGCCTGCTCCCCTAACACCAATGAATGTTATAAAGAGACAACCACACCAGTTTCTCAACTGAAATGCAGTACTGTTATGAAAAAAGTTGACATTAAACTAGAATAATATAATATTAATACTTAATTTTTTTGTGATGCTTTAAAAATACAAATTATGTTCACATACATTATCTTATATAATCCTTGCATAAGTCTGCATTGTAAAGGTGAATATGATGAAATATTATTATCCCCTGCTTTTGTTTGCCAAATTAAGATCAGAAAATAAATAGACTCTTTACTCTCATAGAGTCATGGAAAGGAGTAGATGGACCACAGTTTGCTGAGGACAAGGGCTTTATCTGAAATGTCCACGTGGTCATATCTCTAGCCCCTGCAGTATGATACCTAGGACATGTCACAGAGTAGGTGCTGAACAGATACTGGTTGACAAATAAATGAAATGCAGTGCCTTGTTCTTGGCCATGTCTTCTGTCCATTGAACTCTATCTCTGGTCACCTGAGATGTAATCTTTTTATTGCAATGCCCAGTCAGGATTTTAGAAGTCTATCATTTTAAACACCATGCTTAAAAGGAGTTGCAAGTAAAAATGTAAGGTCCTCAGAGAACTGCTTAAGCATTTTGTGTGTGTGTGTTAAAATATGCATAACATAAAATTCCTCATTTTGATCATTAAGTGGCATTTAGTATGTTCATACTGTTATGCAACCAACACCACCATCAAATTCTACAACAGTTTGATCACCTCAAAGAAAATTCATACTCCATTAAGCAGTCCTGCCCATTCCCCCTTGCCTCCAGCCCTTGTCTCAATGGGTTTACATGTTCTGGGTATTTTACATAAGTAGATTCGTGTAATATATACCCTTTAGTGGCTTTTTTCACCTAGCATAGTTTCATCAGCACTTTATTCCTTTTTATGGCTGAATAATAGTCCATTGTTAAATGGCTATGCCATTTAAACATTCTTAAAAGGTAGAAAGTGAGTCTAGTAGGATAAGAAATTGGCTAGAGAAGAGCAAGCTAAAGCAGGACTTCACCTAGACTTCTGGTTTAAGAAGTCTTTATTTAGCAAGATGCTGAGAAATTATTCTCCACACTTGTGAAGGATGAAGTCAAAGAAAGCCAGGGAGGGAGGAGGACAGGAGAGATTCTTGGCTGAGACCAAGGGAGGGCTCTTCTTGATGATCAAGGGAGTTAAAATGAGAAGGCGCCATGGAGGGAAGTGGTGAAGTTGGAGCCCTTGACCTTCAGAAGGAGAAGGGTCATCCTTTCATTTCAGATGAATTTCCGCAGGGTGTTCACCACCCAAAACCACAAGACTAGGCCAGGTGATATTCAAAAATCATCCTCATGCTGTAGTTCTAGGACCATGGGAAGGAAGACACACAGAACACAAAGAACAGAGAAGAAAATCCCAGAGAGTCCGTGAAGATACAAAAGTGACCATTTCAGTACCTGCACAAGTAGCTTCAAATTATGTATATTGGCTATAATGTTAAAAAGGGGCAGGTGACATTTTGACAGAAAAAAAGCAAATTAATTAATGGAATAAAGCAGCAATTGATGGCCTTGATTATAATTTATGGCACAAAGGAAAAGGTCAACGTATCTTCTGGATTTTATTTGGGTTAGTGATAATTGTGTTTAGGTAAAAAGAAGTGAAACTCCTAATTGCAAGATAATATCAGTGCTTTACAGAATATCTTGTGCACCACCCCCTCTATAAAAAAAAATATAAAAGAAAGCACAGTTATTATTTCCTTTCCAACTCAAGTTGAATATAAATTACCTGGAAGGGAAAATTATTTGTGAAGATTAAAAATATTGTAAATTCTCAAATCATTAGGCGCTTTAAGAAAAACACCCACCAGTGCTTTAAAACCAGTTTTAAGTCCTAATCCTTGCATGCTTAAATAAACATTAAACACACAGATGCAGTGTGTGAAGCAGGCTTGGCTTTAAGAGAGGAAAGATTACGTTTCTGTGTTTATCCAAGAGCTGGCTAAAACACGTTCCATTTGGCCCTGACACACAGAAATTAGAGTTTTAGACACTGGAAAGGGAACTTTATGTCTTTAAACACACAGACTGAACATGGTGTATATTTTAGAGATATCATGAGAAGTTTCTCTCCTCCACCTTATACAGAGCCATCAAAGAGGCAATTGTGTGAACTAAATAACACAGTGACATGTCACATTCCATATACATCGATTTATCAGATCCAGGAAGAAGTCTTCACACTTTCTGGACTAGTGATCAGCGGTGAACCAGCATAAAAATCCAAGAAATGGAGAATGTTCAAGGAAAATTCACATAGAAAATAAATATGCCAAAACCATTTTTTTGTGTGCCTATTTTGACCTCGATTGACTTAGGCTCTGAAAAATTAGTCCAGGGTCTCTTTATGACTTTCAGGGGTTCTAAGTACCTTTACCTTCACGGGCTGATTCCAGAATTTAAAAAATATATTAAAAAAAATCTATTTTATGACTGTGCTAGTAAAGAGATGAATATAACCCAGGCTGAATTTATTATTCAGTTCAGTTCAGTTGCTCAGTCGTGTTCGACTCTTTGTGACCCCCTGAACTGCAGCATGCCAGGCCTCCCTGTCCATCACCAACTCCCGGAGTTCACTCAGATTCAACATCCATCAAGTCGGTAATGCCATCCAGCCATCTCATCCTCTGTCGTCCCCTTCTCCTCCTGCCCCCAATCCCTCCCAGCATCAGGGTCTTTTCCAATGAGTCAACTCTTCACATGAGGTGGCCAAAGTATTGGAGTTTCAGCTTTAGCATCATTCCTTCCAAAGAACACCCAGGACTGATCTTTGGAATGGACTGGTTGGATCTCCTTGCAGTCCAAGGGACTCTCAAGAGTCTTCTCCAACACCACAGTTCAAAAGCATCAATTCTTCGACACTCAGCCTTCTTCACAGTCCAACTCTCACATCCATACATGACCACTGGAAAAGAATTTATTATTATATAGTCATTATTATAGTCAGTTTTTTCTTCTTACTTTAAAAGAAATGAAAAATAAACCATTTTTACTGCCCTCTAGAAGTTGGAGGTGGGGGGGTCATATGTCAGTGCCTGCTGTGCTCAATGGATTCATCATTCCTGAGTTCAGTAAGTCAACAGATATTTGGCCCATATAGTGGGCTGAGGTCTGGACTAGGGCCTGGAGGAATAGGAAGAAGTGTAAGATGCAGTGTACGATGCAGATTGAACTAAAGAACTTTCACTCATAGACAAGTAGGAGACCAAGATGCCTCACGAGGCAGAGAGAGGTGTGGGGCAGGTGGGAGGGACAGGGAGACAAGGGGGTGTATTAGGTAGGAGGGTACTGATGCCTCCAAATTATTGTTTTAAGGGCCTGTGCAAACTGATGACAGCGAAAATCATAAGAAGGAAACAGACTTGAGAGAAGGACATAAAGATCAAGAAGGATAGGAAGTCCCTGAGGACTCTGTGGTGTTCGATGGCATCTTATACCATACTTCTTAAAGCTTTTATGTCACATTAGTATGACTTCCTATGTGTTGGCTTTCAATATTTCATTTAAAATGTTCTCTCTTTATTTCCTCTTCCCACAAAAAGACAGAGCTCGACTTATGAGTATAATTAAAACGTGACTTCATTTGAGCTATGAGACCGTGCTTCCATCTTGTTCTTAGCAGCCATCTCATTTTTATCCCTCAGCCTTTTACATTTGTAAAAAATGGAAGTGTAATTTCAAAGAAGATTGGTTTAAATTTCATGTTCTGGCCCTTTTCACTTGTAGCAGCCTGGCCAGACTGTCCTGCCCCCCCACTACACTCCAGGTGGTTCCCTAGTAACAGATACCAAATAAATGACCTATTTGAGTGAAAACTGAAATCAGCATTTCAATACTATTTTAAGTTTGGTTTCAAAACCATGTGCTCCTTCCTCTCAAACTAGCACCAATCACAGTGGTAGCTTGTAGCACTTTGGAATAACCTTCCAGATATTTTTAGTGTTTTCTTTGTGAAAATACCAATGTTCCAAAAAAGGAATGCAAGAATGGAAAATCCATACCCAAGAGATACTCAGTGATATGGTGCAATATGATCAATTATTTAGGGACTAATTTCCCAGGCCCTGTACTAGGAAATTCAGATATGATGGAGATGGTACCTGTCATTGGAGAGTTCACAGTTACTAGAAGAGAGAAACAAGCAAATCAGATGATGAGAACATGATGTAATATGTATTATTGCAGAGGCATGCCTTAGGTGCAAAAAGCACACACACACTTACCTCATAGCTGGAGGAACAAGAAAGTGACCCTGGAAGGCTTACAAAGGAATGTGGAATTTAGGCAAAGACTGCTGGTTGCCTACTCAATCCACTCCCTTCCTCATTAACCCAATGCCTATTTTTATTCAGTGTGGCAATATGCTCACCACAGAGATGACATTTCTTACTCTCCCTAATGATCATGCAACTAAATTCTGACCAGTGAGATGTAAATGGACATTGTAATCAGTTTTTCAGAAGAGATCTTAAAAGGGAAAACAGCTAGAATTTGTCCTCTTTGCTTTCCCTCCTTCTTCCTTCACATTTGAAATATGGACATGTGAGCTGGAGCTCCAGCAACCATTTTGTACCATTACATAGACTTGAGAATAGGATCCAAGGACCAAGGATGTCAGAGCAGAACAATAGAAATAACCTAAGTCCTGAATCTGAGTCCCTAATGATTACAGTATCCACCATACAGCTCTGGACTGCCTATCTCTGGATTCCCTTTATATGAAAATGAAAACCCATATATCTTAGCTACTATTATTTTCAGTTTTCTTAATGCTAACTTATATTGTGTCCATTGAGTTCAGTTTTGACAGATTAGTAGAAGTCAGCAAGGTGGACAAGAGGCAGAAGTATTTTTTTAGGCAGAGAGAAAAATCTTGTCAAAGCCACAGGAGCATAAAGGTGCATGGAGCACGAAGGGATTTGTAGGCAGCTCTGCTTGGCTGAAGTTATAACCAATAAGGTGAGAGAGTAGAGCAGCTACTCTCGTTCAGGCCAGCTACCTCCTCTAATACATCTAGTTCTTTAGTCATAAATACGCAGCCACCCCAGAGGGTTGTTGTTTACTTAATGGCCCCAGAACATGGGTGGGAGCCTTGGTCTTAGTGAGGAAAAGAGAGCACCTGCGAAGTAATAGGATGGAAAGAGGAGGACTGGCCAGATGCCAGTAAAGGTGTGGGTTCAAGACCTTCTGTTCTGGAGAAGTTAATGGTGTCTGCTTTCTCTGTGAAGAAGGAGAGAGCAAGCCTGGAGGAGAAAGGGTTTCAGGAGAGTGGAGGAAGTCAGAAACAGTTTCTGGTCCTTAGGCCTTTGTGTTCCTGTTTATCTAATTTCCCCTAATTTAAATGAGTTCATAGTTCCACTCCTGCTTCTTTCCACCCAATCCAGAACTTGCTTCAGTTCCCTCCTGTTGAACCTCCACTGCTGAGACTTCCCAGAATGCCGGCACAGTCTTCTCTGGTCATCATACATGCATTGCTTTGTGTTTTGTCTTAGCTGTGGGAGCCAATCTTATCTTCAAGTATAACAATAAAAATAAAAGTAGAAAGTTTTAGAGATACTCCCCTAAAACTTAGTTCCCCCAACTGCAAAATGAGGGGAAAATCACTACCTTAAAGAGCTGATATGAAGATTCAGAGAATTCATATGAGGAGCTTAGCACTGTGCCTTGTGTATAATAGGCACTTAATAAGAGGTAGCTTTCAGCATTACTTCTATTCGGTTCAGTTCAGTCGCTCAGTCGTGTCCAACTCCTCGCAACCCCATGAACTGCAGTACACCGGGCTTCCTTGTCTGTTACCAACTCTCAGAGCCTACTCAAATTCATGTCTATCGCATTGGTGATGCCATCCAACCATCTCATCCTCTGTCGTCCCCTTCTCCTCCTGCCCTCAATCTTTTCCAGCATCAGGGTCTTTTCCAATGAGTCAGTTCCTCACATCAGGTGGCCAAAGTATTGGAGTTTCAGCTTCAATATCAGTCCTTCCAATGAACATCCAGGACTGATCTCCTTTAGGATGGACTGGTTGGATCTCCTTGCAGTCCAAGGGATTCTCAAGAGTCTTCTCCAACACCACAGTTCAAAAGCATCAATTCTTTGGTGTTCAGCTTTCTTTATAGTCCAACTTTCACATCCATACATGACTACTGGAAAAACCATAGCTTTGACTAGATGGACTTTTATTGGCAAAGTAATGTCTCTGCTTTTTAATATGCTGTCTAGGTTGGTCATAGCTTTTCTTCCAAGGATCATCTTTTAATTTTATGGCTTCAGTTACCATCTGCAGTGATTTCAGAGCCCCCCAAAATAAAGTTTCTCACTGTTTCCACTGTTTCCCCATTTATTTGCCATGAAGTGATGTGACTGGATGCCATGATCTTCTTTTTCTGAATGTTGAGTTTTAAGCCAACTTTTTTACTCTCCTCTTTCACTTTCATCAAGAAGCTCTTTAATTCTTCTTCTCTTTCTGCCATAAGGGTGGTGTCATTTGTGTATCTGAGGTTATTGTTATGTAGTATATATTTAATAATCCCTCTTGATTAAGGTATATCCAGTGCTTCAGGTCCTTGATCCAAGGTAATCATCAATTGGAAATTTCTTTCTACAGGGCCCCTGCCTCCATAATGACCATGTACCTCCTGATCATGGAAGGATCCTACTGTTCATTCTGGCTTTGGATCAAAGGTCCTAATGTCTGAGATGTAGAATGGAAGCTCCATGAGGGTAGGACTGAGCCCATCCTTAACTTCAGTGCCTGTAGAGCAAGGACATATGGGGGGGGAGGGGGCGCGGCTGAAGACATATTTATTTGTCCAATGAATGAATGCATCTGAGACAGCAGCCTTTCTCTTTGGAAAAAGGCAGTTCCCTTTCCCTTTACCTCCACTTGGATTACTGACATGTCCCTATGCCCTGAAAAATTAGTACTTGCACATTCTTGAATCTTTGTGCCACTTAATCCCTCATTTATTTTCATCCATTTAGCTTTGACAGAACAGGTAATAAAAAAAGCAAAGGAAGAATTTTGGGGAAAAACAGGACTCTTAAGCTGTTTTTGAGAAGGGTCCTGAGTGGGCCTGAGTGTGTGTTCGGCCCCTACATGTACTGTGGTAGGCGCTGGCGACAAAAAAATCAGGGTCTGTATTCTTGCTCCACAAAGCACCTGATTCATGAGACAGCTTTGCAGGAATTTAATTAGTGAAGGAATGTGCAAAGCTTAAGCGCTTCAGATGTCATTAACCATCAGGGAGGGGAGAAGGAGGGGAGGAAAACCTAACAGATGTTTGATTCAGCTTCGTTCCGTGAAACAGATCATTGCGCGCACCGTTTCTCTATTTGGGTAGCTCTTGGGTAAATCCTGTTAATATTTCATTCTTTGGGGAGCCTGGTTTAACGTGTATCCAGTTTAAAGGGAATAGAAATGCACCTTCTATCTCATGAGGAGAAATAAAGTGATGTTTTTTAAAAAATCTGGGTATTTCTGGGTTGCTTTTGTAATGTCATTATATCAACACACTGAGTGACTGTTGACCCAGGAGTTGAATGAGCATGAATCTTTGGTTTCAGAAAATTAAGTTGTGGTCAATTTGTGAAGAAACTGCATGTTTCGGCTTTAATGGCTGCAAGCGTTTGATAGCACTTTGCTCCTTTCAGTCAGGTCCCTGTTCTGTGTCCAGGAGCGTGTTCTATGAGGCTGGTAGCTTAGGTAGCCAGCTTTCCGGGCACCTACCAGCCCTGGGCTGGCACTGAGTGCTTTAGTTGGCCTCAGAGGCAGAGTCCTGCTAGAACGGACCTGGACTGGACTCCAGCCCATGGAAATGGACAGCATTTGTTGCTTTTCCACCAAAACTAAAATTTCCCTTTTACACACAGGAACAGGCTTCTAGATCCAAAGGTGTCATAGAAATAAGACATACAAGAGTCTCAAGGCCATCTGATTTATCTTTCCACCAAGTCCTGTTTACAGCCTGTCAGTGTCTTTTCTAAGCCTTTTCTCTTGTTAACATCTTGGGATACTTGATTTTGGGTGATAGAGTTAGTAAAGGAAGGAAAAGATACATACCAGCTAGATTTGCTTTAAATCCTGTGTGTAGGCTCCAACTGACTCTTGAGAAATTCTAAAGAGCAAGTTCCTAGAACTTTTTTTCCTCTAGAAATGTTAGCATAATGGTGTTCTGCAACTGATTGCTGCCAAGCCTAAATTATACTCTTTCAAAGCATAATACTAACCACTCAGAAGATGAAAAAAGAAAATCAGCAAGGCAGACTTCTTGTCTTGGTCTCCTTGATTTCTGGCCCTCTACGCTTCAAACCCTTAGAAATTAACACTTACCAATCTGCCTCTATCTTCAAGGTCATTTTATACTCTCTGCTAAATCTGAAATTCCAGTAGAGCAGTGTATCGTCATGTAGTGTAGCTGATCCCAAGAATAAAAAGGCTTTCTAATGTTCAAATGTGATACAAATGTTTTGGACAGAGAAAGAACTGAAGCAGGGCTGGAGCTAGTTGCACAGAAGTCATAGAGAGTTGTCAGGGTGCCCATGTAAGGCTGGGCTGGTTGTGCTTGGGCAAAGAGATCAGTGTGACTTTGTACCAGTCTGAAAATGCCCCCAAATGGAAGAAAGGAGCTTTTTTCCTGAGTCTCACAAAGGCATTTTACTTGTTAACAGTGAACCAGTCAGGTAATACACACCTTATACTAACCTTAGCTTTTATTTCATATTTCTGTACTAAAATTTTTTAATCTTCAGATCTTTATAACATGTTCATTCAGTCCAATATCCTAAAAACCAAAGAATACAACTTTCATACAGTTTGTAGACAGGCGTGTTGGATGATTCAGTTAGTACATAAAAATGAAATTACATCTGTTCCATCCTTATACCATCGATTATGCAGGGATATGAAATTGCCTCTATTTCCCACCTTCAATAAGGTAACAAGGATCAGAAAAACCCAGTTGGTGAGTAACATGAGCAATTTGCTGAATCTTTCAAAAAGAAAATAAAGCCAAAGCAAGTTCAAAGCACATTACACTTTAACTCAGTAGCTGCTACTGCTGCTAAGTCGCTTCAGTCGTGTCCGACTCTGTGCAACCCCATAGACGGCAGCCCACCAGGCTCCTCTGTCCCTGGGATTCTCCAGGCAAGAACACTGGAGTGGGTTGCCATTTCCTTCTCTAATGCATGAAAGTGAAAAGTGAAAGTGAAGTCGCTCAGTCGTGTCCGACTCTTCGCGACCCCATGGACTGCAGCCTACCAGGTTCCTACATCCATGGGATTTTCCAGGCAAGAGTACTGGAGTGGGGTGCCATTACCTTCTCCATAACTCAGTAGAGGCAGGTTTTAATCTTTAAAAAGAATCTAGACTTTCAAGAATAAAACTTTTGGTGAACTGTCTCTCAATAGACACATTTTGATGTCAATGTTTCCTGAACAATTAATAAAAAGGATTCATACACCCTGCTATATTTAAAATGAATAACCAACAAGGACCTACTAGCACCTGGAATTCTGCTCAATGTTATGTGGCAGCCTGGATGGGAGAGGAGTTTGGGGAAGAATGAATACATATTGGCTGAGTCCCTTTGCTGTTCCCCTGAAACTATCACAAACAGTATTAGTTGGCTATACTCCAGTACAAAATAAAAATGTTTTTTTAAAGGAGTATTTTCTAGGAGAAGATATTAAATATCAGCAAATCCAGAATTTTGCTTGTTTTCCGTTTAAATATTTAGCACCATTTCTTTTTTCCTATGAGTTCTTCTATTTTCTAGGAAATGTCATAAATCCTCCAGTGTGCCAGTCAGAGTATGTTTCAAGAATGGAGACCCCCGTGGTGAGCAAGGGATTAGTGAATTCAAATGATCAGTCCAGACAGGCTCCCGTGCCCTCCTGGGTTTGACTAACATTCATCACTCTGTCTAAATGATTTTAATTAATTGTTGGAGTGTTATCTAGAAGGCAAATTCTGTGTCTGTGACCATGCAAAGAAATGCTCGAGATCTACTCTGCTGAAGTAGGTGGGATCAATTTGGTCAACCTTAATCCTAGTCAACTGGGGAAAATCCACAAAGACAGGAGAGGAGGCCGGTTTCCACAGCTCTGGTCCACCATTTCTGTGCATCTACTTCCTAGAGAAATGCTGGACCACTGAGTCCTTGTATCTCACTGATTTTTCTTTTTATGACTCTTGCACCTCTAAGCTCTGTTGAATGCTTAATTCATTGCTCATTGATTTTTAATATGACTTAGTAGAGAAACCAGAATTCAAAATCCTTGAAGGAAATCATGGTCTCTCTTTCATAACTATAGGGCTTTTGTGATGGGACTTATGGGGTATCTTTTGGGAGTTTCCATTCAACCCACTGTGCTTTAATACTATTGCCCCTGACTACGGGGCAGTTTCTTTTAACCTTCCTGTTCTCTCTAATGGGAATTTCAGAGGATCTTGTCTTTCTCTGTCTTTTCTACTCCACTTCAAGCCTCAGAGAACCAGGCACTTCCACAAACCTTCCTCAGAAGAGGCCTGCCTTAATTCAGGGGACCAGCTAGGAATAGGCAGCACCGTCTCAATGGAGCACTGTGAGGCTATCCCCATCAGGTTCTCCCAACTCACTGCATGCAATAAATCGGCTGCCCTGGGCAGTTTTGTGATTCTTGTCCCTAGAATTGTCCCAGTCTGTGAGCAGTGGGATTCTGGGAAGACCACTTAGCCAGCAGATCACAGCCACTGGACTGAAAAGTATTTCTTTTACAGGCTCATGCAGGGTGGGGCCATGGAAAGAGTGCCTACATGCTGATTTGGGGGGACTCTTAATGGATGTTGGACACAGGACAAATTTAGGGCTCTGAGCTCTAGAGGGTCTGCTGATCCCCTTTAGGCTTGGGCTGCATTGTGAGTTCCGGTTGTCTCTTGTGCCTCTGTGTTCTGACCGTGGTGCCACCTGGTCCAATGCACCCTGCGGAGGAGAGGTGGCAATGATGTCCTTTACTCTGCATGCCCGTTTCTGCTGTGGACACCTAGGACAGTCACCTTACCCTCTCTGCAGGCTCCATGTCACCTGTTACACAGGCCCACCCCTCCCCTCCCCAGGTGATTGCACCTATGTTCCAAGAGCTTTGGAGACTGTTGCTCCAGAGTCCTTATGGGCCCTTCTGAGTGATGACACCTCAATCATCAGGACCAGTCTTAATGGGGAGCCAGCATTTCGTGAAGGAAGAAGGCTGCTCTTCTCACTCAGCTCAGAAGCTGCTTGCCTCTGTCCCTCTCTGGTGATGATGTTCAGGGCTGCATTCTAGATCACAGTCTAGAAACACAGTGATTATCACCAGAGAGACATGTACTATGTTTATGCTATAAAATTCCAAAAGGAGAGCTTTATATGGCTAGAAAATGAATTACTGTTCACATTTCTCTGGGTAAGACTTGTATGTTTGCTCATCATCAATGAAGCACAGAAACAACCTTTGAAAGAGCCACTGAAGCACAGATTCATAGGCTGTAGGCTGCATTCTGCAGCATCATGAGTAGTTCTGTGACAAGCATTAAATAGTGTTAGAGAACCGCAGAGTCCCTAAGATCTATACTGTTTCAATACAAACTGGCTTTAAAGAGCCATGTCATTGTGAGTAATAACAGCATTGTTCTGTTGGCACTTTGCTGCAGTTTGTTTCCCCTAGAAGTCAAAGCAGGAAGAATGTGGGGCGTGTATGTATGAGGTTTTTTTAATGTATTGAGGTAACACTGGTTTATAATATTTTTACATTTCATGTGTGCAGCATCATATTTCAGATTCTGTGTACACAGCAAGGTGCTCACCACCAGAAGTCTAGTTTCCTCCCACACCATCCAGATGATGGTTTTTTCCTCTATCACCCTCCCCACCCCCTCCCCTCCGGTAACCACTATTCTGTTTTCCATAGGTATGTGTTTGTTTTTGTTTAGTTTGGTTTGTTCATTTATTTCTTTGTTGTTGTTTGTTTTTCATATTCCACATATGAATATAATCATATAGTATTTGTCTTTCTCTGACTTATTTAACTTTAATACCCTCAAGGTCCATCCATGTTGTTGGATGGCAAGATTTCATCTATTTTATGGCTGAGGAATCTTCAACTGTGTATATACACCTCGTCTTTGTCTATTCTTCTACCAATGAGCATGCAGATTGTTCCCATGTCTTAGCTACAGGATGAATGACACCATGATGAACCTAGGGCTACATCTATCTTTTTGAGCTAGTGTTTTCATATTCTTCAGATAAAGACTCAGAAGTGGAATAGCTGGATCACAGGGTAGTTCTCTTAATTTTTTGAGGAGTCTCCATACTTTCCATATATGACTGCACCAATTTACATTCCCACCAGCAGTTTACGAGGGTTGGAGGGGGTGCCTCAATTTCCAGTTTAAGCAACAGAATCTATAGCAAGGAAGCTGAGCCACTTCCCTCAAGGAGCTTCCATAAGGAGGGCGAAATGACAGGATAATAAATATAGCTACTATTTATTGAGCAGTGTTCACTGGCTATGTGTCAGGCACCACACAAAATGGTTTATACACTTCTCAGCTCAGCACAGGTTTGAGGCAGATATTAGTTTAAATAAGAAAATTGAGGACCAAAGCACTTCTTTTGCCCAAGACCATACAGCTGGCAAGTGGCAAGCCAAGAGCCAAGCTGAGAAGTCCCTGTGTGTAGTCAGCTCTTTGGCACTACTTGGTACAACCTTGAACCAGGAGAACCGGAGCTTGAAAGTTATCATCAGCTGAGGCTTCAGTATTCAGGAAAATGATGCTAGCCAGGCATCCTCTTAGTATTCTGTGCTCACAGCCCAATAACTGAGTACAGCAGGCCCTCCAAGTTGTTCAAGGGCAGAATGTTTTCCCCTCTTCTCTTCCCTGAATCATCTGAATAGTTACCTCACTGAATCTTGACCACTGGCTGAATCTTCACTTCCTGTGGACCAATCCAACATGGGCTAAGTGTTCCTGAGACATTAGGGTGAAGAATCCTTGAACTAGACTCTCTTGTATTCCCTGTCACCTACCAGAGAATTATTCTGTGTTTTTTTTTTTTTCCGTTAAAGTCATGGCATTAACATTCACTCCCAACAGTGAATGTTAATGCCTCTATAACATTCTTCATATGCTTAAAACCAGTATAAGTGTTGTCTATAATAATGATAGGAAGACTGGAATAATAAACTCTTCTCCTTCTTTAGAAAAAGTGGTAAAGAGGGAGAAAAGAGATTTCTGCTTTAATCAGATGAGTTCTGGGTACTTTGATAGAGTGCTTAGAGGGATGAAAGGTATGAAAGTGGAGCACGACAGTTTTGGGTAAGAAGGTGCACGAGGCAAGGTCTCTGCAGCTGGCAATGCAGAGGAATCATCTCAGGCACCCAGGCATTGCTCACATCAGCTGCTGAATAATTGCCCTTAAAAAATAACAACTGAATGCCTTTACAAAGAAGATTGTGGAATCTGTTCTGGCTCTTTTTAAATAAAGGATGTTCGCTTATCTCCAGAATTGTTTCACTGGCTCTTCTGGAAGTGGGCCTATGATTTAGTGACCTCGTAAATTCCTCGGCAGCCCCTGGCTTCCGTAATTCTGTTTCCTCCGTGGCGGGTGAAAAGCAACTCGAGCAAACCTCTTTGCCTTCTTTCTACTTTTCTACACTGTCATCCTTCTCAGCTTTAGAGTGTATTGGTTCCCATGGAAACGGCAATGTCCTTGCTGTGGACAGAACTTAATCACAGCCGAAAGGGTGAAATAAAATACGTTTTTATCTTGGATTGAAATTTGTATCATGATTCATGAAATGGAAGAAAGAAAGGAAAAGAAGAAAAGCAGGAGGATAAGAAGGGTAGAGGAGTGGGGAGGAAGGAGGGAGGGGCTGGGAATTGAAAGTGATTCCCCTTGCGTCTGCCTGAAGAAAACTGTTGAAGGGGAGGCTGGTGGCTGAAAAGCACCATGTCCCTCACTGCACGCCAAGCGGGGTCTGTCCCAGTTCTCCCAGAGGCTCCGTGGAATCAGCTGTGATTGGCCCTGCAGGCTACTGGCCTGATATGAATTGAGAGGCACCTGCCCCAGGGTATCTTCCCCCATCCTGGGTCACCATGAGAAGGCAAGTTGCTTAGGACACAGTTCCCACTAAATGAGGTAATAGCTGAAGCCATGGTCGAGTCATAATTTTTAGAGGGTATTTTACTAGCTCTTTCAAGTCCTAGAAATTTGCTCACAGTCAGGTGCTCTGGCACTTCGTAAACCTTTTAATAAAGTTACAAGTCTCCAGAGAGACTCCCATCTCCTTTTCCAAGTCCCCTACCAGGCCCCTGACCTTATCAGCCACTTCCCGCCATCCTAGCACCTACCCTACTTCTGCATAGAAGCGGATGCAGGTTTGTGGAGTTTGAGGCTTATGGGACTTTGCATCTTCTTGAAGAAAAATGATGCAAATTATAAATATGAAGCCAGGTACAAGGTCTTGAAAGAGGTCCATGCAAATGAAGGGCTTAAACTTTACTGGCTTCCTGGGAATTCACTTCAGCATTATCTAATTTAATCTCAAAACAGCACCGTGGGGTATAAAATTACCTCTATTAACAAATGAGAAAACAGTCTGTATAAGAGTCATCAAAATTTACTACAAATTTATGAAAAGTTCTAAACCCATGGATTCAACTGTGACTTTTGGGGATTGATAAACAGGACTGGATATCAGGGAATGTCTCTATGACTGAATTCTTGTTTGTTTGGTTGGATATTTTTTTGCAGAAGTATCAGTTGTAACACACAGAATCTATCCCGTTTTTCCAAAATGTGACTTTCATTTCCCCTCCAAATTCAAGCCAGCTGACGGAATTGGATTTCAGCTGTGGTTGAAGTGCTGGAGATGATATCATGTAACCCACTTGCAAATAATTGCTTGGCTTCCTGCAATGCATTGTGTCTACTTGCCACAGAGCAGAGATGGAAACTCAGACTATCAATTGGATGGCTGGTTAATATATACAAGCAATGTGCGTCTGGTATTCCAGGACTAGAAATCTGGACCAGCCTGCAAAGCAACTGGGCAGGGCAGTTTCTGGAGTCTTCCTGGTTGCATTCAGTTGTATGGATCCTCTCACATTAACAATGGAAACAGCCTTCCTTTACTCATATCAGCAATATTAACCAGTCTCCCATTTAAGTCTAACCAGTAAATTTAAAATAGATATGTGCACAAGGATCATTACATGCAAAGTTCCTAAGTCTAGCTTCCCTGGCGGTGTCTTCAAAATGGCCAAAAATTTAATACATTTTCATTTCATCCTCCCCAGAAAACCATAGTGAGCACACTGGAGAAGGGCTACTTGACAATGGGTCTTCCAGCAGGCCAGCTACTATCCAACATGAGAACCAGCAGGATCCATCCTGGACAAAGCACAGAGTGCAGGGTGGGAAGAGGAGGTGCGTACCCCAAGGAGGGAGGAGCTGTGAAGGGTAGCAGGGACCCCACCCAGAATCCAGATTCACAAATGTAGGATGTGTTTGCATCTGAGGCACAAAACCTCCAACCCAAATTTTCCCTAAGGACTTTTGTAGACAAAGCACTTTTCTCAAGTCCCATAATAATAGCACAAGTTTGTTAAGAGATTGCTAAGTATTTTTATATCTATGATCAAATTTAATCTGTCATCTAATTTACCCTTACAACCCCATGAGGAAGGAACAATGGTAAGCAAGCCTTTTTAGATATGAAAGAATTGAGGTTCCATGAGAGTAAGTAATTCTCAAGGTCACCAAGCTAGTCAGTGGTGGAGTCAAGGTCCAAATCTAGTTTCATTAGACTCCAGAATTGTACTCCAAACCTTGATGACATTTGTGGGGAGCTTACCATGTGCCAATATCCGTACTAGCAATTTACAGAGTCTCTTATTTGCTCTCCACACTGACCTCTAAGGTATTTTATTCCTTTCTTCAATGACTCTATAGTTTAAGCTGGGGAAGAGAGTGAGGTAAATGAGAGTAAAATATTTCTGAAAAGGGAAAGGGAAGTCATTCAATCATATCTGACCCTTTGCAACCCCCTGGGCTGTAGCCAACCAGGCTCCTCTGTCCATGGAATTTTCCAGGCAAGAGTACTGGAGTGGGTTGCCGTTTCCTTCTCCAGTTATTTCTGATACAAATCAGAGTAACATAAGTGCAAGACAAAGATGAAGAGTTCACCAAGTGAATCACTCCAGGATGGACTTTATAAGGATAGTTTGGATTGTCAACCCATTGAATTGGAGAAACAAGAAATACTTCATGGGAGGACATGTGGGAACAAAGGCAGGGGCACATTTGAGAAATAATGTGTCTAGTTCTTGTGGCTTGACAGAAGCATAGGATGTGGATAAGAGATATTTGGCTGAGGAGTTGGATTGGCATTTGCCATCAACTGGAAAAATTCTCAATTAATCTGGTAGACCATGGGAGAAAGATGGTCAGGTCCAAGCTAAACTTTAAAAAGAGAAAATGTCAGAGCATTTGTAGACCAAACCAGTACAATAGTTTGAACAAGAGGTAGCAAAGGTCTGAATTTGGGTGGGAACAGGGAGGTTGAAGGGGAAAATCATTCAAGAAATGCGTCTGAAATACTGGATCTCATGTTCCCACCTGCGGGGACAAGACTTACACCAGAACTCTATTCACTCTGCCCAGGGGCTTTAATTAGACCAGGATCCCCACAAGGAGTCAGAGGGTGTCTCTGGGGAGGAATGTTTCTTTGGAAGATGTTGACTCCCTGGAGAGGCTGCAGCCCTCCCCAGGGCTGAGGGGTGCGGGGGGTGGGGAGGTGCATTTGCAGTATTGACTGTTCACAGTTTTCCGCACATCTGTGAGCTCAGGCTCTCAAGGGGCAAGGGAGAGAATGAGAGCAAAGAGCTTAACAAACGGTTTGTGGGTCTGGCAGGAACGTTGGCTGTCATTGGACACAAAATCTATATTTTGTAAGCATAATTGTTTTACAGCTTTCTCTGCTTTCTTTGTTGTTTTCCCTTTCATTCTCCCTTTGTGTTTTCTGTAGTGGTGCTATTTCAAATGAAGTTCCTTCTGAAAATTACTGCCTGTCTCAGCTGTGCTGAAAGAAATGAGAAAAAGGCTTCTTTTCCACTTGAATCTGAATGTTAAAGGTGCAGAAGCAGAGAGGCTGGGGTTGGGGGTGGGGAGATGGTGGGAAACCTAGGGAGCATTTAGGGATGGAGTAGAATGGGCTTGAGCAGATGTTCCTCTGGCCGAGTCTCCTTCCAGTCTCTTCTCCTGGTGTGTTTGGATTTTGCTTGATTCCCAGAGAGGGTCCCCTTACTTCTGGATACATCACTGTCCTTTGCTGGTTCCTTTGCAGAAGGACCAAGATTGAAGTGACCCTGAAGGACAAGAACAGTATGATTCCTGTGTCTTCCAGCGTGGCCCAGTCCATCATCCATGGAGCTGGAGTGATCAATCTAAAAAGCAAACATTATCCATTATCCCAGTATCAAATCTCTCCATGCTAACCAACTTGATCTGATTCTCATTTACCTTCTGGGCTCATTTGTCCTATGTTTTAATCTTCTAGCAATGCTGAACTGCTTATGTTTTATCTTTCTTCCTCTTGGACTCCTTAATCTTAAAAGATGAGAACAATTTTGTCATTCTAGAGGGTAGGGGGACTCCAGTCTAGAAATGCCACAATATGCCTGTGTGTACATGTGTGTGTGTACATGTGTGCATGTGTGTACATCTGTACATGTGTACCTGTGTTTTGGAGGTCCAGGAGGAGGGACTCTCCCTCTGAGTCTGCCCCGTGTCTATCCACACATACTGTACTCTTTTTCCTCTTAATAAACACTTGACTTACTTCACTACTTACTGTCTTTGTGGAAATTCTTTTCTGCCAGGGCCCTTGTCATTGACCACTGGTCTAGTGGCTAGGGTTTGGTGCTTTTGCCACCATGACCCAGCCTCAGTCTCTGGCTGGGAACCCAAGCCCCACTCCAAGCGATTGAAGGCTGAGAGCACCCAAGATCAGCCTCTCCTGAATTAATTCTAGCTGACTCAAAAGCCCAAATTCTGGGCTCCCATAATATCTGTAACACATCACTGCCTTCACACTTACCATCTTGTATCATAATAATTTGTGTATAAGTCTGTTTCTGGAACCAGGCTGTGGACCATGGGCTCCTTGAATACAAAACCGAGTCTTCTTCATGTTGGTGTCACTGTGTCCTGTCACCTGGAGATGCTCACTGAATGTTGGAGGAGTGAACCCTGAAAGCTGTCTCATGTGATGCCTTGACTTTAATGGCATAGTCCCAACTTTAGAGACATGTTAAATGTCTGCAAAAGGAGAAAGAGCGTTCACATTGAGAGACTTCATGCTCACTCTTAAATAAAGATGAAAAGCACATTGATTGGTTAAGTGCAAGCTTCATTCAGAATCTCCAGGTTTGGAGCCCTGAGCCCGCTGGTATTTTATGTTTATTTATACATGGCAAAAATCTAGCTTCCTGTTTTGAGAGAAAATGTTTCTCTCAACAAGCTTTATTAAAATGTTCAAACAGTCTCACAGACATCAAATCACTTTCACAACACAACTCTTTAGTGTAAACAATCAGAAATGCAAGGATTAAATCCCCCTTCAAGAGTATGCAGGCTTAAAAAGAAAGAGCAGTCATGCTTGGCAAAGTAAGCTCTGAGCTTTATTGAACCTCTTTCTTAGAGGGAAGCTCAGAACTGTCAGTCAACCAGAGACACATCTAGGGCCCACCTTGCTGAGCGTAAGGAACCAGAGAAAGGGATGAGCCGAGACAAATTTTGAAGCCAGATATTTTCGTCTCCTTTGCAATAAGAGAAAAAAGCAGTAGTTAATCCATTAGCACACCAGCTGGGTGGGGGACCCGTTCCTATTTTTAAAATAGGCCTTCAAGGCCAGACCCCCTGGTTACCAGTATGTAATTCCCATTGGCATGGGAAAGGGTAAGTAGTCATTTTGTTCGCTGTTGTTTTACTTTCAAATAAACGATAGTCTGGGAGTCTGAAATCAGGCATAGCAGGAAGAAAACAACTACGCATGCCTTCTCAGAAACGCAACAGTACACACACAACAAGGGCGCCAGTTGTTATCATTGTGTTGTTGTCCCTTCTTTTTCTAACGTGAACCATCTGGAACCAAACTATGGGGAAATTAGAAGACGGCTTTCTTGCGATTCTCCCCTTCTGAGGGTCTAGACTGCTTTTGCTTATGTGCACAATAGACTCACCAACAAAGAAATTTTTGAAAGCACAGCACATATGCTCATATGTACATTCTGAAAACCACATGGGATTTTTCTCCATTTTAGCTTACACTCAGAAGCTGAAGCTGTCATTAAGTAAAGGGAAAAGGCTGCTTTCAAGCATGAATCATTTTTCACAGACTTCATTAAAATAAAATAAACTTCTTTGCTAGTTACTGAAAGGCAGTGGGGGAGGGTGGGGAAGGAAATTCTAACTCTCCCTTCTGTGCTGAAGATAAGGAAAGAAACTTCCATTCTGGCCGTTTGAAAGAGGTGGAAGACAACACATCCGTTCTAAAGATAAATAAAATGAAGCACGAGGATGTCACTGGAGACAGACCAGCCCAGAGACTCAAAATGAGTCAACAGCAGAAGCTTGAAGAAAATTTAGGTTTTCCGATTCCAAGGCCAGTGTTTTCTCCCCTAGGTTTAGGGATGCTTCCAGAAAATGTTACCAAAATTGTAGGTGCACTAATTAAACTTAGACATTTTAAGAGAGGTTCTCTTTCCAGATATCCTTCACAATATCAGTCTCTCATTATAATTTGTCTTTTTCCTCAAAGTATGACATTATATTGAAATAATCTGTGCATCTTTTCTAAAATTTTGAAATATTTTTGACCCATCAAAAAATAATGTATGAACACCATCCAGCTTAAGAAATAAGATATTCAAAATGAGATTGAAGCCCCTCGGATGCCTCTATCCTCCCACACTACCGACCACCCTCTAGAATTTAGTGTTTATGATTTGTATGTTTTAAAACAGATATGTACACTCTGACAGGCACAATTTTTAATACTTTGCAAATATTGACTCATTAATCCAAGCAACCTTCCAATGAGTTGGATACGATAGCTACTCTCATCTAACAAATGACAATACTGTGACACAGAGAAGTCAAGTAATTCACCCAGAGTCACACAGCAACCAACTTACATAGGTAGGATAGGACACAAATTGAGGATCCTGGATCTCAAGCTTGTGCTACCAGATACTAAGCTCTGCTTCCTCTTGCTATCTCTCTCTCTCTATCTATACCAACCTATCTCACCCTAAATAGCACATGCTATTTCAGCTCATCATAATGCCATTCATGCTCAGTCACTTCAGTTGTGTCTGATTCTTTGTGACCCTATGGACTGTAAACCACCAGGCTCCTCTGTTCATGGGATTATCTAGGCAAGAATACTGGCATGAGTTGCCATGCCTTCCTCCAGGAGATCTTCCCAGCCCAGGGATTGAACCGTGTCTCCTGCATCTCCTGTGCTGCAGGCGGATTCTTTACCACTGAGCCACTGGGGAAGCCCATAATGCCATTATCCAGTATGCATTCTTTTCATTATACAGTCTGCATAAATAAGTGAAAAGTTGCTTCTCAATATTATGTTTATAGGATTCATTCACATTGCTGCAGGTAGTTTTAGCTCATTCATTTCCATTGCTGGTTATTTGATCATGATGTAAACAGACAGAATTATTTATTTTAATATCAATGAACACTCAGGGGTTTCCAGAATGTTTTTCTATTGTAAACATTGTTATTATAAACATAGGAGAAGGCAATGGCAAACTACTTCAGTATTCTTGCCTTGAGAACCCCATGAACAGTATGAAAAGGCAAAAACATATGACACTGAAAGATAAACTCCCCAGGTTGGTGGGTGTCCAATGTCCTACTGAAGAAGAGGGGAGAAATAACACCAGAAAGAATGAAGAGACAGAGCAAAACCTAAAACAATGACCAGTTGTGGATGTGACTGGTGATGGAAGTAAAGTCAGATCTGGTAGACAGAGTGCCTAAAGAACTATGGATGGAGGTTCATGACATTGTACAGGAGGTAATGATCAAGACCATCCCGAAAAAAAAGAATTGCAAAAAGGCAAAATCTTTGTCTGAGGAGGCCTTACAAATAGCTGAGAAAAGAAGAGAAGCAAAAGGCAAAGGAGAAAAAGAAAGATATACCCATTTGAATGCAGAGTTCCAAAGAACAGCAAGGAGAGATAAGAAAACCTTCCTCAGTGATCAATACAAAAAAATAGAGGAAAACAATAGAATGGGAAAGACTATAGATTTCTTCAAGAAAATTAGAGATACCAAGGGAATATTTCATGCAAAAATGCGCTTGATAAAGGACAGAAATTGTATGGACCTAACAGAAGCAGAAGATATTAAGAAGAGGTGGCAAGAATACACAGGCTATACAAAAAGATCTTCATGACCCAGATAACCATCATGGTGTGATCACTCATCTAGAGCCAAACATCCTGGAATGGGAAGTCAAATGGGCCTTAGGAAGCACCATTATGAACAAAGCTAGTGGAGGTGATGGAATTCCAGTTGAGTTATTTCAAATCCTAAAAGCTGATGCTGTGAAAGTGAACTGCACTCAATAGGCCAGCAAGTTTGGAAAACTTGGCAGTGGCCACAGGACTGGAAAAGGTCAGTTTTCATTCCAATCCCAAAGAAAGGCAATGCCAAAGAATGTTCAAACTACTGCACAATTGTACTCATCTCACACGTTAACAAAGTAATGCTCAAAATTCTCCAAGTCAGGCTTCAACAGTATGTGAACCGTGAACTTCCAGATGTTCAAGCTGGATTTAGAAAAGGCAAAGAAACCAGAGATCAAATTGCCAACATCTGTTGGATCATCAGAAAAGCACGAGATTCCAGAAATACATCTACTTCTGCTTTATTGACTATGCCAAAGCCTTTGACAATAAGGAGTTCATGGTCTGAGCCACAGTCAGCTCCTGGTCTTGTTTTTGCTGACTGTATAGAGCTTCTCCATCTTTGGCTGCAAAGAATATAATCAATCTGATTTCAGTGTTGACTATCTGGTGATGTCCATGTATAGAGTCTTCTCTTGTGTTGCTGGAAGAGGGTGTTTGCTATGACCAGTGCATTTTCTCGGCAAAACTCTATTAGTCTTTGCCCTACTTCATTCCGTATTCCAAGGCCAAATTTGCCTGTTACTCCAGGTGTTTCTTGACTTCCTACTTTTGCATTCCAGTCCCCTATAATGAAAAGGACATCTTTTTTGGGTGTTAGTTCTAAAAGGTCTTGTAGGTCTTCATAGAACCGTTCAACTTCAGCTTCTTCAGTGTTACTGGTTGGGGCATAGACTTGGATTACTGTGATATTGAATGGTTTGCCTTGGAAACGAACAGAGATCATTCTGTCGTTTTTGAGATTGCATCCAAGTACTGCATTTCAGACTCTTTTGTTGACCATGATAGCCATTCCATTTCTTCTGAGGGATTCCTGCCCACAGTAGTAGATATAATGGTCATCTGAGTTAAATTCACCCATTCCAGTCCATTTCAGTTCGCTGATTCCTAGAATGTCAAAATTCACTCTTGCCATCTCTTGTTTGACCACTTCCAATTTGCCTTGATTCATGGACCTGACATTCCAGGTTCCTATGCAATATTGCTCTTCACAGCATTGGACCTTGCTTCTATCACCAGTCACATCCACAGCTGGGTATTGTTTTTGCTTTGGCTCCATCCCTTCATTCTTCTGGAGTTATTTCTCCACTGATCTCCAGTAGCATATTGGGTGCCTACTGACCTGGGGAGTACTGTTCATGGGGTTCTCAAGGCAAGAATACTGAAGTGGTTTGCCATTCCCTTCTCCAGTGGACCACATTCTGTCAAATCTCTCCACCATGACCTGCCCGTCTTGGGTTGCCCCACGGGCATGGCTTAGTTTCATTGAGTTAGACAAGGCTGTGGTCCTAGTGTGATTAGATTGACTAGTTTTCTGTGAGTATGGTCTCAGTGTGTTTTTCCTCTGATGCCCTCTTGCAACACCTACCGTCTTACTTGGGTTTCTCTTATCTTGGGTGTGGGGTATCTCTTCATGGCTGCTCCAGCAAAGCACAGCCATTACTCCTTACCATATGAAAAGAAATGCCACCCTTATGGCAGAAAGTGAAGAGGAACTCAAAAGCTTCTTGATGAAAGTGAAAGTGGAGAGTGAAAAAGTTGGCTTAAAGCTCAACATTCAGAAAACGAAGATCATGGCATCTGGTCCCACCACTTCATGGGAAACAGATGGGGAAACAGTGGAAACAGTGTCTGACTTTATTTTTCTGGGCTCCAAAATCACTACAGATGGTGACTGCAGCCATGAAATTAAAAGATGCTTACTCCTTGGAAGGAAAGTTATGACCAACCTAGATAGCCTATTCAAAAGCAGAGACATTACTTTGCCAACAAAGGTTCATCTAGTCAAGGCTATGGTTTTTCCTGTGGTCAGGTATGGATGTGAGAGTTGGACTGTGAAGAATGCTGAGCATCGAAGAATTGATGCTTTTGAACTGTGGTGTTGGAGAAGACTCTTGAGAGTCCCTTGGACTGCAAGGAGATCCAACCAGTCCATTCTGAAGGAGATCAGCCCTGGGATTTCTTTGGAGGGAATGATGCTGAAGCTGAGACTCCAGTACTTTGGGCACCTCATGAGAAGAGTTGACTCACTGGAAAAGACTCTGATGCTGGGAGGGATTGGGGCAGGAGGAGAAGGGGACAACAGAGGATGAGATGGCTGGATGACATCACTGACTCGATGGACATGAGTCTGAGTGAACTCTGGGAGTTGGTGATGGACAGGGCGGCCTAGCATGCTGCAATTCATGGGGTCGAAAAGAGTCGGACACGACTGAGCGACTGATCTGATCTGAAAGCCTTTGACTGTGTGAATCACAACAAACTGTGGAAAATTCTTCAAGAAATGGGCATACCAGACCACCTGACCTGCTTCCTGAGAAATCTGTATGCAGGTGAAGAGGCAACAGTTAGAATTGGACATGAAACAACAGACTGGTTCCAAATAGAGAAAGGAGTACATCAAGGCTGTATATTGTCACCCTGCTTATTTAACTTATATGCAGAGTACATTGTGCAAAATGCCAGGCTGGATGAAGGACAAGCTGGAATCAAGATTGGCAAAACCAATACAATATTGTAAAGTTAAAAAAAAAAAAGATTGCTGGGAGAAATATCAATAACGTCAGATATGCAGATAACACCACCCTTATGGCAGAAAGCGAAGAAGAACTAAAGAGCCTCTTGATGAAAGTGAAAGAGGAGAGTGAACGAGTTGGCTTAAAACTCAGCATTCAGAAAATGAAGATCATGGCATCTGGTCCCATCACTTCATGGCAAATAGATGGGGAAACAATGGGACATACTTTATTTTCCTGGGCTCCAAAGTCACTGCAGATGGTGACTGAAGCCATGAAATTAAAAGATGCTTATTCCTTGGGAGAAAAGCTATGACCAACCTAGACAGCATATTAAAAAGCAGAGACATCACTTTGCTGACAAAGATCAGTCTAGTCAAAGTTATGATTTTTCTAGTAGTCATGTATGGATGTGAGTGTTGGACTATAAAGAAAGCTGAATGCTAAAGAATTGATGCTTTTGAACTGTGGTGTTGGAGAAGACTCTTGAGAGTCCCTTGGACTGCAAGGAGACCAAACCAATCAGTCCTCAAGGAAATCAGTCCTGAGTATCCATTGGAAGGACTGATGCTGAAGATGAAACTCCAAATCTTTGGTCACCTGATGTGAAGAACTGACTCATTGGAAAAGACCCTGATGCTGGGAGGGATTGGGGGCATGAGGAGAAGGGGACTACAGAGGATGAGATGGCTGGATGTCATCACCAACTTGATGGACATGAGTTTGTGCAAGCTTCAGGAGTTGGTGATGGACAGGGAAGCCTGGCATGCTGCAGTTCATGGGGTCTCAAAGAGTCGGACACGACCGAGCGACTGAACTGAATTGACTGAATTGATTATAAGCATTCTTGTGCAAGATTGCTGGGCACACATGCACTGTTTTTCTCGAGAGTGTGCATAAGAGTAAAACTGCTGGATGAAAGGGTATACTTAACTTCAGGGATCCTCCTATATATTGCCAGATTATCCTCCAAAGTGTTGTACTAACTCACACTCCTCCAGCAGATGAAGTTCCATTTTTGACATTATTTCTAAAACCAGGTATTGCTTTAAAACTAGGTGCTTGGATATTAGGTATTTTAGACTTTTGAAATTCTATGATTTTAATCTGCATTTCCTTGATTACCAGTTGGGTAGAAAAGTCTTTTCAGTAGGATCTTCTGAGCACAGCTGGTTAATATTGTTTACTACTTTTCTCTTGAGTTGTCTTTTTAAAAAATTTATAGGTTTTTTTGTGTATTCTGCTTAATAACTTGTGTCCATTATGTTTATTAGAAATATTTTCCATGTTTATTTAATGGATGTAATGGACATGGATGCTAAAGAGACTATACAAAAAAGATAGAAAATGACCTAGAAGTAGAATTTCTAGGTCATTCCTTGGTGGCTCAGACAGTAAAGAATCCCCCTGCAAAGTGGGAGACCTGGATTCAATCCTTGGGTTGGGAAGATCCCCTGGAGGAGGACATGGCAACCCACTCCAGTATTCTTGTCTGGAGAATCCCATGGACAGAGGAGCCTGGTGGGCTACAGCCCATGGGGTCGCAAGAGCCAAACATGACTGAGAGACTAAGCTCAGCACAGCATAGCAGATTTATGTTTAACTTAGTAAGAAACTTCCAGACAAATTTTCAAGTTGGTTGTAATATTTTAAAGTCCTGTCAGAAAGGTATAAGAATACTAGTTGTCCTGAATTCTTATCAACATTTGGTGTCATCAGTCTTATTTATGTCAGACTTTCTAGTACGTGTGCAGTGATATCATTGTACTTTTCACTTGATTTTCCCTAATTTATGATGTTGTTGCTGCTGCTGCTGCTAAGTCACTTCAGTCATGTCTGACCCTGTGCGACCCCATAGACGGCAGCCCACCAGGCTCCCCCATGCCTGGAATTCTCCAGGCAAGAACGCTGGAGTGGGTTGCCATTTCCTTCTCCAATGCAATGAAAGTGAAAGTGAAGTCGCTCAGTCGTGTCCAACTCTTAGCGACCCCATGGACTGCAGCTTACCAGGCTCCTCCGTCCATGGGATTTTCCAGGCAAGAGCACTGGAGTAGGTTGCCATTGCCTTCTCCCTTATGATGTTGAGCATTTTTTATTTGTAATATATATATATATATATATATATATATATATATATAGAGAGAGAGAGAGAGAGAGAGAGAGAGAGAGAGAGAATATATTTTATCCCAGTATGTAGCTTGGCTATTCATTTTTTAATAATGTCTTTGGAAATGTAGAATGCTTTAGTTACTCTATTTCATCCTTTTTTGGGGCAAGGGGTCAGTGATTTCTAGAGGTTCTAAGAAATCTTTCCTTATTTCTAAGGTGTATAAATTCTCCCATGTATTCTAGAAGCTTTAAATTTTTAACTTTAATATTCAAGTTAATGACTCATTTCAAATTAATTTTTGTCTTTGAATTATAAGTCAAAATTGTTTTTTTTTTATATATACCCAGTTATTCCTGCATTGCTTGTTGAGAAGATACTGCTTTCCTAAAGGTGTTAAGGTGCTTTGGCACCTTGGTCAAAAGTCAAGTTATATAAGCGTTAGTCTACTTCTAATCTCTCTATTGATTCCATCAATCTATTAGGCTACTTTTTCAACAATATCACACAATCTTAATTACTTCAACTTCATATCAAGTTTTCTTTTCATTGAGCTTCTCCATTATTTTTTAGTCTCTATTTCATTTATTTCTACTCTGATCTTTATGATTTCTTTCCTTTCACTAACTTGCTTGTTCTTCTTCTGGTTCCCGTAGGTGCAATGTTAGATTGTTTCTTTTGTTTCATGAGGTAGGTTTGGATCATTAGAAACTTCCCTCTCAGAACTGCTTTTGCTACACCCCATAGATTTTAAATCATTGTGTTTTTGCTTTCATTTGTCTCCAGATATTTTTAATTTCTTCTTTGAAAAAACCCATTGGTTGTTTGGTAACATATTGTTTACCTTCCATGTGTTCATTCTTGTGATTTTTTTCTTTTTGTTATTGTTCAGTTGCTAAGTCATGTGCAACTCTTTGTGACCCCATGAACAGGCTTCCCTGTCATTCACTATCTCCCAGAGTTTGCTCAAACTCATGTCCGTTGAATCAGTGATGCCATGCAACCATCTCATCCTCTGTCACCCCCGTCTCCTCCTGCCTTCAATCTTTCCCAGCATCAGGGTCTTTTACAATGATTCATCTCTTTGGGGTTCAAATCATGGGTCGGCAAGATCCCCTGGAGAAGGGAATGATTACCCACTCCAGTATTCTTGCCTGGAGAATTCTGTGGACAAAGGAGCCTGGCAGACTAAAGTCTATGGGGTCTCAAAGGGGCAGACACAACTGAATGACTAACACTTTCACTTTCACCCACCATTGAAAAATAATATATTTTATAAAAAGAAATAAAAGTGCAACATTTGTATTTGGATAACAGAATTGCAGAAGAATATTAGGTCTATCTGTATTGTTTTTTACTACATGCATACCTTGCTTTATAATGAAACAATAATTTTCAAGAGCTTCTGTTTAAGCAGGAGAACTGAAGGCTAATGGGAAATCTCACGTTGATGATTATCAGTAGAATGGCAAAAAAGAGTCCAGTTAAAGAATTAAAATAAATTAGGTAGAAGAATGAGAACTGGTATTTTGAGAGAAAAAGATATTTTTGCTGCCCTCTCTTATCTCTTCTAGGATGGGGAGAAAAAAAGACGGCTTAGAGAGACAAGATGAGCATGTACCTAATAAGAAGCATTTAATAGAGGAAAAATAAGGTATCTACATTATCAGTTTGTTAAAATTTGCATCTTAAAGAGGGAGCTACCCCAAATATCTTTCAGGTGTAAAAAAAGATGCAACTAGTTTTCAACCTTTGAAAATTTTAACGATTGTATCACTTGTGCTTATCTGTATTATTTTTAATATCCTTAAATTCCTTTCCTACATGAGCATCTACCTTTGCACACAAGATCAAACAGAAGACCACTATTATACCAATACTGGGCAGCTAAAATTGCTGCCCAGCATTGATACATTCATTGCATTTGCCCTAATTGTCTTCTTAGCAGTGATTGAGGTATTGCTGTAATAGCTTATCACATTTGCACTTATTATTTTCTAAAAATGTAGGCATTAAAATGTTGATACTAATGATAAGAGCAGGACTGTATTCTACCTAACAGAAGTTAGATAAAGATAGATATTTTAAATTAAAATCTGTAATCTCATTTGGAAATTTATTTGACAAGCCATTTGACTCTACATTCATAGGTAATGTAAAAGAATAAAATTAAATAACATGTACAAACAATGTGTTTAGACAATTAATGGCATAAGGATTGGAAAGGAGGCTAAAACTCTATCTGTTGACAATGTGATTATCTCTCTAGAAAACCTGAAAGAATCAATGGAAAAACTATTATAAACAATAAGAGAATTTAGTAAAGTCACAAATTATAAAAACCAACATTCAGAAATCAATAATCTTAT
The DNA here is from genome assembly GCF_019923935.1 of Bubalus bubalis. NCBI lineage: Eukaryota > Metazoa > Chordata > Mammalia > Artiodactyla > Bovidae > Bubalus > Bubalus bubalis. The sequence goes on from NC_059158.1 coordinate 140,787,136, forward strand.
ATATATATATATATATATATATATATAAGCAATGACTACTTAGAGGGTATAATGAGAGATAAGACTCTATTTTATAGTAGCAAGACAAAATAAAATGAAATTAAAACAACTAGAAGCATTGTTGGTGCAGTTGTTCAATTGCTAAATTGTGTTTGACTCTTTGCCGCCCTACTGCAGCAAGAGAGACTTCCTTGTCCTTCACCATCTCCTGGAGTTTGCTCAAATTCATGTCCACTGAGTTGTTGATGCTATCCAACCATCTCATCCTCTGTCACCCCTTCCCATTTTGCCTTCAGTCTTTCCCAGCAAGAGAGTCTTTTCCAATGAGTTGGTGCTTTGCATCAGATGGCCAAAGTATTGAAACTTCATCTTTAGCATCAGTCCTTCCAGTGAATATTCAGGATTAATTTCCTTTAGGATTGACTGGTTTGATCTCCTTGTTGTCCAAGGGACTTTCAAGAGTCTTCTCCAACACCACACTTCAAAAGCATCAATTCTTCAATGCTCAGCCTTCTTTATGATCCAACTCTCACATTTGTACATGACTACTGGAAAAACCATAACTTTGACTATACGGACCTTTATTAGCAAAGTGATGTTTCTGCTTTTGAATACACTGTCTAGGTTGGTCATAGCTTTTCTTCCAAGGAGCAAGCATCTTTTAATTTCATGGCTTCAGTCACCATCTGCAGTGATTTTTGGAGCCCAAGAAAATAAAATCTGTCACTATTTCAAATTTTTCCTCTTCTATCTGCCATGAAGTGATGAAACTGGATGCCATGATCTTCATTGTTTGAATGTTGAGTTTAAACCCAGATTTTCCACTCTTCTCTTTCACCCTTATCAAGAGGCTGTTTAATTCCTCTTAGCTTTCTGCTATTAGAGTGTTATCATCTGCATACATGAGACTGTTGATATTGCTCCCTGTAATCTTGATTCCAGCTTGTGCTTCATCCAACACAGCATTTTGCAAGATGTACCCTGCATAGCGGTTAAATAAGCAGGGTGACAATATACAGCCTTGTCATATTCCATTCCCAATGTTGACCAGTCCATTGTTTCATGTAAAGTTCTGTCTTGACCTGCAAAGAGGTTACACAGGAGAGAGGTAAGGTGGTATGGTATTCCCATCTCTTTAAGAATTTTCCAGTTTGTTGTGATCCATACAGTCAAAGGCTTCAGCGTAGTTGTGAAGCAGAAGTAAATGTTTTTCTGGAATTCCCTTTGCTTTCTCTATGATCCAGCAAATGTTGGCAATTTGATCTCTTGGTTCTTCTGCATTTTCAAAACCCAGTTTGTACATCTGGAAGTTTTTGGTTCATGTACTGCTAGCTTGGAGGACTTTGAGCATAACCTTGCTAGCATATGAAATGATTGCAATTGTATGGTAGTTTGAACATTTTGGCATTGTCCTACTTTGGGATTAGAGTGAAAACTGACCTTTTCCAGTTCTGTGGCCACTGCTGAGCTTTCCAAATTTGATGACATGTCGTGTGCAGCCCTTTAACTATAAGCATAGATAACAAGAAGTGTCCAAACTATATTTGAGGAAATCTATAAAATATTCTTTAGAGATTGAAATGTAGATATAAAAATAACAACATATACCATATTCTTGGATACAGAGACTCAACATCATGAACATGCCATTTTTTCATTTAATTATATTTAATGCACTACATGTAAAAATACTAATGCTAATTTGGTTATATTTTTTTTTCCTGAAGCTGGGACCAGTTGATTATAATGTGCATTAAAATAAACAGGAAAAGAGAAGAGCCAGAAAAACATTCAGAAAGAAAAGCAATGACAGCAGAGAGTTATCTCTGCTAAATACTAAATGTATAACACTACAATAGACTGCAGTGCCTCTATACTTAAAATTGTGCAATATTGGCTCACGAGTCCATAAGTACATCAGTGAACAGATAGAAAATGCAATAGACTTGAGTACAAATGGAAGTTTAGTGTCTGATAAAGACAACATCTAAAATCAGCAAAGAAATACAGAGTTCTTAATTAGAGGTGTTATGACAACAAAATAACTATATTGAAAAATGTAAAATTGGATCCATTCCTCACTCTAAAGCTAACATAAATCACACATGGATCAGATATTTGTCTAAATGATAAAACCATTAAAGTACTAGAGGAAATATGTGTAAATTTCTTTATAACTCGGAAGTGAAGAAAACTTTTCCCCAAAATGACAAAAATCAGAATAGAAAAGGGGAAAAAAACAATAAATTGGATTTCATATAAATAAAAAGCAAAGATACTTTGCATGACAAAATGAAACCATTACCCCCCAAAAAAAAGCCACATCATAAGCAAAGTCAAAGATAAATAACAAATTTTAAAATATTTTAATTTATGTCACAAAAGTGATGGATATCTACATCTAAAAAATAAGAAGAAATGCCCATAGCCCTATAGAAAAGTGTAGATAACACACTTTTATCTATTTTAGATAGTTCACTAAAAAAGAAATGTTAATGGCCTTTAAACATAAGGAAAGACACTCAGTTTCACTCATAATATTAAAGATACAAATTAAAAGTATCATTTCAAACCTATCATACTGGCAATAAACCAAAAGATTTTTCTGTGAGGAGATGGTGAATGGCAAGGAAACTATTTACTCTTTGGACCAGCAGTCCCAGTTCTAGAAAGCTATATTAAAAATACACTCACAAAATATGAATCATCTTATGCATAAAGCTATTGAAACATTGTTGGTATTAAACAAAGACTAAAAACAACGCAAATGTCCAAAAACAAGAACCATGGTACATGTAAACAATGAATACAATGAAGGTATAAAAAGTCATTAGGGAGGTCTTTGCATATAGTGATGAAGTTATCTCCAGAATATACGGTTAGTAAGAAAAAAAGGAGAATTTGGACAGCCAAGAAGAAATGGATATTCTGGAAGCTAAGCTTCTCTGAATAAACCTTGTCTTATAGTTTTGAAGCATGTAAATGTTTACATAATTAAAAAACAAAATTAAATCAAAATGAAAAATAAACTCTGAAATATAAAAAGCAACAGGATCCAACTATATCTCTTGTTGGTGGCATTATTATATAAAAAATTATTTAAAGAAATTTTTAAACCCAGTATTTTGGTGGTATTGATATAGCCATATGCCGTGGAGGGCAATATCCTAAGGTCAAAAACTATTGGAAAGTAATAATCTTACTCTTCATAACAGTATTATTGTGGTTATTTTAAAACATACACAGACACACAAACTTTGGGCTATTTTTTTTTAAGCCACTCATAAAAATGTACCGTACAATATGGTAAATTTTATCAGATACTCAAAGAACAGATAATTCCAATCTTATATAAGATATTTCCAAGAAAAGAAAATTGGAGAATATTTTCTATTTTGCTAGACAGAATAACCCCCCCCAAATATTCATATCATAATCCCTAAAACTTGTGAATATTTGCAGATGTGAATAAATGAAATGTCTTCAATAGGGAGATTCTCCTCAATTGTATAGGTACATCCCATGCCATCATCAGTGTCCTTACAGGTCAAAGAGGAAAGCAGAAACGTCAGAGTGAGAAACGTTGTGATAACAGAGCAGAGTTCAGAGTGTTGTGATTGCTGTCTGGAAGGGGACCATGAGTCAAAGAATGAAGGTGGCCTCTAGAAGATGGAAAAGGCAATAAAACGGATTCTCTCCTAGCCTCTGGAGTGATTGTGGCCCTACTGACACCTTAATCTTGGCCCAGTGAAACTCATTTTAGACTTCTCACCTCCAGAAGTGTAAGATAATAAATTTATGTCATTTTAAGGCACAGAGATAGTAGCGAATTATTAAGCAGCAATAAGAAACTAACACAGTGCCTATATCTTTTAAAAGATTAGCAAAATCTTGATACAAAATCCAAGACAGCATGAGAAAGAAAATACACAGACTGTTCAAATTCTTGAATTTCGGTGCAAACATCCTAAACAAACCATTGCCAAAACAAACCTAGCAAGTATTAAAAAATTATTATTATTAAGTTGGGTTTGTCCTTGGCATATGAGGACATTATATCATTAGAAAAGTTATTAAGGTAATTCACCACCATAACAAATGGAAGAAAAGGACAAGATAGTCTTGATAGATGAAAAAATGCATTCAATAAAATTTAAAACACATTTATGATTAAAAACTAAAAACACTTCAGCCATGATGAAGTAATTAGTATCAAATTAGCTCTTTCATTACAAACAAAGTGAGATATAATTACTAGTTTCAGATGTTGGACAAAAGTAACTGTCCCTAAGAGAAGAGAGTGAAATGAGATTAGCCCACAGTCACCAGGTGTCTGCCTGGAGGCACTCAAAGACTGTGGCATAGGAAGATTCAGTCTTGCTGAATTAAGGAGGTAGAGACTGGAACTCAGGGCTCCCGAGGTGACTTCACTTATAAAGCTCATAGTAAGGTTAAAAGACAAAAGTAGTAAAACCATCTATATCCACAGTAAGTACTTAAAGGATTCACTAAGCAAATAAATGTAAAATAAGAGATCAAAAACAGTAAATGTGAAGAGGGGAGTAAAAGTTCAGGATTATTAAAATGGATTTGAACTTAAGAGATCAGCAACTTACAATAATTCATACATATACATATATACATATGTATATATGACTACATATAAACCACATGGTAAGCACACAAAAAAAGCGTCTACCACAGATACACACACAAAACAGAGAAAGGAATCCAAACAACACTAACGATAGTCAGCAAATCACAAAGGAGAAGGAGAGAAGACCCAGGGATCCAGCATTGCAGGCGGATTCTTTACCATCTGAGCCACCAGGGAAGCCCTACAGTGGTGGACACATGTCATTATAATATATATTGTTTAAAATTCATAGGCTATATAACACCAAGAGTGAACCCTAATGAACACTATGGACTTTGGCAGATAGTGATATGACATGTAGTTTAACAGGTTTTTACAAATGTACCACTATGGTTCTGGACGTTGATACTGGGGTTGCTGTGTGTATGTGGGAGCAGGGGGTGTATAGGAGCTCTCTGTACTTTCTTCTCAATTTTGCTGTGAACCTAAAACTCTTCTAAGAAATAAAATATATTAAATTAATAATGTAATCCTTATATATTCATATACTATTATGGGCAATATGCCATTTTCATTCATTAATGCTATATATATTATATAGTATTCTGTTTTATTGGTATGCTTTTTTTCACTTAACTTGTAAAATCTTTTACATTGCAACTAAATGTAACCAAATCCATGACTGTTTCCTATTAAAAATTCATAGAAATAAAATAACATCTCAAAAGCAATGCATGTTTTGAGTGCCTTTGACATATGTTATCATCACCTGTAAGGGCATAATAAATATTTGTTGACTGAGTGAATAAAGCTGGGAGCTTTTTGTGGGGAGGGTAAGATTTAAGAGTCAGGACAGCTGGTCTTCACTGGTGAGGACACCTGATACGTGAGAGAAAGTAGAAGAATGAATTCCAAATATTTTCCAATCCACACCCTACCATCATCCCATCTCCCAAAGACCATGACCTCTCTCCAAGTGGAGACTCTCAGATGTTAGGCACTGTGGAAACGCTTGTCTTTTACCAACCTCTCCATATAGCCCCACTGCCCTCTGGGACTGTGATTCTATGACAGAGAATGTCATGGAGAAGCAAGGCAAGCATGTTCAATTCTCTGAAGCAGAGAAGTCAAATAATAAAATTCAGATTTTCAAAATGAGGGCCAGATCTGTGGGGGCTTAATTACTGTGGGCCTGCATGGGGAGCTGGGGCTTCAGTCTGTGTCTGCTCTCACTCCTTGGCTCTGCACTCACTGTCTTTTGGACATAATCACTGAACTCTTCTGGGTCTCAGAGGTGTCAGCTGTTCTGATCAACCTGTGGGACAAAGTATGTGCATTCCATGAGCATGTCTGTTGCACAATATAAGTCCTCTATGTGACTCCTCACCCTCTCTGTAACCAGAATGCCCCAATAGTATGGATTAACTAAATTTTGATGCTCTTTTTCACAGTAAACCCTATTGCATTTCCCTGCATCTAAAACTTCGACTCAGGAATAATCAGTCAATAGAAATGACAAGGACAGCCTTTTTACCTCCCTCCTATGTCTTTGCTACCAAACCACTTGCTGGTACTTCTGTGGGCAACTCCTCCCTAGCCCTGGCCCAACCTAAGCTCCACAGGACAGGGCACTGCAGACACACCGCCCCTTCCTGGAGGTCTCTCACACCACTACTCTGCACCCCCAGACAGCCAGTATTGCCAGAATGCCCCCTTCCTGCTCTGCCCGGAAACAGCCGCAGCCTCATACCTTCTAAAAGGGATACTCTCTGGCATTGACTCAGAGCTCCCAAAATTACCTCACAGTCACCTATCTACTAATAGTGGAGAAGTTGTGGCACTGTGTTATTTCCTGACATAATAGGAAGAAATCTTGACTGTGAACTCTGAGTACCTGGTTTCTAGTTTCAATTGTGCCACAATCTAGCAGGAGGCCTTTGGCCTCATCATTTTGCCTCTCTGGGCCTCAGTTCTTACATATGTAAAAGGGAGAGGAGAGGTTGGACTGAATTATAGTGCCTCTGGTTGAGCATCCATCACATGCCAGCCCCCATGCGATATTTTTAAGATGGTGGAAAGGAAGTAGTGGCACATTCATATTCATAATCTTGTCTCTAGGGCTTTCTGGGGTTACAGAAATCCATGCATGGAACCCCTTAGCCCCGTGGGTAAGCCTCAATTCCTTTTCAAGGCCAGATCAAGGTTTCCTTGATATAACACCATGTGATGATGGGAACAAGAAGCAACTCGGCCTTTATACACTGAGTATTAACATTTCATTTAATCCTCATGACAAGCCTGGGAGGTTAGTATTAGTCTGTCTGATACACAAAGAGTATGAAGCCTGGTGAAATTAAATAAGGTTACCTAGTCAGTAAATATGGAGAAGGCAATGGCAACCCACTCCAGTACTCCTGCCTGGAAAATCCCATGGACGGAGGAGCCTGGTAGGCTGCAGTCCATGGGGTTGCTAAGAGTCAGACACGACTGAGCGACTTCACTTTCCCTTTTCACTTTCATGCATTGGAGAAGGAAATGGCAACCCACTCCAGTGTTCTTGCCTGGAGAATCCCAGGGACGGCGGAGCCTGGTGGGCTGCTGTCTATGGGGTCGCACAGAGTCGGATACGACTGAAGTGACTTAGCAGTTAGCAATAGCAGTCAGTAAATATAGTGTCATTTCTGAGTCTGTCTCTGAATGACTGTATTCTCTGCCTTAATACCCTAATACTGAATGATCTCTAAGTTCCCTTCCACATTTACGATTCCACACTGGCTTTATCTGAGCTAGCCTAGGAACCTCTTCTAGTGCTGTTTTGATGGGAAAGCATGTTTAGATGTTCCAACAATTGACTTTCAAATGAAGAGCTTAAAAAAAGCCCCACACAAATCCATTTAAAATATAATGTGTGTGTATTTGGTATAAAAATAACAGCAAATCAAGCCTTTCTCATTTTTAGCTCCCTTCATTTCTGCTCTCTTGTCTTATTCACATGCCCGTTCTCAACATTTTCCAGTCTTCAGGTACTCTTGACTCCCTCCACCCCATCTGCTCTGAGTACATTATCAGTCATCAAATTCGAGTGGCTCTTCCTTTGAAATGTTTCCAAAACCTGACCCTTTCTTCAGTTTCACCCCTTCCCCTCATGCCGACCAGTCCCCCATGAAGAAGCCTGCTAAGTCCTGCCCTCTCTTTCAGCTGGCTGGTGACTTTGACTCAGACACGTCAAATGGGACAGCAAGGATCAGGTTTCCCAGGACCCAAAGCCCTAGCAGCCCCCAGGAGTGCAGAGAAAGGTCAGCGCAGAAAAGCCCTGAAGACCCCACTGCCCGTGGTGCAAGCGACTTCCTCACCCTGAACAAGGACAAGAGGGCTTTCCAGGGCAGCTTCAGTACAAAGGAGGTGATCTTTTACTCATCCTGGAGTGAAGAGAGAAATGTGCTGGGAAGGACTGAGTGGTGTTCTACATCTGAAACACGGCCGAACAACCCCATCTCGGAGTAGAAGTCAGAGATGGGCTGTCAGGCTTTGCCCTACACAGATTTGAGAAAGGAAAGTGCAGGAGAAGAGCCTGGGTATACTATGTGTGTGTGTATTTGTGTGTGTGTGTGTGTGTGTGTGTGTGTGTGTGTGTGTTTAGTTGCTAGGTTGTGTCTGACTCTGCAACCCCATGGACTGTAGCCCACCAGGCTCCTCCATCCATGGGATTTCCCAGGCAAGATTACTTGGACGGGTGGCCGTCTCCTTCTCCAAGGGAATCTTCCTGACCCAGGAATTAAACTCATGTCTCCTGCTTGAAAGGCAGATTCTTTACCACTGAGCCACGAGGGAAGCCTCAGCATATTTGGTTATCCTTTAAATTCTAGACTCTGAGAGGCCCAGTTCTCTTTCAGTTTCCACCATGAGTTCTGCATAATTGCTTATTGCTCATCACTGTCCCCTCCCGACAGTGACCCCGAGTGAGCCTGGCTGAGGTGATTACTGATAAACCGCCGTGGGGAGCCCTTCACCTCCGGTCACTGGAACCGATGCTGCAGCCCTTTGGGGCTGTTGGTTTGTGGAGGACGAATCCCTGGACACCTGCGGGGCAGCCACAGCTTCTTAGCAGGGTGCCTGTCACATAGGAAATTTGTTGAACTAAGTTACTAAAAGCAAGGCAGGCAGAAGGATTACATTTAAAATACCCTGAAGCATATGTTCCCATGAGGTGCAGAGACTTCAGGCTTCCAGCAAACAGCTGCAGACTGCAAAACAGCAGCAAACTCTCAACCTCACAATCCGAAAAGAAGATGAGATGTTGAGGGACCCCAGAGGTCACAAAACAGGGTCACACCTCAGCTCTGTAAACTGTAGACTTGTGAGTCAGAAATAAGCTTTTTCAGATACACAAGTCAATCTTTTCAGACACGCCCCCAAGTCACCGAGTTTCAGTGACATGTCCCTGGAAAGAATGCAAGCTATTTGCCATCCTGTGTGCTTGAGGCCAGTGATGCTGACCTGCACAAGTCTCCTCCACCCATCCCATAAACAGCATCAGAATCCTTCTCAATACAGTGCTCCAGAAAGCAAAGCACTTGAGATAAATCTTACTTGCATCCTGATGGAAGACAGCCCCCTGATTTCAGTGGTGAGAAAGCCGAGACTCAATGAGGTTTACTGAATTTTTAATGCTTTATTCAGTTGAAGTGCTCAAAGTAGCCCTTTGATCCTTGGACTCCTTGCCCAGTGTTCTTTCTAGTAACTATCTCTGAACCCTAAAAAGCTCATTTGCAATAATATTGTTTTGGAAACTTAACAGGCTCCCTAACACTTAGGATTCAGGTGCTTTGTGAAATAGCATCTACCGCAAAACAGAGGAAATGGAGGCCCGTAATAGCTCACAATTCCTGAACAGATTTAAAGTCAGGGGTAACCACAGTGGGTGAGATGTGGCTTTGGCATAATTCTCTTTTTGTCCTTATTTCCTGTGTTCTGCCTCCCTCATTTCTCTAAAGGAGCCTAGCAACTGAACCCAATGGCCATATAAATGGCAAATGACTAGGAGAGATAAATACTGAAGAAAAACAGCATTTTCTTCAGCATTTAATGATTGATTTCTGTTTTCTTGAGCTTTTTATTCTGTAACAAGAACAACTTTTGTGTGTTATTTTGCTCTCTTTGATTGTTCGTATTCCCAAAAGTGAAAAAAACTCAATAAATTTTTTGTCTGTTTTGAACCCCATATATTAAATTTTTTCCATGCTAATATACTACACTGCTGAAAGAAGATAATTACATGGTAAAATTAAGACATTCTGCAATTATATCTTGTAATATCATTAATTTCCAGATGCACACAAATTATATCTACCTCAAGAAGAATAGTAATTTCCTTTGTTTTGCTCACAAAAGCAGGTAATAACAATCTTTTTCCCGCAATTATTTTAGACAAATTTTCCAATTTGTTATCTTAGACCTCTCAGAGCAGTGATGATACATTATCTCAAGTTTCAAGCTTTATTTTTATCATTATATCTCTAATGATCTTGTAGATTGAAAATGTTGTTTTCCTTTTGAAAAAGCATTGACACATATTGTCATGTCTCTCCTGTCTCTTCATAATCTTAAAGAATTCATTAATGATAACAAATGAATGGGTTTATTGAAAAAATTATGCCATAAGTAGCATGCCCCATCTATGCGGACATAAGAATTATTTCATGCAAGATATATAGAGAAAAAATTAATGGGATAGAACAAAAAAGCTTAAAGAAGCATACCCATAAGCAGCTTATGAAATTATTTCAATCTTATTAGAATTCTGTATTCACACCAGATCAACAAATATTTTTGAGCATTTATTGCATGTCAGGAACTAAAAACGTTCTTGGACCCTGTAAGAGCTGAGACTAGCTGTGGAGACAAGAATGAAGAATAAATATGGAAGAATGAATAGCAATGGAAAGCAAGAGCTGTATTAGTAATACAAGAGTAATTACCAGGAGAATCTTAAAGAAAGGAATTCTGTGAGCTCAGGAGGAAAAGAGCTCATGGAGCTTGGGAAGTGTGGGAGGAGTTCTAGGAGGAAGAAAGGCATAAATGAACCTCATACAAGAGAAGAGACCCATGGCCAAACTGAACTTGATGCATAGGCCTTCTCTGTGACTCCATCTCTCATTCTCATCACCGTCTTTCCATACCTCACCATCCTTGCCTAGACTCACTTCACTTCTTGTTTCTGTTTCCTTTTTGCAGTGTTGCTAACTCTCATGGGCTCAATTTTAACTACAATATGTATTAAACCTGATTCTCCAGCAAATCTGTGTGTTTCCGCTTGTATCTTGAATCGTACTGTGCTTCTTGCCTGCACTGATGCCTTTTATCCCCATCCCAGTGTGAACAATCTTTTCTATCCATCTAGGCCATTAAAAACCACCTCTAGGAAGCTGTCTTTCGATCCCCTCATTGGAAACCCTGTCTCTGCTGTGAGGTTTTGCAGAACCTCTCCTTATCTCTACCATGAACAACTCTGAAACTTGGCTATTTGTCATCATGCCTTTGTCTCTAAGCATTTGTGCATCTATGCCTTCCATAAGAACCAGCTCCACCACCAACAGAGGTGAACCCAGCAGCCTTATTTGTACGGCATGAGCCCACCTTCCTGGCTATAACTAACTGGGCCGTAGGTGGACATCTACCTTCAGTTAGGCAAAATTCATTCTTTCCTCAGCTATCAGAATTGGGACCTGGAGAAGCAAATAAGTGTCTTCAGGTTCTTGAATTAAAAAGATATTTAGAATCAAAGGACAATGTCCAGAGAGTGAAAAGACAACCTACAGAATGGAAGAAATTAGTTGCAAACCATATATCTTACAGGGAGGCTTCCCTGGTAGCTCAGATGGTAAAGTGTCTGCCTGCAATGTGGGAGACCATGGTTCAATCCCTAGGTCAGAAAGATCCCCTAGAGAAGGAAATGGTAACCCACTCCAGTACTCTTGCCTGGAAAATTCCATGGACAGAGGAGCCTGGTAAGCTACAGTTCATGGGGTTGCAAAGAGTTAGACACAACTTAGCGACTTCACTTCACTTCATATATCTTACAAGGATTTCGTATATATAATATATAAGAAACTTTTACAACAACAGAAAGACTAGCAACTCAATTTTTAAATGGGCAAAAGATTTGAATAAACATTTCTCCAAAGAAAATATAAAAATTGCCAATAAACACATAAGTAGAGGCCTAACATCACTAGTCACTAATGAAATACAAATCAAAACCACAATGAATACCACTTCATATGGCCATAATAAATACACAGAAAATAATAAGTGTTGGCAAATATGTGGAGCAATTGGAACCCTCATACAATGCTGATAGGAGTATAAAATAATGCAGCCATTGTGGAGAAAATGTTTGGCAATTCCTAAAAACCTTAAACACAGAATGACAAAATGAACCAGCAGTTCCACTCCTGGGTACATATCCCAGAGATCCGAAAACAAATGCTCAAACAAAAACTTGTTCAAGAATGTTTATAACAATATTAATAATAGCCAAAATGGAGATAATCTCCATACCCATCAGCAGATTGATAAACAAAATGTGGTACTGCATATTCATACAATGGAATATTATTCAACTATAAAAAGGAATGAAGAAGCACTGCAACAAGGATGAACATTGACAACATTATGCTGAGTGAAAGAAGCCACAGACAAAAGACCTCATATTATATGATTCCATCTATAAAAAATATCCAGAATAGACAAATCTATACAGACAGAATGTAAATATGTGTCTGCCAGGGGCTCAGGGAAGAGGGAAATGGACAGTGACTGCTTAATAGGTATGGGGGTTCTGTTTGAGGTGATAACAAAGTTTTGGACCTAAGTAATGATGGTGGCTGTATTACACCGTGAAGGTAATTAACGCCTCCAAGCTGGACACTTTCACCTGATTGAAGCAATTTTATGCTAATGAGTATTTTACCACCATAATAAAAACAGATATTTAGAGCACTTTAGCAGCTAGTTCCATGATATCCATGAAGCATCAGAAAATATCAATCCACAAAGAGTGAACAATGAAGCAACTGAGCAGAGAGAGAGCTGAAGCCTGAGTACAAGAGAGAGAAGTTTTCCCCTGTCCTTAAAAGTCTGGCCTCAGCCCTCTTGAGGCTCATGTGCACTGGCAGCCTTGGACTTGTAAACGCCTATTAAATTCCGTCTTCCCAATTCAGCAAGTTGAACAGGTTACTGCTCCCAAAAACACACACACACACATACACGCACGTGCACGCACCTTTGCTCCTCAAGGACATGGTTTGTAGAATAATTCACCTCAATTTTTTGCCCATAAGTCCCACCTAGCCTCATACCCAGTGTTTAATTGGAACCTGGTATACATGTGTTAACAAGAAAGAAGGGAAAATAGATTCAAAACCAATACAGGCCAAAAAAAAAAAAACCACACAACTTTTTGACCTAAGTAAAAACAGACCTAATGGAAGAATTTCCTCCTATTTCTCATAATAATTTAAATCAGGTTGCTAAGTAACCATCTTCCTTAAAATGGTACATTTATTTTAAAAAATAGTGTTTTTATAAGAAGCTGTGGATTTTCAAGCCAGATTTTATAACCTCATGCAGGCCCATATGTCTTTTTTCCAGGCCACATTCCAATTGGCTTGAAGAGGAACATGCACTTTGAAAGGCAACACTGGGAGCGTTGAGGTCAGATCAACAGGGGAAGAAAGATTTCACCATCATGGTAATATCAAAAGAGTGCCTTAAAATGAAAAAATGATCCTTGTTTACTTTTCTGGAAAGAAAGCCACTGGATACTACTGACAAGGAGTGTTATGCCCATGACTACATGATGTGCTGTTCTTGTCAAGTCACATGAAGTGTCCAAAAAAGAGAAAAAGAAACCCTTAATCATTTGGATCTGTCCTAAAACCTCCAAATGTAACCTAGGAGATACAGTTATTTTGCTTTTTTGTTTCTTCATGTAATGCCATTTTGGTATCCGTCCTCATTTATATATCATAAAAAACCATTATTCTTATTTAATATTATATTATTACTACATTTGTATGGTTCTTATCAGTTTTTACTGATCATTTCCTAGGACAGGATACCTTGAATCAAAGAATGAACAAGTTTAATGGTGTTTGTTGAAAAAAAAAAGTATCCACACCAATTTTTTGGTACCCTCAGGGCAAAATATATCTCATTGCAACATTTCGTGGCTTGATGCAGGACAGAGGCAGAGACTGCAGGGGAAGCACTCCATATGAAAACATTCTAAATCAAGGAACTCAAAAAGTCAAGTAGGCACTACTCAATTGGAGTAATTAGCAGAATAGTCCACCTAATGCTGAAGTGCCAGCAGGTAACCAGAGCTGCATCTTGATTATTTCACTGTTTAAATGCATGCAGAACATGATATACTACTACAACCAAAGGGCCCCTGGCATTTTCCAGGTAGGCTCCCCCTAATATTACTGTTCAGTCATTTTCCCTGAGGTTAAGATGGCTGGACAGTATCTCTTTGGAAACAATATGAATTTCAATAAGGCCATGAAGGAACACATTTGAGGAGCCCAGCTGTGCTTGAGTTTCTCAGCTAAATAATTTAGAAAACTTCTTATTTCTGGTTGACATCCTCTAATTGTGTGACAAGGATGGATATGTCATAGAAGCTGACAGGTAGCATTCTGAGCCATCCATCCCTGGTCCCAGGACCCTGCCATTCTGAGCCGTCCATCCCTGGTCCCAGGACCCTGCCATTCTGAGCCGTCCATCCCTGGTCCCAGGACCCTGCCATTCTGAGCCGTCCATCCCTGGTCCCAGGATCCTGCCATTCTGAGCCGTCCATCCCTGGCCCCAGGATCCTGCCAAGGTAGTTTTTCCTTTTGTGTCATCACAGTATTGTGTATGTGTCAATGTGTTTTGAGAGTGAGCCATGAGGTTCCCTGCACAGGAGAGTGACACCAGAATGCCCTAGCTCAGGCTCCCCCTTAGCCCGGGGAGTTCAGGATGGTCCATCCCCAGCATCACTGTACCTTGCTCTGGCTCCTAGCCGTGGCAGCAATGGACCCTGGAGATGGGCAGGAACCTTTGATGGCCCAGTGCTCCAGGAAATACTTCCAGAACCTATGGCAGCCTGGTCCAGGGCTCCCAGCCCAGCCTTCAGATAAATGTTTTCAGAACAATGGCTACTGTTAGCAGAGAACTAGGTTCTCTTAGAAATTCAAGGTCCAGCAATTTATGCTCCTGTTTTCACATGGTTTACCAGTAGTATCCACATCAAGATGTACAGAGTTTGCCAAATCTCTCTGAATTCTTTTGCATGTACATTGTATTATTCCAGATTAAAACCACTTTTCTCCCTTCATTAGTATAAACCACTCTGAGTTGAAAAAGATGTACTTAAGAATTGAGGTTGGCAGTCCCAGCGTTATCTCACCGTGCAGCCATGTTCATGTCAGCATCTCTGGGCCTCTGGTTCCTTACTTGTAAGATAACGTATGCTCACCATGAGTTCTCTAAGTTCCCTCCCAGCTCAAAATTCAATGTGAATGTGGAGTTGAAGTAGCTAATGTTTCAGTGGTGCTAGAAAGTGATAAGGAGATATACTTAGTTTTTTAGAGCTTAGGTTCTTCAGTTCAACAATTTATAGTACATTTTCCTTTAAGCTGAAATTCAACTTCAGTTCCACTCAGAATTTAAACTCTTGAGTATTCTATGGGTCATTCAAGTAGTGACATTCAACAAATAATTATTCTGTGCCCATGGTAAACTAGATCCTGTGCTACGAGTTGGAGACAAATGAAGAATGAGGCATGGCCCCTGCCCTGAGAAGGCTCACAGTCTTGCATGGGAGAAACAACTAAATCAGCAATTCCACACAATGTGATGTGGGTTAATCACTAGAGAAGGGACTCAAAGGGCCAGGTACACAATGCCCAAGGGAAGATCCTATCAAGAGAAAGTGAGCCCAACACGAGGAAGACAGATTCAGGGGAGGAGTTTGTGCAAAGTTCCAGGGTGAGAGAAAGCACACAGTTTGGGAACTTTGAGTAGAGGCTGGAGCCTAGGGGTTGAGGACAAGAGAGAGAAAGCCTAAAGAGGTTTGGAATAATTACTGTTTAATATTTTATTACTATTTAATATTTAATGAAATTAGAAATCAGAAAATGCAAATTAGAACCACAAGGAAATAGCTTCACAGGCCAACACATTGGCAAAAATTTTTAAGTTTGACAATGCCACGTGTTGTCATGAAAGAGAAGCAACCGAATCCCCCATATGTTGTGTGTGGAATCCATATCACTTATAATTACACTTCCCCACATTTTCACGCTATATTGTTAAGAGCCCTTTAGTGCATTTACCCATTTGATCATTCAGATAGCTTCCAGACACAGGTGCAGGAAGGATTATTATAGTCATGGGAAAACAGAGATGCAAAGCACTAGTTCAGGGTCAAACAACTTGGATCCAAGTTTAAGTGACTCTGTATGTTTGTGAGACCTCAGATGGTAAAGAATCTGCTACAATGTGGAGACCCGAATTCAACCCCTGGGTCCAGAAGATCCCCTGGAGAAGAAAGAAATGGCAACCCGTTTCCATCTTCTTGCCTGGAGAATTCCATGGACAGAGGAGCCTAGATGGCTACAGTCCATGGGGTCGCAAAGAATGGGACGTGACTGAGTGACTAACATACACACTATAAGCCCAGAGGTACAGGGAGGAAATACCATTAACCTACATATTAAAGCACTAAATGACAAAAAGATGGGATTCATCCTAAATTTCAACCCCCTCCCCAACTTTTAAGTTGAGTCTAACTAATTGATTAGAGCTTATTCTACCTAATGTAAACCTCATAGGCTTTTTTCATTGCACAAAACACTGAAGAAACAAAGGATTTTGTGGCTTGCCAAAGGTTTTGGCCTTTCATTGTTTAATCTCAGAGGAAAGCGGAGAAAGTGAGAGATTCTCCTGTGTTTCAAAAACCTAATTTTTAGTGTGAAAGAGTAAATGGCTCAGAGTAGACCATTTTGAAACATGTGACAAAGAATGAAAAAGGAATGGACAAGTGAAAATCAATACTTCTTTGCTATCATCTATCAATCCAGGGAACACAATCTTAAATGTACAATTTCTTTGATTGCTTCAGTTGCTTACAGATATCATACACTGACATCAAGATTTGGGACAAGCTTTTATGTGTTGTACCATCA